>NC_136263.1:16584410-17059410 GCF_964187855.1 Myxine glutinosa
AGATAGGGATTTCCCATGTTAAACGGAGGTGTCCCAGAAGCAACATTATTACACTACTCTCGACTCTGATTCTGCAACTGGACCTGACGGCATCAGCCCAAGGGTCCTAAAATCCTGTTCTTCTGCTCTTTCACTCCCTCTCTCTGTTCTCTTCACCCTCTCTTTTGCTCAAGGTCATCTGCCATCTGCTTGGAAAACAGCCAACATCGCCACTTTGCACAAAAAAGGTGCAAAAACAGATCCTAGCAACTACAGACCAATCAGCCTTCTCCCAATTATCAGCAAAGTCATGGAATCCATCATTGCTTCGGATATGAAATCTTTCCTCTTCTCCAATGGCGTGATCTCTGACCATCAATTTGGTTTCCTACCTGGTCACTCTACTCTGGACATGCTGCTTCTGCTTTCTCAACAATGGATGGAGGTCCTCAATGCCAAACAGGAAATTAGAGCTGCCTCCCTTGACATATCACGTGCCTTCGATACGGTCTGGCACCCCGCTCTGCTCACCAAACTCTCCTCCTTTGGTATCCATGGAAATCTCCACGCATGGCTGGCGGACTTCCTCTCTAGTCGTAGTCAACATGTGGCCCTGAATGGGTTTCTCTCATCTCCTCTTCCTGTTCAGGCTGGAGTTCCCCAAGGCAGTGTTCTGGGCCCTGTGCTTTTTCTGGTCTTCATTAATGATCTCTCTGAAACCACCTTTAGAGGCCATTGTTTTTTCCCCGCAAGCGGGGGTTGGCCCTTTTCGCGGACTGTGGTTGTTGTTGGTTTTCGGTCCCCTTTTTGAAGCAATGTTTTATGGTCGGATGCCCTTCCTGCCGCCAACCCTTTTTGTCGCTTGAAAATCCTCTCTATCTCTTTGCTGATGACTACTCTCTGTCGCTCCATTCCTCATCCCTCAGATCGGCAGTCTGCAGCCTCCTCACTCTCTGCAGCCCTGGACAAAATCACAGACTGGGCAAACAAGTGGAACATGTCTTTCAATCCTGACAAATCTCACACTCTTACGATGTCTCTCCGAAAAGACCGACTGGACAACCCTCCCATCCACTTTCTGAATAATCCTCTCCAAGAAGTTCTGTCACTCAAGCTTTTGGGTCTCACTATCTGCCATGATCTTTCCTGGGAAAACCACATTTCAAATCTGGCCTCCAAAGCCAGTCGCCGACTGGGCATCCTCCATCATGCGAAGTCCTTCCTTGGCACACCTGAGCTCCTCACCACATACAAGGCTTTCATCCGCAGCTCAATGGAATACTGCTCTCCCCTCTGGACTGGTGCTCCTGCGTCTCACCTAGCTCGTCTTCACGCTGTTGAAACCAAAGCGTTCAGAATCATTGGAATCTCCCGCGATGAATGTAACTCCAAGGGCCTTTCACTCACTCACCGCAGGCAGCTTGGTGGTCTTTCCATCTTCTACAGACTCCTCTCTGGCCTTGCCCCCCCAGCTCTCTCTGGGCTGTCCCCCAAATATTCCTACAGGTCGCACAAGATCTGCCTGCAACCCTCTTATGGTTAAACTGCCAAAATCAAGACTCTCTGCTCACCTTCACTCCTTCATGCCTCTTTTCTCCTGCCTCTGGAACAAACTCTCTCACTCTCTTCAATCCCACTCCACCGTCCAGGTCTTTAAAACAGCTGTTCACCACCATCTCTTATCTTCCCCCATCCAAAACCTTGATCTTTTCTACCCCCGCTAATTTCACCCGAAATCCACTTCTTTGAAATACCAACTTCTGTCCTGGAAGTCCTTGGTGTCCTTGTGTTTTATACTTCTCCCACCCACCCCTCCTCCCCCTTCCCACGCCTCCTCCCCCCAAGCCCTCTCCCCCCCACACATCTCCCTGCTCTCAAATGTTGTGTTTGTGTGCTTCCCCTTCTCTCCCCATCTTGTCTTCCGCTCCCTCTTTTAATATATTTTGTTTGTCTGTTTGATTTGTTTGTGAAAATAAATGTTAGCTCTTTCACGAGCCTCGATTCAGCATACAAAAAAAAAAAAAAAAAAAAAAAAAAAAAAAAAAAACAGATGGGGAAGGGTGGTTTGTTAAATAACCACACATTAGATGGGGAAGGGTGGTTTGTTAAATAACCACTCATTAGATGGGGAAGGGTGGTTTGTTAAATAACCACACATTAGATGGGGAAGGGTGGTTTGTTAAATAACCACACATTAGATGGGGAAGGGTGGTTTGTTAAATAACCACACATTAGATGGGGAAGGGTGGTTTGTTAAATAACCACACATTAGATGGGGAAGGGTGGTTTCTTAAATAACCACACATTAGATGGGGAAGGGAGGTTTGTTAACAAACCAAGCATCAGATGGAGAAGAGACGGTTGTTAAATAACCACACATTAGATGGGGAAGGGAGGTTTTTTAAATAACCACACATTAGATGGGGAAGAGACGGTTGTTAAATAACCACACATTAGATGGGGAAGGGAGGTTTGTTAAATAACCACACATTAAATGGGGAAGGGAGGTTTGTTAAATAACCATGCATGATGGGGAAGGGAGGGTTTGTTAAATAACCACACATTAGATGGGGAAGGGTGGTTTGTTAAATAACCACACATTAGATGGGGAAGGGTGGTTTGTTAAATAACCACACATTAGATGGGGAAGGGTGGTTTCTTAAATAACCACACATTAGATGGGGAAGGGAGGTTTGTTAACTAACCAAGCATCAGATGGAGAAGAGACGGTTGTTAAATAACCACACATTAGATGGGGAAGGGAGGTTTGTTAAATAACCACACATTAGATGGGGAAGAGACGGTTGTTAAATAACCACACATTAGATGGGGAAGGGAGGTTTGTTAAATAACCACACATTAAATGGGGAAGGGAGGTTTGTTAAATAACCATGCATGATGGGGAAGGGAGGGTTTGTTAAATAACCACACATTAGATGGGGAAGGGAGGTTTGTTAAATAACCACACATTAGATGGAGAAGAGATGGTTGTTAAATAACCACACATTAGATGGGGAAAGGGGGTTTGTTAAATAACCATGCATGATGGGGAAGGGAGGGTTTGTTAAATAACCACACATTAGATGGGGAAGGGAGGGTTTGTTAAATAACCACACATTAGATGGGGAAGAGACGGTTGTTAAATAACCACACATTAGATGGGGAAGGGAGGTTTGTTAAATAACCACACATTAGATGGGGAAGGGAGGTTTGTTAAATAACCACACATTAGATGGGTAAGGGAGGGTCGTTAAATAACCATGCATTAGATGGGGAAGGGTAAGGGGAGGGGGTTAAATAACCACACATTATATGTGGTAGGGCAGGGGTTAAATAACCACACATTAGATGGGGTAAGATGGGGTTGTTAAATAACCACACATAAGATGAGGAAGGGAGGGTTGTTAAATAACCACACATTAGATGGGGAAGGGTGGTTTGTGAAATAACCACACATTAGATGGGGAAGGGTGGTTTGTTAAATAACCACACATTAGATGGGGAAGGGTGGTTTGTTAAATAACCACACATTAGATGGGGAAGAGTGGTTTGGTAAATAACCACACATTAGATGGGGAAGGGTGGTTTGTTAAATAACCACACATTAGATGGGGAAGAGACGGTTGTTAAATAACCACACATTAGATGGGGAAGGGTGGTTTGTTAAATAACCACACATTAGATGGAGAAGACACGGTTGTTAAATAACCACACATTAGATGGGGAAGGGAGGTTTGTTAAATAACCACACATTACATGGAGAAGAGACGGTTGTTAAATAACCACACATTAGATGGGGAAGGGAGGTTTGTTAAATAACCACACATTAAATGGGGAAGGGTGGTTTGTTAAATAACCATGCATGATGGGGAAGGGAGGGTTTGTTAAATAACCACACATTAGATGGGGAAGGGAGGGTTTGTTAAATAACCACACATTAGATGGGGAAGAGACGGTTGTTAAATAACCACACATTAGATGGGGAAGGGAGGGTTGTTAAATAACCACACATTAGATGGGGAAGGGAGGTTTGTTAAATAACCACACATTAGATGGGGAAGGGAGGTTTGTTAAATAACCACACATTAGATGGGGAAGGGAGGGTCATTAAATAACCATGTATTAGATGGGGAAGGGTAAGGGGAGGGGGTTAAATAACCACACATTATATGTGGTAGGGCAGGGGTTAAATAACCACACATTAGATGGGTGAGGGAGGGTCATTAAATAACCATGCATTAGATGGGGAAGGGTAAGGGGAGGGGGTTAAATAACCACACATTATATGTGGTCGGGCAGGGATTAAATAACCACACATTAGATGGGGTAAGATGGGGTTGTTAAATAACCACACATTAGATGGGGAAGGGAGGGCTTCTTAAATAACCACACATTAGATGGGGAAGGGAGGGTTGTTAAATAACCACACATTAGATGGGGAAGGGAGGTTTGTTAAATAACCACACATTATATGGGGAAGCGAAGCTTGTTAAATAACCACACATTAGATGGGGAAGGGAGGGTTGTTAAATAACCACACATTAGATGGGGAAGGGAGATTTGTTAAATAACCACACATTCTATGGGGAAGGGAGATTTGTTAAATAACCACACATTCGATGGGGAAGGGAGGTTTGTTAAGTAACCACACATTAGATGGGGAAGGGAGGTTTGTTAAATAACCACACATTAGATGGGTAAGGGAGGGTCGTTAAATAACCACACATTAGATGGGGAAGGGAGGTTTGTTAAATAACCACACATTAGATGGGTAAGGGAGGGTCGTTAAATAACCATGCATTAGATGAGGAAGGGAGGTTTGTTGAATAACCACACATTAGATGGGTAAGGGAGGGTCGTTAAATAACCATGCATTAGATGGGGAAGGGTAAGGGGAAGGGGTTAAATAACCACACATTCGATGGGGAAGGGATGGGGAAGGGGTAATTATCTTCAGATTTGGGGGGCGGAGTGGAGAAAGTATGAAGGTAAACGTCACGCGGAGAGAGAGTGAATACAACCCGTCACACAGAATAGTTTGAAGTTAAACAAAAACAAACACTATACAATTTATATGAACGATATCACAAACAAATGTGCAGCAAACGTACAAAAACACAAGAGTAAACGTGACGAGTCCTCCGAGTGAATACTGAAGGAGCTTTTGTCTGTCCCAGGTACCTGCCCCCCACCGACCCCCTCTCGAAAACGAGTTGTGAATGAAAGGTTGCTGGTCCCACCCGTTAATCTTACGGTACAACACGCCGGGCGTAACAACCAAACAACATTTCGTTTAAAATCCCATCCGAGAGGCTCTGTTAGGCAATGCCTTGAGGCCCAGGCTCCGTAACATGGCGCCGGGCCTCGCCCCACCAACCGGGCCTAGTGGTACCTGGGCACCTCACGGGAAACCAGGTAGCGTCCACGGACAAACGACAATGCACAGAAACAACTTCCGAACAGGCGAAGAGAACTTGTTCTCACCTGGCAGAGCTGAGCGTCGCGAAGAGGCAGAAAAACCGGGTAAACCTTCAGCATGGGGGGGAAGGGGAGGGGTGAAGGGGGGACAATCCTACCGGGTGTGGTCACCTATGTACGACCACGGAATAATATATCGAACCACACTTTGTATCTCGAGTTAATGTCCGAGGGAGATGCACAACACCACCCTTGTGCCGAAAAAGACCGTTTCGCCTTTTGATGAACGTCCGCAAACAGCTTCCAATAACTTCCGCCAACGCCTTATGCCCGAATATGGAAATGTCGACATGAGGGCGTGGCTTAGCTTGGGGGAATCCCTCCCATGGCGCGTCATCCAATGTTTGTGTTCACGTTGAATAAACTATCGATTAAATTGACATTCACAACGAGCGCCACAAAAGTACAAGAGGCGCGATTTACAATATTATTATTTATAACGCTCGTTATAATATTATTTTGCATGTCTTGCACTATTAGTATTAATTGTGATTGTCTCATTCTTAAAACTTTCTGAACCGGTAATTTAAAAGTCATGAAGAAAGTTTTTTTTTCCATTGCATATCTGAGGAATACAAATAAATTAAAAGTCTCCAACAAGAAAATATTGTGGTATAAATTACAAATCCAATGTTTACTTAATTTCAGGATTCAATCATACCAATTATGGTGGGTAAGTATAGGCTTGAGGTTTTGGTGGGTTCGTGACGTTTCAGGTGGATTTTTAATATTCCGATCGGAACACGTGACGTCACACGTGCAAAGCGTTCCCCATGAGGACGAGGATTATCTGTACATAGTACTGTATACTCACCCGGATCTTTACACAGATCAGCATCGTTTATACTTTTGAGTAAATATAATTTATTTTAATTTTTAAGGAATACGTAATTGTAATAATGTTAACAAGCCATGTTCAATATTTTTAACTCCCAGCACCAGCTGGAGTGAGGCATATACTATATATATATACATTCAATAGGTCTAGTTAAATATATATACAGTATATATATATATACGTATATATATATATATATATATATATATATATATATATATATATATATATATATATATATATATATATATATTGTATATTATTTATTATTATATTATTATTATTATTATTATTGTTATTATATTATGTATATTATTTATTATTATTATTTATAAATAATAATATTTTATTTATTTTATTATTGTCTGCGCAAGCTAACCTCCTGAACGGTGAAAGATATGAGCAAACCTCCAATACAAAAAATGTCAGGACGGGCCCCGGGAAGGTTTTAGGCTAGGTGGCGAGGCCGGTCGATGCCCACCTCGGACGGGCTGAGCCTATTTCGCAATTAAAAGCTGAGCTGAATTTATAGTAGTCAATCTTCTACGGCCGCGAGTAAAAGCTGAATTATGGTAGTAAATTCATTCAAAAAGAACTAAAAATGTTGGGACGGGCCCCGGGAAGATTATAGGCTAGGTGGTGAGGCCGGTCGAGGCCGCTTTGGCCAGGCTGGGCCCATTTCGCAATTTAAAGCTGAGCTGAATTATAGTCGTCAATCTTCTACGGCCACGAGTAAAAGTTGAATTATAGTAGTAAATTCATTCAAAAAGAACCAAGAATGTCGGGACGGGCCCCGGGAAGGTTATAGGCTAGGGGGCGAGGCCGGTCGAGGCCGCATCGGCCGGGCTGGGCCCATTTCGCAATTAAAAGCTGAGCTGAATTATAGTAGTCAATCTTCTACGGCCGTGAGTAAAGGCTGAATTATAGTCGTAAATGCATTCAAAAAGAACCCGGGCAACGCCGGGTGCTTTCGGCTCGTATCTATATATATATAAAAGAAAGTTTTTGTTTGTTTGTTTGGCTGCACAAGCTAATCTCTTGAACGGTGAAAGATAGGAAGAAACCTCCAATACAAAAAATGTCGGGACGGGCCCCGGGAAGGTTTTAGGCTCGGTGGCTAGGCCGGTCGAGGCCCACCCACCTCGGCCAGGCTGGGCCCATGTCACAATTAAAAGGTGAGCTGAATTATAGCCGGTGAAGCCGGTGTTGTGAATGAACGCGTATTATGTTGAAAAGCCAGATTTTGCTGGATCCTTTGAGAATTTCAAAGCTTTGACGCACCAAATCGCTCCATGGAGGCGGCCATCTTGCGGATGCGGAAGTATGCATAAACAATTGCGAAAAAGTTCAATAGAGGCTTTGGCTTTGCCGGCTCATTGCAGCATTGCAGTTGGGTCATTAGTAGTCAATCTTCTACGGCCGAGAGTAAAAGCTTAATTATAGTAGTAAATGCATTCAAAAATAACCAAAAATGTCGGGACGGCCCCCGGAAAGTTATAGGCTAGGTGGCGAGGCCGGTCGAGGCCCACCTCGGCCGGGCTGGGCCCATTTCGCAATTAAAAGCTGAGCTGAATTATAGTAGTCAATCGTCTACGGCCACAGGTAAAAGCTGAATTATAGTAGTAAATTCATTCAAAAAGAACTTTAAATGTTGGGACGGGCCCTGGGAAGGTTATAGGCTAGATGACGAGGCCGGTAGAAGCCGCTTCGGCCGCGCTGGGCCCATTTTGCAATTAAAAGCTGAGCTGAATTGTCGTAGTCAATCTTCTACGGCCGTGAGTAAAAGCTGAATTATAGTAGCAAATTCATTCAAATAGAACTAAAAATGTCGGGACAGGCCCCGGGAAGGTTATAGGCAAGGTGGCGAGGCGGATCGAGGCCGCTTCGTCCAGGCTGGGCCCATTTCACAATTAAAAGCTGAGCTGAATTATAGTAGTCAATCGTCTACGGCCGCGAGTAAAAGCTGAATTATAGTAGCAAATTAATTCAAAAAGACCTAAAAATGTCGTGACGGGCCCGGAGAAGGTTATAGGTGAGGTGGCGTGGCCGGTCGAGGCTGCCTCGGCCAGGCTGGACCCATTTCGCAATAAATCTTCTTCTTCTTTCAAAATTCTCTTTAAGTCCAACTTATGCACTTAATAGGAATATCTGACTGATTGCAACACATGCTTTCAAAATTCTCTCTCGCAGGGCCCGATAGAAGAAAGAATAAGGAATCGTTGAGCACTAACTGATACTGGGCTCACGTCCGACCTATGTACAGAAGATTAAATTCATTCAAAAAGAACCCAGGCAACGCCAGGTGCATTCAGCTAGTATATATAGTGTTGCAGTTTTGAGGTTTGTACAGTCAGTATAATAAAGGTTAAAATTTCCCCCTCATAGTTAGTCACACAAGCAACATGTAGCCTCGCGATGGTGTAGTTATCTCTTAGTATTTGTGAGCTTAGTCCTTTTCCTATGTTAGTTCTGCGTTGAGTAGAGTCAGGAGAATAGGTCCTACTTCTACTGACTAGGGAGTAGGAATAGGTCCTACTCCCTAGCCTCATGCCCCTTTGCGCTGACTTTGGTTCATTTTGTGCGAATTAAAAGGAGGCAGGCCTAGGAGGGTCGGGGCGGAACCGAATGAGGGGCGGCAGAGGCGCTGACGGTAAGCATGAGCTGCCAATCAGGGCTCAGAGGTGGTGGCGGCAGCACTGCGTCACTGGGCGTGGTAAGAAGGTTCGAGAGGTTTCGAGCAGGTTCAGGGGCATAACTATATAAGCATTGCCCAAAGTCCCCGAGAGGACTGCTGCCCAGGGAGAACTTGCGCGCACTGACCAACCCAGAGGAATCGTTGACGAGAAGGAGTTGAGAGCGTCCAAGGACTGTGAGAGATACGTGGGTGAAGAAAGACGTGCATGAACCGGAATACGCGCTATTATAAAGTGACGCTCGGTTGAGTTGGAGGCCGATCCGCATACAGTGCATTAAGTCACGCGAGTGATAATGGCTGTGTAACCGCCAGCCGCGCTGAGAGACGCGCATTTGCCGTTCCACCTCATCGGCTGCTTTTGTTCGGGAGACGCGCTACGAGGTTCCTTCCACCGCCTGCTGCCATCTTCGTGGGACGTGCTGGGACCGTGGAGAGCCGGTCGGGGCCGTTCCTGGATGACCACGTCGACGCGTCTGGCTGGAACATCGACCCATCTGCAATTCCCTGTGTGAGTGTGACGGGCCCGAGTCTGGGCGATAAGATAAGACTGTCTAAGTGCTGCTCTGTGTCTCTGCATCCCGATCATTGTATATACGTGCGGGAATAATTAAACCTGTGTTCTTCCTTTTCCATTCGATCGTTCTTGTGATTTCCTCATTGGCTAAGCATGGTACAAATAGAACCGCTCGAATCGGGTTCCACTACCTAAACTGCATGGACCACGTGGTACTCAATCCGCTCGGCGTACCCAAACCACATGGGGCTCGTGCGAGGCTTGCTTCCTCGCTCCCGTGGTGGCACAGAGATTTAGGTATGAGCGAGACTTGGTCCCGAAACCCTGCTTTGCGTTTTGCCCGGAAGAGGCGTTTCAAGTCTCGGTTCACCAAGCCCAGAAAGAACAAGGGGATTAATCCCCCCTTGATACGGGGAAGTAGGGCAGCGGAGAACCGTAACAATATATATATATATATATATATATATATATATATATATATATATATATATATATATATATATACACATCAAATGGAAGCACAAAGCGCCCCTCCCTTGAAAAAAGGAGTTTCTCTGTATTTACACGCTTTCTCTGTATTATGCAGCTTTTACACGGGGACTAGAAATGCGTTTCTCGGCTTTTACTGGACGAAATCGGCTGCAAATTTCCGAAGTAAACGCTTTCTACGTTGAGGTAATATGTTCCAAATTTGAGCAACGTCCTGTCTTCTACCGACTCCTCTCCGGCCTTGCTCCCCCAGCTCTCTCTGTGCTCTGTCCCCCAAATATTCCTACAGGTCGCACAAGATCTGCCAGCAACCCTCTGATGGTTAAACTGCCGAAATCTCGGCTCTCTGCTCACCTTCACTCTTTCATTCCTCTTTTCTCCCGCCTGTGGAACAAACTCCCACACTCCCTTCAATCCCTCTCCTCCCTCCAGGTCTTTAAAACAGCTGTTCACCACCATCTCTTATCTTCCCCCATCCATAACCTTGATCTTTTCTACCCCCACTAATTCACCCCAGATCCACCTTGTTTGAAATTCCAACTTCTTTCCTGGAAATCCTGGCAGTGTCCATATGTTTATACCTCTCCCACCCCCCCCCCCCCTTCACATGCCTCCCCCCCTTCACATGCCTCCCCCCCAAAGCCCTCTCCCTCCCACAGATCTCTCGATGTCTCCATGTCTCTCGGTCCCTGGTCTCAAATGTTGTGTTTGTGTCCTTCCCCCTCTCTCCCCATCTTGTCTACCGCTCCCGATGTTATTTGTTTTATGTGTCTGTTTGTCTTTCATGTGTGATTAATGTTCGCTCTTTCACGAGCCTCGATCTTGTATACAAAAAAAAAAACGAAAAAAAAACAAAAAAAAACGTCCGTTTATGCATTATTGAGTTATATTTACAAAACCCTTGAAATCACGTTGGTGTCTGTCCGTCCGTCCATCCGTCCATCCGCCCAAAATGTGTTGGCGCTCATATCTCAAGGACTATACATTGAAACTAGCTGAAACTTGGAATATACATCAGCCAATAGGTCTAGTTAATGGCTTTCGAAACAAATTCCACCTGAGTTCGTTAGTTTTTGCTTTAAAATTCAATATACATATAAATATATATATACATATAATAAATATATAAATATATATGCACACTTTATAGCTCTTCAAAATATTATTACACAAATCTAGCATGCTGGCCCAATGGCCTAATGGATAAAGCATCAGGCATCCTATACTGGTTCAGTGGCTTCAAATCCTGTTGTAGTCTGGCAGCCAAAGGCCAAATTTCCCCCTGACCCAAAAATGTCTGATATAGTTTTTTTTGTCTCTGCTGATTATTCATCTTTTGGGTGTATATAATGAGATCTAGGGTGGTGTGGACCTGTCACCCTTGAACAATTTTAAATATTCAAGATGGCCTCCAAGATGCCTGCTGCGAAGGACTAAAATTCGAAAATTCCTATTATTTCAATGTTTTCTGCCACAGATGAATTATTTTTTGGCTAAGATACATGTTTTGGGGTCCAATAACTTCGATAGAAAGGGTTTGAGAAGTATTGGATGTACCATTGCTATGGTAACTCGCAATATGGCTACCATTAAGTCGGTAAAAGGTGGTAAAAATGGCAAAACTGCCATAAATTTCAAGAAAATGTTTATTAGAGCATTGTTTTTATTTCCTAGGTATATGCTAATGACCACAATGTATTGGATAAAATAGGTTTGATGAGTTACGATTTTCTGTTGCCATGGTAACCATCTAAAGTGACCATTCTGATGTTTGAAATAAGTGTTAAAGATATATAACATAAAACCATACATTTTTGGCCTTAGTTAAATGTTTTCTAACCCTAAGATCATGATGGGATGGATTTGATAAATAAACTGTTTGATGTTGCCATGGTAACCACAAAGATGCTACCATGAATGGGTACTGTAACGTTTTGATAAACATGTTTTTCTACTAATATCACTGATTACCATTACGTTTCAGATATTCTGATGACAATAGGAGTCTAAAGTTGGAATGACATGATGTGACGATTGTGACGTGTACAGAGCATTCTTTCTCTCCCTAAAATTGTCAACATTAATACTTAAGTAATATTTGCTTTCTTTGTTTTAATCTAGAGCTAAACCATGGAGCAGGGCTGCGTCTTTAAGTTCCGGTATGGCACTGAGTGTGATGAGAAGACATCGCTCTCAGACACTACTGGTGTGGCACGAATAGAAACGATCATCAATGCGAGCAAAGTTTATGGGGACACCTTGCATGTAGAACTTGAAACACAGCTTGCTGAAAATGAGAACTTGAAGATCTATTAGCACAGAAACTGCGTGTCTCGGTATACATCAAAAACAAACCTGGCCAAGTATAAGAATAATGAGGGTGCCCCGCCAGCCAAAAGATTACGACGGTCATCGTCAGTGTTTGACTTCAAGCTTCATTGCCTGTACTGTGGCAAAGCCTGTGAAATAAACAAGGATCCAAAGAATCCTAAAAGATGGAGACCAGCCTTCCTGTGTCGTTCAACCCATACTGAGCATGGTGGTAAGCCCTACAAAGAATATGTTTTTGAAAAATGTCATTCTCGTAACGACCACTGGGCAAATGAAGTCCAAAGTCGCATTGAAGGTGCCGTCAGTGACTTGCACGCAGTTGACGCTCGTTATCACAAGGACTGCATGAGCTTATTTGTGAGCAACCGGTGCCTTTCAGAGGATCCAAAAAGCACATCCAAACAGTCAGAGACAGATGAAGCCCTGCAGCATGTGATAGAAATCACACAGGCCGACAGAAGTCGGATTTGGAACTCAGTTGAACTCTTCAAGGAATACCAGGATAGTCATGGCTGTGCACTCACACGCTACCATCTCGTAGAGGAGTTGCGACGGCACTTCGGTGATGACCTTGTTGTCCTTACAACTCCTGGTTATGCCAGCCTAATTGCATTCCACAAGAATGCTGCCCTGATGCTGAAGATGGTTAAGGACGATGACGAGAGTGACGACATTGAGAGAAGCGTTAGCATTTTGGCCAAGCATGTGGTGAAGGAGTGCAAGTCAATCACCTGTGACAAGTCCACGTACCAAGTGCACATCGATATGAATATTGCTGCTGAGTATGCTTCTAGTACATTGATGAGGTTACTGGCTGCTCTGTCTACAAAGTTGGACAAAACTTTACCAGCGCTGTTGATTGCCAATATTATCACAGACGTGATAACGAACAATCCAACTCCTCTACAAGTGGCACTTGGAATACTTCTGAGGGACTCGAAGACAGTTGTTGGTCATATGTTATGGCCAAACTAAATGTACGTCATTGACAGAGGCACGCCAGAAAATGTGGGCCAGCAAAGTGGGCCGGAGTGTGGCTGGTGCAGTGGTGCACCAAAGTTGGCTTCCTTGCCTCCAACAAATGAGGCATTCAAGAAAAATGTGGCCCACGCTCACCTTCAGGTGGCAGTCTGGAGGAATGCACTGCAACCAGATCCACCGAGAATGGATCCAACAGCATTTGGATGGTCACGGAAAGATGGCTCCAAAACACTTTTCCCAACAACCCTTCCCAGTGACATCCCCCTAGCACCAGATGATTTACTGAAAGTCGTCAGATGTTCTTGCAGTAGTGAGATCCCTTGCAAGACACAAAGATGTGGTTGCAACAGTGCAAATCTTGCCTGCTCAGTTTTCTGTGCATGTCAGGGTGGCCAGGGTTGTTTCAACGAAAGAACAAAGCAGGCTCTACAGGCAGACGACGATGACGAAAATGACTAGATGTCTCTCAACTGAACCCGGGGACGTATACACATCTGTATCCATCTGCAAATACCCAATGACCCATTGAGTCAGAACATTACTTTTGTGACACCACTCTAAACTGAAATACCTGCAGGCCAAAGATAGATTGCTTTCTAACATGAACATTCGTGTGTGCTCACGTAGTTTCTTTAATGGTAGTTGTCACCTACATGTAATCTATGGCATTCTCGATGCAATTCTATTTTTGATATTCTTTGCAATCTCTGTGGTCAATTTGATCGCATTTCCTGTGGTCATCTTGTATGGCCCTAAATGATAATATCCAGGAACAAATCATACTGCTCTATGTTGTTCATCTTTGATGATATGACAGTTTGTTTAGTTTCGGCCATCAACGCGGTAGTTTGGGAAGCTATTTAAGGTGGTTACCATGGCAACAGAAAATCTTAAACTCATTCATCCTTTTTATCGAATTTATTGTAGTCAATTTTATATACCTAGGAAATACAAAGAATGTTCTATTCATATTATCTTGGACGTTTTGTCATTTTTACCGCCTTTTACCGGCTTAATGGCAGCCATATTGCCAGTTACCATAGCAACGGTACACCCAATACTTCTCAAACCCTTTCTATCGAATCCATTGGACCCAAAAACATATCTTGGCCAAAAAATAATTTATCTGTGGCAGAAAACATTGAAATAATAGGAATTTTCGATTTTTAGACCTTCGCGGCAGCCATCTTGGATGCCATCTTGAATTTTTAAAATTACTCAAGGGTGACAGGTCCACACCACCCTAGATATCATTATAAACACCCCATAGATGAATAATCAGCAGGAAAAAAAACTATATCAGAGAATTAGTGGTCACTCCCCTTGGCTGCCGGACTATTGGGGTTGAATTTCCTTTCCCCCTTACTTATTCAAGTATTTTATACTGTCTTGAATAATGAGCAAATAAACATCTTGAACAATGAGCAAATGCATTTTGTTCGTATTTAAAACGTAATTATTCTTAAACCTGAATTTCAGCATCATTATGAGTATTGTTCAATATCAAATTGCTTATTGTATGGAAATCAAGGAAGGATGCGCAAAGTGCCCCTTCCATTTTTTGGGGATGGTTTCTCTGTATGCAAATTTAACATGAGCATTGAAAATTTGTTTTTCGGCTTCCACTGGTATATTGTATATATAAATATACATATACAGACTTGGCATTTAATATGGAATATTTTTTTTTTCTTGACTTGGGTTTACTTTCTTAACTCAGTATATCAATCTGGTGAGTTTCTTTTACACTTTGGTGATTTATTTGTAAAAAAAAAAACATCTCAATGATTGTCTGTTGCAGCAAGAAGTCAACAACAGGATTATATCACAGGTGGCGTGACAAAATGTATGGACAGGTGCATTTGACCATTGGCTTCACAGTCGGGTATACAAGGGTTGTTGCGTTCTGTATTAGTGGAGAACAACTGCTGCACGTCTCCAAAAGTTATTGCCGCTTCCTCTGGAGATGGTCCGTCAACTCGACAATGCTGTTTGTCATGGAGTGGTGGCTTTACGAAATTAGGGCATGAAAGAGCGTGCTATTGCTCGGCAGTATGGCATCACTCAAGGTCAGGTGTCAAAGATCCTGAAACGAAATGCTCAGAGGGGTGTCCCTACTCCAATACCGAGGCCAGGACGTCCCCGCAGAACCACAAGGAGGGATGATCGCCAGCTGCACCGGTTAGTCCGCAATGGCCGTACCAAGTCAGCTAATAGGCTTAGGGCTGAGTGGCAGCAACTGACAAATGTGCCTGTATCCAGAAGGCTAGTCAACCAACGACTGGTTCAAGCGGGCTATCGTGCCAGGCGTCCCCTGAGAAAGCCAGGCCTGACCAGACAACACCGCCAGTGCCGATTGCAGTGGGCCAAAGAGCACCGTCAATTGCAGCCAGGACACTGGAATCACGTGATCTTCAGTGACGAGTCTAGATTTCTGGTCTATCGTCAAGATGGCCGCGTCCGAGTGCGCAGACAAGTGCATGAAGCCTACAACAAAGATTGTATAGTGCCAAGAGTCCGAGCTGGAGGTGGTGGGGTGACCGTTTGGGCTGCTTTTCATGCAGGGGGCAAAACTGACCTGGTTGTTCTGAATGGAAACCTGAACCAGTTCAAGTACAGGGCCATTCTGGAAGAAACATTGCTTCCATTTGCTCGTGCAGCCTTTCGAGGAAACTTTGTCTTCCAAGATGACAATGCACGGCCTCATCGTGCTCGCATGATCCAACACTTTCTTGCTGACCGGGGTGTAGAGCATATGGAGTGGCCTGCCATGTCCCCGGATATGAATCCGATAGAGAACTTGTGGGCAGAATTAACGCGTCAAATCGACCACTTGGACCAGCAGCCGACCTCTGTGCATGAATTGCAGCAGGCTATTGTCACTGCATGGCAAGCGATTCCTGTCCAAACCTTGGCAAATCTCGTGAACAGCATGCCTCAACGTGTACGTGCTCTCCTGAATGCTCGTGGGGTTACACAAAGCACTGAACTGTAATTTTACTGTCCGTAATCCCAGTCGTAATTTAACTTTTGTTTTTGTTGAAAATTTTTTTTGGCTAATGTGCAAAATAAAGAGATACTTCTGGAAAACGCACAGAAGTTTAACACAGTACTGTCCATGAATTGAGTTCGATATCAGTTTACATCACTTTCAAGGATCAATTTATTTGTTTCGAAATGTCAAATGTGGTTTTTGTTTCTTTTAAAGGTCACATTATCAAAATCTAGAATAATTTCAACATAATTCCAATGAACTTTTGGTTCTTAGTCATCTTGAAAAGTAAGTTCACCCCCACAAAAAAATATTCCATATTAAATGCCAAGTCTGTATATACACACTTTATATCCGTTAAAAAAAAAAATCATTCCCAATTCTAATTATTTGATTCTTTTTTATTTTTTTATTCTCACATGCGGTTCAATGGCCTAATGGATAAAGCATCAGACACCCAAGCTGGGGATTGTGGGTTCGAAACCTGTCTGGGTTGAATATTTTTCCCCTTACTTTTTCAAGTCTTTTATATCCTTGTGAATAAAGTCTTGTACGATGAACAAATGCATTTCATTCGTATTTAAAATGTATCTTGTGAAAAATGCCAGTGGCAAAGAAAAGGCCCCTTTATATGGGATGTTCCATGTGGCAAACTAGAGAAAAAAGGGACATTCTTGGGTAAAATTCCAGGGGCATAGAAAAGGCCCCTTTATATGGGATGTGCCAGGTGGCAAACTAGAGAAAAAAGGGACATTCTTGGGTAAAATTCCAGGGACAGAGAAAAGGCCCCTTTATATGGGATGTGCCAGGTGGCAAACTAGAGAAAAAAGGGACATTCTTGGGTAAAATTCCAGGGGCAGAGAAAAGGCCCCTTTATATGGGTTGTGCCAGATGGCAAATTAGAGAAAAAAGAATATTCTTGGGTAAAATTCTAGTGGCATAGAAAAGGCCCCTTTTTATAAGGGTATGTGCATGTGGCAAAGTATATAAAGGAAAGGGCATTCAAAAAAAAAAGAAGCTCATGTGCATGCTGTACTACCCATGTGTTCTTAGGAGGAACCAAGTAATGCTCAGGAAAAGTTCATATAAAGGGGTGCTAATTTGACTCATACACCTGCATGAAGAAGTAAATGTATTTTATTTGGCAGATGTGGGGCGCCTCTTTATGTGAACCTTTCTAGAGCATTACTTGGTTCCTCCTGAGAACACAAGGTTAGTCCAGCATGCACACCAGATTTTTTTTGAATATATATATATATATATATATATATATATACACACCATATAAAACAGAATGTCAGTTTGTGTGTTGTTTGTGTGTTTGTCTGTCCCACTTCATAATGGTAGGTTTTAAAGGCCAATTTTTTAACACGAATGTGTGTTCACTAAGGTCTGTGTTTGAGGAAAAAACAAACTTAAAAAAACATTTTCCATAAAAGAGTAATTATTTGTCTTCTATTGGAATTGTAGGTGGTGGCTTGCAAACCGAGCCTCAAGGGCAAGGGTACAGAAGCGTTTTTTTTATATTAACTTTCATATTCACTTAAATTGCCGGTTACCTGTGGGTCACGTGGTTTTCCAACTGGGTCTCGCGCGCCTCGATATGCACTGCTCTTATCTTATAAATCTTCATTCCAGTTGAGCAAAAAATGCCAGTGCACATCAGATGTAGACTGGAGCCATTTAGTTGGGGGTAAAAAACCTCCCAGGCTAACAATATAAGCAGACTGTGCTAGATCAATGGCAGAAACGACACTACGAGCAGATCTGAAAGAACAAATCAACAATTGGGGGTTTATTTTACAATAGGGGGATGCAATAGGGGGACCAATAGGAGGTTTATTTTACAATAGGGGGAACAATAAGGGTGAGGGTGAGAGCATATGGTACAGTTCAAAGTAATAAATGTCGATGTACAAGCAATTTCAAGGTAGCTGAAAGGACATAGACAAAGAGCAGAGTTACACCGATCTATCTAGCTTGTACTCCTTATCTATCTAACATAACAAGGGTGACCAACAGACTCATCAGGTGGAAGGTAGACCAGCAAGAAGGATAAAGCAGTGCGAGGATTCTGCGACCTCTTTCTTAGCTTACCGAGCACGGACTGATGAGCCCACGCTGCCCAAAGGAGGAATAATGGTGTCAAAGGAGCATGTTGAAGAGGTGAAGGTGGGGTGTGAGTGGGATGTGAGTGAGGTGTGAGTGAGGTGTGAGTGAGGTGCGAGGACAGTCTGGGCGTGGACTAGAGTCAACGGTTACAGTCTCCAAGGTTTACCAAGCAATTGACTTTCAGTCGTCAGCAGTCGATGTCATGCTCGTGTGGATTTGAGGTTCACCTTTTAACCTGTTGGTGAGGGTTGTTTCACGTCACATTCGAATATGCTTGACAAAGGTCCCAACTTCTACTATAAAAGAGAGCCGTTGGTCTGTGTGTCTGTGTGTCGCCATTTTTCTCAGAGATGGCTGAACGGATCTTCGTCAAATTTTCAGAGGTTCATCAGTGAAGAAGTGAAGTCATCAACTGAATGAAGTCATCCTTCCGAGGTCGGCAAATTGAGTACCAGCTTGCTGGGATGAATGATCACGGTGTGTGCCCCGGTTTAGAATAGGTACACCGTATCCCTGCGCATCGTAAGAGCGTGACCAAGGGTTGGCGTCAGGAAGGGCATCCGGCCATAAAAACATTGCCTCAAACAGGGAACCATGATTGTCATGGGGCCCGCAAGGCTAACCCCCGCTCTAGCGGGGAAAATGGCCTTAAAACGATCATTCATTCATTCATTCATTCATCAGTGAGTGGCTGGGAGTGTTTTAGGCAAAAGAGAAAAAAAACTTTTTTGGAAAAACAAAAAGTTCGTTTTTTGGGATTATGAAAAAAAAAATCGCTCTATAGTGCCTAAGCCTTTTTGATTAATTACAGTTATATTATACAAGTACACATTCGCATAAATATATACAAAATCACCAGACATTTGAACACAAATAAAAAAACTTCCGGAAGTGGTCATAGTTGGTGGTAAGGCTTCTTCTTCTTCCTAGAAAGCCATCATACTTAACTCAGAAACGTGATCAACGGCACATTCAGCTGCATATATTCAACGAAAAGGTAAAATGATGATTTGACATTTGTGATGGATTCTGATTTGGATGTAATTGCTCCTTTCCATTATATTTGCCCGAATTTAAAATATTTTAATTTAAATATGTTAATATTTAAAATATGTTAATTAAAAATTCTTTTTCTCTTGAGCAACGCCGAGTACTCAAACTATAAACACTTATATACTTTACTCGGGTACAAATACAACTTTGTCTGGGAGGTAAAATAGGCTATGTGGCCGCGGCCTCATGCAGGGGATGTGGGGGATCGTGAGAGGGGCGTAAATTCTCTGTGTAAATGTGTACTGTGGAGCGCCACCTGGTGTTGGTGGCAGTATGTATTACAATTTCCTTTTTTACCTGGGCAACACTGAGGGTAAAACACTCTTTGCACAGGTACATTTTTCCTCCTTCCCTCCCCCCTCCCCCAAAAAAGATGTATATGTAGTATATCTTTCCCCTAACATCTCCCTCCCCCTTCCACTCCCCCCACTCCCTTCCTCGCCCCTCCCTCTCCTGCCTTCCTCCCCCCACCTTCGCCCCCCCCTCCCCCTCGGCAACGCCTACTCCTGCTAGTGTTGGATATGATGTAAAGTTGTATCACCGCATAATAACGTCCAGCTTTTAATGGCACCGTTGCTACCAGCTATCACCTTCCTCTCATTTCAGGGCTCTCCTCAGAGCACGTACTACAATGAATGGGTGAAGCCACTGTCTTCACAATGGTTGAATGTTTGACAGTTATATAATTTTTTGTTCCCATTTGATTGGCATTGACTCGTTTTAACTAGAGTGACCCACTTCACACGGTTACACACTGATAGGCCGGGTATGAATCCGGACCCTAAACCAAAATCTAATTGGCTTGTTCTTGTCACCTACCCAATTCATCCACCTAGTTTCATCCTAATTCTTCAACTACATTTTGAGATATCGTGCTATATATCGTTTTTGGCCCTATCTCTCAATAGTGAAGAATTGCTTAAAAAATTAATTATAGTATCTGGATCAAGATTCGGATATTCACCAACATTGAATCAATTCTTCCTTATCACAAAACCTGTCTACAAATTTTGATTAGAATTAATCCATAACTTTTTGAGATGTCCGATTCACAGACAGACAGACAAACAAACAAATGAAAAATCACTCATAGAGCGACACTTGGCCAAAGACAACAAAGTAGAATGGCATTCAATAGAGAATCCTTTTGACTTCAAAAAAAATTGGTGGTTGAATTCAGTGACCTGATGTGAAAATCCTATTGAAATTTCAAGTCAATCAGATGAAATTTGAGGATTTTCGAAATTTGAAACGTTTGTTGACCTTTGGCCATGTTTATCTTTTGGCCTATGATGACCTCAAAAATAGTTTGTGGATGAATTCAGTTCGTTGATATGAAAATTATGTTCAAATTTCAGTCCATCAGATGAAAATTGCGGATTTTAGAAATTTGAGAAAAGTGGTGGACCTTTGGCCTATGTTGACCTCAAAAATAGGTGGTGGTTGAATTCAGTTAGCTGATATGAAAATCCCATTCAAATTCCAAGTCAAACGGATGAAAATTGAGGATTTTATTTGAGGTCAGATTGGGAACAAGGAGTGTATGCTTTCAGGTAGGGGACAGATTGGGGACAAGGAGTGTGTGCTTTCAGGTAGGGGTCAGATTGGGAACAAGGAGTGTGTGCTTTCAGGTAGGGGACAGATTGGGGCAAGGAGTGTGGGCTTTCAGGTAGGGGGACAGATTGGGGACAAGGAGTGTGTGCTTTCAGGTAGGGTCTGATTGGGAACAAGGAGTATGTGCTTTCAGGTAGGGGTCAGATTTGGGACAAGGACTGTGTGCTTTCAGGTAGGGGATTGATTGGGAACAAGGAGTGTGTGCTTTCAGGTAGGGGTCTGATTGGGAACAAGGAGTGTGTGCTTTCAGGTAGGGGTCTGATTGGGAACAAGGACTGTGTGCTTTCAGGTAGGGTCTGATTGGGAACAAGGAGTATGTGCTTTCAGGTAGGGGTCTGTTTGGGAACAAGGAGTGTGTGCTTTCAGGTAAGGGTCAGATTGGGGACAAGGAGTATGTGCTTTCAGGTAGGTGTCAGATTGGGAACAAGGAGTGTGTGCTTTCGGGTAGGGGACAGATTGGGGACAAGGAGTATGTGCTTTCAGGTAGGTGTCAGATTGGGAACAAGGAGTGTGTGCTTTCGGGTAGAGGTCAGATTGGGAACAAGGAGTATGTGCTTTCAGGTAGGTGTCAGATTGGGAACAAGGAGTGTGTGCTTTCAGGTAGGGGTCTGTTTGGGAACAAGGAGTGTGTGCTTTCAGGTAAGGGTCAGATTGGGGACAAGGAGTATGTGCTTTCAGGTAGGTGTCAGATTGGGAACAAGGAGTGTGTGCTTTCGGGTAGAGGTCAGATTGGGAACAAGGAGTGTGTGCTTTCAGGTAGGGGTCAGATTGGGAACAAGGAGTATGTGGGTTTCGGCCTTCGGGTTGGGATCGGCATGTTCCCTTTATTGTCTGTGCTGCTGGCTTAAATCAGATACTTACGATTGCACCGGAATTATTTGCCAGATGGGGTCTGAACGATGTCGTTTCGCGGCGTGGTGTGCTCGTGAATGACCTGTCCTGGAACCCATTGATCATCTGTTGCTCGATATCGAACTGCCTGACCTGTCTGAAGTGCGGCGAGCTGATTATGATTTTTTCGTCGTAGTCTGCCTTTTGATTTTGGTGCCTGGCTATCACTAGGAGGCCTATCAGACGATCTCGCATGGGTGGGACAACATGCAGGTTTGAGCAGTTTGACCGATGTGGGAAGTTTGCTTTTTAACAGACGGCCATTTAAAAATCTTTTTGGGGGCATACCCGTCTGTCGCATCCAGGAAGTGTTGCGGTATTCTAACAGCCAACTGTAATGGCTGTCGACCACATTCGTTCGTGCCTCGCGGCGATCTGATTTCTGGGGGTGTTTCCCGCGATGGTGGTTGTGGCGGTGTAGCGGCTTTATGAATAGTGCTGTCATCGGTGGTTCACATCATGCTTTTTGTAACAGCAATTTGTATCTCGGTTTTGGAACACCATTAGGCTTCATAGTTAGTTATATCTTTTATCTTTTAATTAGCAAGGAGTATGTGCTAGCAAGGAGTATGTGCTTGGTCTTTGTCTTTCCCTCGCGGTCCCCATGTGCTGTTTTTGTCTTTCCCTCGCGGTCCCCATGTACTGTCTTTCCCTCGCGGTCCCCATGTACTGTCTTTCCCTCGCGGTCCCCATGTACTGTCTTTCCCTCGCGGTCCCCATGTACTGTCTTTGTCTTTCCCTCGCGGTCCCTATGTGCTGTCTTTGTCTTTCCCTCGCGGTCCCCATGTACTGTCTTTCCCTCGCGGTCCCCATGTACTGTCTTTGTCTTTCCCTCGCGGTCCCCATGTACTGTCTTTGTCTTTCCCTCGCGGTCCCCATGTACTGTCTTTCCCTCGCGGTCCCCATGTACTGTCTTTGTCTTTCCCTCGCGGTCCCCATGTACTGTCTTTCCCTCGCGGTCCCTATGTGCTGTTTTTGTCTTTCCCTCGCGGTCCCCATGTGCTGTTTTTGTCTTTCCCTCGCGGTCCCCATGTACTGTCTTTCCCTCGCGGTCCCCATGTACTGTCTTTGTCTTTCCCTCGCGGTTGTCAGCTCTTTCACGAGCCTCGATTCAGTATAGAAAAAAAAAAAAAAAAAAAAAAAAAAGTATTGAGGAGATTTCATGTTGTGGCGAGTTGGAGCGCGCGCAAACCGAACCGAACACATGAAACGGGGTGGAGGTTAAACAATGAACTCTGGAAAAGATTAACTGAGGATCCAAAGTTGGTATGTAATTTAATTTGTTTCTTTGATATATATAATACATTTTCTGCTTAAGCTGTAAGAAATGGATTTGATATGCATTTGCCGCTTTGTGAGGTAAATGCTTTGCTAACGGATTGTATTTCGTCATTGCTGTTTTCTCATGAAGAACGACAAACTGTTGTATGATTGCTTGTATTTAAGCCGAATGTGTGAACTGCGATTGTGGAGATTTGTTAGTAATTTTCTGGTTATTACCTCCGCCACCGAAGTTGGATGTACGTTTTTTTTTTTGTTTAAAAAAAAAAAAATTTTTTTTTGTATACAAGATCGAGGCTCGTGAAAGAGCTAACATTAATCACACAGAAAGACAAACCGACACATACAACATATAACACGGGGAGCGGTACACAAGATGGGGAGAGAGGGGGAAGGACACAAACACAACATTTGAGAGCAGGGACATCGAGAGATCTGTGGAAGGGAGCGGGTTTTGGGGGGGGGGGGAGGCATGGGAAGGGGGGGGGGGGGTGGGAGAGGTATAAAACATATGGACACTGCCAGGACTCCAGGAAAGAAGTTGGAATTTCAAACAAAGTGGATCTGGGGTGAATTAGCGGGGGTAGAAAAGATCAAGGTTTTGGATGGGGGAAGATAAGAGATGGTGATGAACAGCTGTTTTAAAGACCTGGAGGGAGGAGTGGGATTGAAGGGAGTGGGGGAGTTTGTTCCATAGGCTGGAGAAGAGGGGAATGAAAGAGTGAAGGTGAGCAGCGAGCCTAGATTTTGGCAGTTTAAACATAAGAGGGTTGCTGGCAGATCTTGTGCGACCTGTAGCAATATTAGGGGGACAGAGCACAGAGAGAGCTGGGGGAGCAAGGCCGGAGAGGAGTCGGTAGAAGACAGAAAGACCACCAACCTGCCTGCGGTGAGTGAGTGAGTGAAAGGCCCTCGGAGTTAGCTTCATTGCGGGAGATTCCAATGATTCTGAAAGCTTTGGTTTCAACAGCGTGAAGGCGAGCTCGGTGTGAGGCAGCAGCACCGGCCCATAGGGGAGAACAGTATTCCATTGAGCTGCGGATGAAAGCCTTTTATGTGGTGAGGAGTTCAGGTGTGCCGAGGAAGGACTTCGCACGACGGAGGATGCCCAGTCGGCGACTGGCTTTGGAGGCCAGCTTGGAAATGTGGTTTTCCCAAGAAAGATCATGGCATATCGTAAGACCCAAAAGCTTGAGCAACAGAACTTATTGGAGAGGATTGTTGAGAAAGTAGATGGGAGGGTTGTCAAGTAGGTCTTTTCGGAGCGACATAGTAAGAGTGTGAGATTTGTCAGGATTGAAAGACATGTTCCACTTGTTTGAGCAGTCTGTGATTTTGTCCAGGTCTTCAGAGAGTGAGGAGGCTGCAGACTGCCGATCTGAGGGAAGAGGAATGGAGCGGCAGAGAGTGGGGTCATCAGCAAAGAGATAGAGAGGATTTTCCAGAGTCGGAGAGATCATTGATAAAGACCAGAAAAAGCACAGGGCCCAGAACACTGCCTTGGGGAACTCCAGCCTGAACAGGAAGGGGAGATGAGAGAAATCCATTGAGGGCCACAATTTGACGACGACCAGAGAGGAAATCCGCAAGCCATGTGTGGAGATTTCCATGGATACCATAGGAGGAGAGTTTGGTGAGCAGAGCTGGGTGCCAGACCGTATCGAAGGCACGTGATATGTCAAGGGAAACAGCTCTGATTTCCTGTTTGGCATTGAGGACCGCCTTCCAATGTTGAGAAAGCAGAAGCAGCATGTCCAGGGTAGAATGACCTGGTCTGAATCCAAATTGATGATCGGAGATCAAGCCGTTGGAGAAGAGGAAGGATTTGATATCCGAAGCAATGATGGATTCCATGACTTTGCTGATAATTGGGAGCAGGCTGATTGGTCTGAGTTGGAGAGGAAATTGAAAAAAGCCTTTTAAATTGGAAGAAAACAGCATGTTGTAATATACCACTGAATAAAACACTGCAGGGGAAAGTTTAAACATTTTAAAATAATATTTAAACAGAACTGTGAACAATCTTATATTCACAAAATACCAACGGGGAGAGGGCCGAGAGGGACAACCACGAGTCACGTGAACAGGGCAAAAGGTGGATGGCAAGGAGATAATGGGGGTGGGGCGAACAGCACACGTGGGCAGAAGTACACGATGAGACAAAAGCACACGTGGAGAAAGGAAAATAAATGTTTTTGGTTTTTTTTGGGGGGGGGGGGGGATTTAAAACGTTAGACAAAGAGTATTATGTTTGGGGTAGAAGGGAAAAATCTGAGAACCAAGCAAAACACGAAGTAGGGAACTTAAGTTAACAAACACCGACGAGGGTACAAGGCCACACACGCAGAGCAAACAGAACACGATGAATTAATTACGAGTTACAGGAAATTCAAACCAAAACTAACTATAAACAAACAATAACGCATCGACGATAAAATAACGAGTTGAAATTTGACAAACACACGAATGGAAAAATAACTTCACTTTGGATGCCCGGAGAGAGCCAAGCCTCAAGGTCGGAAGCTTCAACAACTAGGCCGTGCAGCACAAAATACTCGACTATTTTATACAGGTATGAAAGATTAACACCGAGAATCCTCCGAGGGACACACTATAGGTACACACACGTAAGATAAATACAGTTTCGTCAAAAATACAATTGTGAACAATTACCTCACTTCGAGCGTGCGTGAAGATCGTGGAACAGCTTCGAAAAACCGTGAAACCAGGTTATGTT
Organism: Myxine glutinosa; assembly: GCF_964187855.1. Taxonomy (NCBI): domain Eukaryota; kingdom Metazoa; phylum Chordata; class Myxini; order Myxiniformes; family Myxinidae; genus Myxine; species Myxine glutinosa. Next base: position 16,610,396 of record NC_136263.1, read on the forward strand.
TTCATCCCTGTTTGTCTGTTTGTGAACAAAATATCTCAAAAAGTTGTGGACGGATTCGGACGAAACTTGGTGGACAGGTTGGGTGTCTGACAAGGACAAATACATTCTATTTTGGTGAAGATCTGAATATGGATTCGGATATGAGAATTATTTCATGTTTTAAGTGATTCTTCACCATTGGGAGATAAAGCTAAAACTATACATAGCAGGATATCTCAAAAAGTTGTGGACGGATTTGGGCGAAACGTGGTGGACAGGTTGGGTGTGTGACAAGGAATTAATCGATTCGATTTTGGTGAAGATCTGAATATGGATTCGGATACGAGAATTATTTAATTTTTAAGAAATTATTTAATTTCTGATAATATGAACCAACTTCTATCTACCCATCCCAACTCTCTCTCTTCCTCATATGTGGTGATTTCAATTGTCACCATGCCAGTTGGCTGGGTGTGGGTACCTCTATCACCAGCCATGGCTCTTCAGCAAAGGACTTCTGTGACTCACTGGGACTGACACAATCTGTCAATTTCCCGACCCGGATCTCAGTCAACGGAGCATCTTCTCTTCTGGATTTGGTTATGACTAACTTCCCTGAAAATGTCTGCTGCTCTTCTTCTGCTCCAATCGGCTCATCTGATCATGTGCTCGTAAAAGTGGACATCTCTCTGACCATTCTCAGAGAGCCTCCTCAGCGTCGACGAGTCTGGCATTTCACTCAGGCCAACTGGCACGGTCTTCAAGCAGCCATCAATCATCTGGACTGGTCTCCCATCTCAACCGCCTCTGACATCAACTCATCCTGGGAATTCTTTCAAAGTAAATTGCTCTCTCTCATGCACAGATTTATCCCATCTCGTCTTCAGTTGTCATACCCTTCCTCCCGTCCATGGTACACGGAATCTTGTGGTGAGGCTGTTGCCCTGAAACAACTTGCTTTCATCTCCTGGAAAGCAAATCCAACGGAAGGAAATCTCATTTCCTTTCACAAAGCCCGAAACAAGTGTGTGTCCACCCTCAGAAGAGCCAGGAAACAATATCTCACCGTTCTCAAGACCGAACTCTCTTATCTGTCTCCCTCTTCCAAATCCTGGTGGCATCTGGTCAAATCTGTTTCTGGTGTTTGTTCCCCCTCCATCCCCTCCCTCACCTCAAACGGCTTAACGGCTGACTCCGCATGTGAAAAAGCTGAATGCCTCAACTCTGTGTTTGCCTCTAAATCTTGTGTCCCAAACCCATCCCTCTCTGTACCCACCGTACCCAGTCGGACCCAGCTGCTCCTGGACTCTGTGTCCTTTCCTCCTGACAAGGTGGAAAAGATTCTGTCAACCCTCGACTCTGATTCTGCAACTGGTCCTGACGGCATCAGCCCACGGGTCCTAAAATCATGTTCTTCCGCTCTTTCACTCCCTCTATCTGTTCTCTTCACCCTCTCTTTTGCTCAAGGTCATCTGCCATCTGCTTGGAAATCAGACAACATCACCGCTTTGCACAAAAAAGGTGCAAAAACAGATCCTAGCAACTACAGACCAATCAGCCTTCTCCCAATTATCAGCAAAGTCATGGAATCCATCATTGCTTCAGATATGAAATCTTTCCTCTTCTCCAATGGCTTGATCTCTGATCATCAATTTGGTTTCAGACCTGGTCACTCTACTCTGGACATGCTGCTTCTGCTTTCTCAACAATGGATGGAGGTCCTCAACGCCAAACAGGAAATTAGAGCTGTCTCCCTTGACATTTCACGTGCCTTCGATACGGTCTGGCACCCCGCTCTGCTCACCAAACTCTCCTCCTTTGGTATCCATGGAAATCTCCACGCATGACTGGCGGACTTCCTCTCTGGTCGTAGTCAACGTGTGGCCCTGAATGGGTTTCTCTCATCTCCTCTTCCTGTTCAGGCTGGAGTTCCCCAAGGTAGTGTTCTGGGCCCTGTGCTTTTTCTGGTCTTCATCAATGATCTCTCTCTTTGTCAAATTTCCACTGGTTATTTTGCTGTGTACGTGTTATTGTGTGTTTCTAGTTGGTGTTGGTTTGTGGTTCGTGCAAACTTGTGTGTAGTTAATATCGTTTTCTGAGTCGTACCTCGCGCGCGGCCTGATGACTTGGGGCTTCCCTCCCCCCGTCGGTGTTTTGTCGGTTTGGGTTATTTCCTTCGCTGTATTGCTTGTTTCTTTTATTTTGTTTTCTCCCCCTCACCTCACCTCCTGAGACAAAGAATTCTATATTGATTCTTTCTCTCCTCCCGGACACGTGCTTGTTCGCTCTCCTCCTCGTCTCGGCTTGTGCCCCGCCCCCTGTACCTCGTTTTCTTCCGCCTCTGCTCCTTCTTTCTCAAATCCACGTTCTCGCTTGGAGACTTTTCCCGGATTGTTTTTTCATCGTTCTGTTTGGATATTGTTGGAATATGTTTAAACCGCAGCCGTGATGCTGACGCCCCCCTCCCCCCCCCCCCAGAATTTACATGTTTTAAACGTTTCCCAGTGTGTACCCTGGTCAGAATAGGTACACCGTATCCCTGCGTGTCGTAAGAGACGACTAAGAGGGTTGGCGTCAGGAAGGGCATCCGGCCATAAAAACATTGCCTCAAAAAGAGAACCATGACAATCACAAGTACATATGGGCAGGGTGCAGCTCGAAGTGGAGATCGATTTCTGAGGTTTGGGACATGGAATGTGGGGACAATGACAGGGAGATCAGGAGAAGTGGTGGAAGTATTGGTCAGAAGAAGAGTGGACATATGTTGTGTGCAAGAGACGAGATGGAAGGGAAGTGGTGTGAGAATGGTGAAGGGTAGGCAGGGACAGAAATACAAGTTTGTGTGGCAAGGGTGCCTGGAGGGCGTGAATGGTGTTGGTGTCCTGTTTTCTGAGGAGTTTGTAGACAGTATGGTGAGTGTGACTAGAGTGAGTGATAGGTTGATGATGGTGAAAATGATGATTGGAAAGCTCTTGGTGAACGTCATCTCGGGATATGCTCCGCAGGTTGGTCGAAGCGATGAAGAGAAGGACAAGTTCTGGTGTGCGATAGAGAAGCTGATGGAAAACGTGAAAGATGAGGAAGTTGTTGTGGTGGGAGGAGACCTGAATGGACATGTGGGAAGGAGTATGGATGGTTTTGAGGGAGTTCATGGGGGTTACGGATATGGTGTGAGAAATGGAGAAGGTGAATGGATTTTGGAGTTTGCTGATGGAGCTGATTTGTTGATTTGTAATACTCAGTTCCAGAAAGAGGACAATAAGCTTGTTACATACACATCAGGTGAGTCGACGACAACCGTTGACTACCTGATGGTGCGTCGGCGAGATAGGGGGCACCTCCGGGACACAAAGGTGACCCCGGGGGAGGAGGCTGTTTCACAGCACCACTTGGTTGTCTGCGACATAAGGGTGAAATGTGCGAGGAGAGCTCGGCGGGTGAAGTACCAACCGAGAATGAAGGTGTGGAGGTTGAAAGAGGTGACAGTAAGGGAGGCATTAAAAGAGAGGCTGAGTAGGGTAGAGGATGATGTGGTTGAGCTTGAAAGTGGTTGGATGTCAATGAAAGCTAGTCTGTTGGGAGCCGTTGGTGAGGTATGTGGATGGACAAAAGGACCACCGAGGCACTCGGAAACATGGTGGTGGGATGTTGAGGTTGGAAAGAGGATTGACGAGAAGAGGAAGAAGTTCAAAGAGTGGCAGAAGGCGAAGGGTATGGGAGCAGAAACAGCAGAGCATGAAAGTTATAAGGCAGCCAGGAAGGCTGCAAAGAAAGAGGTAGCAAAGGCGCAGGAGGCATGTAGGAAAATGTTCGGAGAACGCTTGGATTCGGAAGAGGGTCAGAAAGCAGTATTCAGGATTGCAAAGCATATAGCGAAAGAGAGGTGTGATGTGATGGGGGTGAGTTGCTTGAAGGATGAAGTGGGAGAAATCGTTGTCGACCCAGATGGAATTAAAGGAAGATGGAAAAGATATATGGAAATGCTGTTCAATACAGAGAATGAATGGGATGGCAACATAGAGAGTAACCCAGTTTTAGGACCGGCAGAGAAGATAACTGAGAAGGAAGTTGAGGAAGCGATAAAAGCAATGAAGAGTGGAAAAGTGGGAGGGCCGACGGGAGTTGTGGGAGATATGTTGAAGGCAGCAGGAAGTTGGGGTGTGAAGAGAATGACAGAGATCTGTAATCTGGTGGTGAAAGAAGGCCACATTCCAGTGGATTGGGAACTGAGTACCCTCGTCCCTCGATACAAGGGGAAAGGTGACCCTCTGGAGTGTGGCTCGTACCGAGCGATAAAGTTATTGGAGCATGGAATGAAGGTATTGGAAAGGGTGTTGGAGAGGAGGATAAGGAAGAAAGTGAAGATCGACGAAATGCAGTTTGGATTTATGCCAGGAAGAGGAACGACAGATGCGCTTTTCATTGTGAGGCAGTTGCAGGAGAAGTACATGGATAAGAGGAAGAAGTTGTTTTTTGGGTTTGTTGATCTGGAGAAAGCATTCGATAGGGTTCCACGCAAAGTATTGACATGGGCATTGAGGAAGTTAGGAGTGGAGGAATGGTTGATCAGAGTAGTGATGGCAATGTACAAAAGAGCACGCACAGCTGTAAGGACGAAGGACGGGAACAGTGGTGAGTTTGAGGTGAAGGTGGGAGTGCATCAGGGGTCGGTACTAAGTCCACTACTATTTGTAGCTGTGATGGAGGTGCTGGCTCAGACCGTAAAGGAGGGTTTACCGTGGGAGTTGTTGTATGCAGATGATCTGGTGTTGATTGCGGAAAGTATGGATGGACTGAAGGAAAAGATGAACAAGTGGAAGGAATGTATGGAGACAAAAGGTCTGAAGGTGAATATCGGAAAGACAAAGTTGATGTCAAGTGGTAAAGCATGTGGTGACGTGGAAAGAACTGGGAAGAGGCCGTGTGCTGTGTGCAGGAAGGGTGTCGGAGTGAACTCCATTCAATGTACAATGTGTGCTGAGTGGGTTCATCAAAAATGTAGTGGTCTGAGAGGGTCATTAACCAGTGTGGCAGCTACATTCAAATGTAAGGTGTGCACAGAGGGAGCTGCAGATGGAGGAAATGTTGAGTTGGATCTTGGAGACGGCGTGAAGCTGGAAGGTGTGAAAACATTTTGCTACCTCGGAGACATGCTGAATGGAGAAGGTGGATCAGACTCGGCAACGGCTGCTCGAGTGAGATGTGCATGGAAGAAGTTTCGGGAACTGAGTGGCGTGCTGATGAGGAGGAGAGTGTCGCTGAAGCTGAAGGGAAAGGTGTATGCTGCATGTGTGAGAAGTGTTATGATTTATGGGAGCGAGACATGGGTAATGAACGTAGAGCAGCAACGAAGGCTGGAAAGGGTGGAAATGCGAATGGTTCGATGGATGTGCGGAGTATCGTTGAGAGAGAGGAAGACAAATGATGAATTGCGAAAGATGATGGGAATATTGCCTGTGATTGATGCTGTGAAGAGGAACAGGTTGAGATGGTTTGGTCATGTATTGAGGAAGGATGAAAGTGACTGGTTGAGAAGAGTGATGGAAGTTAATGTAGAAGGAAGTAGAGGACGGGGAAGACCGAGAAAGACTTGGCTAAAGATGGTGGAAGAAGAAATGCGGGCAAGGGGGTTAACAAGGAGAGATGCAGAAAATAGGGCAAAATGGAGAAGATTGTCATGGGGACCGCAAGGCTAACCCCCGCTCTAGCAGGGAACATGGCCTTAAAATGCATGTTGTGTTGTTGTTGTATCAATGATCTCTCTGACTCTCTTGAAAATCCTCTCTATCTCTTTGCTGACGACTCTACTCTCTGTCGCTCCATTCCTCATCCCTCAGATCGGCAGTCTGCAGCCTCCTCACTCTCTGCAGACCTGGACAAAATCACAGACTGGGCAAACAAATGGAACATGTCTTTCAATCCTGACAAATCTCACACTCTTACGATGTCTCTCCGAAAAGACCGACTGGAAAACCCTCCCATCCACTTTCTGAATAATCCTCTCCAGGAAGTTCTGTCACTCAAGCTTTTGGGTCTCACTATTTGCCATGATCTTTCCTGGGAAAACCACATTTCAAATCTGGCCTCCAAAGTCAGTCGCCGACTGGGCATCCTCCGTCGTGCGAAGTCCTTCCTTGGCACACCTGAGCTCCTCACCACATACAAGGCTTTCATCCGCAGCTCTATGGAATACTGCTCTCCCCTCTGGTCTGGTGCTCCTGCCTCACACCTAGCTCGTCTTCAAGCTGTTGAAACCAAAGTGTTCAGAATCATTGGAATCTCCCGCGATGAAGCTAACTCCAAGGGCCTTTCACTCACTCACCGCAGGCAGGTTGGTGGTCTTTCCGTCTTCTACCGACTCCTCTCTGGCCTTGCCCCCCCCAGCTCTCTCTGGGCTCTTTCCCCCAAATATTCCTTCAGGTCGCACAAGGTCTGCCAGCAACCCTCTTATGGTAAAACTGCCAAAATCAAGACTCTCTGCTCACATTCACTCTTTCATTCCTCTTTTCTCCCGCCTCTGGAACAAACTCCCTCACTCTCTTCAATCCCACTCCACCCTCCAGGTCTTTAAAACAGCTGTTCACCACCATCTCTTATCCTCCCCCATCCAAAACCTTGATCTTTTCTACCCCCGCTAATTTCAGTCCCCTTGTGTTTTATACCTCTCCCCCCCCCCCCCCCCTTCCCACGCCTCCTGCCCCCAAGCCCTCTCCCTCCCACACTTCTCCCTGCTCTCAAATGTTGTGGTTGTGTGCTTCTCCTTCTCTCCCCATCTTGTCTTCCGCTACCTCTTTTTGTATATTTTGTTTGTCTGGTTGATTTGTTTGTGAAATAAATGTTAGCTCTTTCACGAGCCTCGATTCAGTATACAAAAAAAAGAAAAAGAAAAAAAAAGAAGAAGTGATTCTTCACCATTGAGAGATCGGGCGAAAAGCGATATATAACATGATATTTAAAAAAAGTTATGGACGAGTTGTGAATAAACTTGGTGGACGAGTTAGTTAGCTGACAAGAACAAGCTGATTAGATTTTGGTTCAGGTCTGAATCCAGATCCGGCCTACCAGTGGATACAAACCATAAACTGTTCAGCCTGGCAGAGGTATGTGCCCTACAGAGTGCCGTTCTAATTTCTCATTTTGTAGTTTCACGGAGCCATCAAATAAAACGGCTTCTGTACGAGACCCAAGGTTTCCTGTAGTCTTATTTGCGCAGTGTTCCTCTTCCTCAAAATGATTCCTCTTTTTAGCTGCGACGAGCAGCTCTAGCTCTATGAGAGGAACGTGTTGTTGTTGTTGTTGTTGGGGTGCCTTTTTGAATGGCGCATGCGCATACACTCGGACGTGCGTTGGTATGAGGTAAGAACATCGCGGACTAAAACCGCGATTTGTTTGAAGAAACCAGAATAAATTTAGCAACAAAGACAACATGAATGTTTTCATATCAATCTCGTGTCACAGAACTTGACACAAATTAGGTGTAATTATTGAATAGCGCATGCGCATACACTCAGACGTGCGTTGGTATGAGGTAAGAACATTGCGGACTAAAATCGCGATTTGTTTGAAGAAACCAGAATAAATTTAGCTGAAAGACAAAAAGACGCTCGTGCATGCGTATAATTTAATGACTGGTCGAATTTGGTAGTGCATATTGCAACGGATATCCTCATGATTTTACACGTCACAGCTGGTGACCACACTGTGGTCTTTTTCTCTTTTTAATAATCTGAACCCTAATGGTTACACCCACGGTATGGGTATGTGGATTTTTTTTCATGAATGCCTTCACTGTCAGCACAAACCGTTCAGCTTGCCGGTTACTCTGGGAAAATCGTGGGCTTGAGGTATGGTGGTCGAACTCCCATTCCTCAGTGAAGCATTGGAAGTCTCCACACGTGAATTGACAAGCATTGTCGGTGGCAACGAGATCGATCGATCGTGCAAAAATGGCTTTGAGCTCATTGATTTCCGAGTGTGTGGTGAGGTCAACCAAGCGTTGAACCTCTGGGAACTTGGAGTAGTAATCGACGGCAACCAAAAAATCGTTTCCATCGAATGTCAGCTGCGAGATTTGACATGGGGCGGTCGGGTATCTGATTGGGTCGTAGAGGTTCTGCTGGCTGTGTTCGATTTTCCTGACAAATTGGGCAGTTTGATACTGTATCCTCGATTTGACACTATCTCTCACTCCACAAACACTATATCTTGCTCCACAAACACTATCTCTCGCTCCCCAAACACTATCTCTCGCTCCCCAAACACTATCTCTCGCTCCCCAAACACTATATCTCGCTCCACAAACACTATATCATGCTCCACAAACACGATATCTAGCTCCCCAAACACTATCTCTAGCTCCCCAAACACTATCTCTCGCTCCCCAAACACTATCTCTCGCTCCCCAAACACTATATCTCGCTCCCCAAACACTATATCTCGCCCCCCAAACACTATCTCTCGCTCCCCAAACACTATATCTCGCTCCCCAAACACTATCTCTCACCCCCCAAACACTATCTCTCGCTCCCCAAACACTATCTCTCATTCATGCCGTGCCAGAACAAGATAGTGCGCGCACTTTACTTAAGTTTAACCATTCCGAGATGTGACATGTGTATTTTAGCTAGCATTTAGCTCTGCATGCTTCATGGTACAATTATCCTGTTGCCCCAGAATGGTATGCCATCAATGTTCACTATCTTGTCACGGTAGTGGAAATACAGCACGAGATCCCTCAGCAACAAGTGTTTGCTACAGGGCCACTCCCTCTGAACCTGCTGCTTTAACAACTGCAGGGCTGGGTCTTTTCCATTTTCCCACCTGATCTGGTTCATTCTCGGTTCTGAAACCGGCATGTCATTGAGAATGGAATTGACCTCCAACTTGTCATAAAACTCAGCGGAGGGGCTGCCAGGGCTTTACGTGACTATGCGGCCGAGAGCATCAGGGACAAACATTTCACGGCCCGGTCTCCACTGTATGTTGGGTTATATCATAACAAATGCATCCGCATGCGCCGAAGTCAGCTATGTTTGTGTAGGGGTTGTCGAATATAGTGGTTTGTGGTCATGTGATTTTGATTTTGTGGTTTGAGATTTTGTGGAAACCATCCAGTGGTTTGTGATCGGTGTATATCGTTGTTGTCTGCCTGAAGACAAAGTCGTGGAATTTCCGACAGGCAAACAATATTGCGCATAACTCTTTCTCAATTGGGGCATAATTCCGCTCAGCTGCATTCACACTACACGATGCATATGCTATCGGCCCATCGGCTTGAATGAGCACAACGCCAAAGCCGTTATTTGACACGTATGTAGCAAGGGAGACGGGGGTGTTCACGTCTTAAAGTTTCTGCATTGGAGGTGATGTGATAAGATGCTTCAACGTGTCTATCATTCTTGCGTGTTTATTATCAAAGTGCCAAGCTATGTTCTTTTCTTTCAATTGTCTGAGGGGAGCTGTTACCTCGGACCGATTTGGGATGAACTTTCCCAAATATGTGACCATGCCCAATAATTTTGCACGGTCTGGCGGGGTCAGGGCTTGGCGATAAGCCCGTGCTCAAAATGACATGCCCAACATATTTCACTCAGTGTGCATGACCGATTTCTTCCCATTCAGTTTCAGTCCCAACATCCTGACTTGTGCAAGTAGCTTTTTAACCTGGGTCATGGTTGGGCCATGGTCTCACCCCATACAAGGATATCATCCACTACAATTTGAACTCCTTCCAAGTTTCCAAACTCGTCTGACATGGCACTCTTCCAAATCCCGCTCACTGATGATATGCCGAATGGGAGAACGAGGTATCGGTACCTCCCGAAAGTGGTGTTAAACGTGGTCAAACGCGAGCTCTCGTCTGTTAGTTTGAGCTGCCAATAGCCACTCGTAGCATCAAATTTCGAAAAGACCTTTGCCCCCGGCATGTGGGCAACAATGTCCTGTCGGCATGGGAAAATGCTTTCTTCGTATCACGGCATTGAGAGCACGTGGGTCAATGCACATTCTCACCTTTCCATCTGGCTTGCTTACTATGGTCATCAAGTTAACCCAGTCAGTAGGCTCGTTCACGCGTTTTATGACTCCCAAAGTTTCCATGCTTTCAAGTTCAGCTTTGACTTTGTCTAGTAGCATGTATGGGATTCTGCGGGGTGGGTTTTGCTTGGGTTCAACTCCCTCACAAAGTGAAATATCATACTCGTGCCTCTCTAAGTGACCCAACCCTTGAATTGAAAAAGATTGCGATGCTGCATCATCATTTCTGACTCAAAAAACTGAGACTGGGAGACTGGGAGTCTGGTCTGCCAGCATTAGTTGGTAGGCATTAAAGATTCCACATTGCCCTTTGCGAAGAGGTTGGAGAAGAGATGATTGGAGAAGAGAACTAGGATGAGGTGACTGGAGATGAGAATTCTGGGATGAGATGACTGGAGATGAGAGTTGGGATGAATGACTGGAGATGGGAGTTGGGATGATGATCCCAATCATCATCATCATCAGTGGGATGGATGACTGTAGATGAGAGTTGGGATGACTACCTGGGGATGAGAGTTGAGATGACTACCTGGGGATTAGAGTTGGGATGATTGACTGGAGATGAGGTGACTGGAGATGAGAGTTTGGATGACTGGAGATAACTGGGGATGAGAGTTGGGGTGACTGACTAGAGATGAGAGTGGGGATGACTGACTGGAGGTGAGAGTTAGGATGACTGGAGGTGAGAGGTGGGATGACCACCTGGAGATGAGAGTTGGGATAACTGACTGGAGAGGAGAGTTGGGATGACTGACTGGAAATGAGAGTTGGGATAGCTGACTGGAGATAACTGGGATGAGAGTTGGGATGACTGACTGGAGATGAGAGTTGGGATGACTGACTGGAGATGAGAGTTGGGATGACTGACTGGAGATGAGAGTTGGGATGACTGACTGGAGATGAGAGTTGGGATGACCGCTGGAGATGAGAGTTAGGATGACTGACTGGAGATGAGAGTTGGGATGACTGACTGGATGCGAGTTGGGATGACTGACTGGAGATGAGAGTGGGGATGACTGACTGGAGATGAGAGTGGGGATGACTGACTGGAGATGAGAGTTGGGATGACTGACTGGAGAGGAGAGTTGGGATGGCTGACTGGAGATGAGAGTTGGGATGACTGACTGGAGATGAGAGTGGGGATGACTGACTGGAGAGGAGAGTTGGGATGACTGACTGGAGATGAGAGTTGGGATGACTGACTGGAGATGAGAGTTGGGATGACTGACTGGAGATGAGAGTTGGGATGACTGACTGGAGATGAGAGTTGGGATGACTGACTGGAGATGAGAGTTGGGATGACTGACTGGAGATGAGAGTTGGGATGACTGACTGGAGATGAGAGTTGGGATGACTGACTGGAGATGAGAGTTGGGATGTCTGTCTTTTCCTTTCCTTTTTGTTCCTGAGTACAATGTCCGGATGCAATGCTTTGTTTTCTATGTTCATGCTTGATGGAGTCATCAGGTTGTACGTGAGCATGACGTTCTCATTTTCAATGATTGCCCTTGGTTTGTGTTTCCATGAGTTTTCTGGTAACGGGATGTTTAAATTTTTGCAGATTTGCCAATGAATCACTTTGCCTACTTTGTTGTGCCGTTGTGTGTAAAGATGTTCTGATAATAGTTTTTTGCATCCCGAGAACAGGTCACTAGTACTTTCTGTTTCTGTCTTGCAGAATCTACACTTGTCCGTCTGGCTCAGTCCCGCAATCCTTTTGAATCAATTTGTGTAGTGTCCTTGATCTTGGGCATTTATTATGATTTGTTTGCCGTCCCAGTTGAGCTGACCTCTTCTTAGCCATTCCATTGAGCCTTTTTTGTCTATCCACACTCTGTCCAATTCTTTTTTCTATTTTCCTGCTCTTTTGTCATTCTCCCAGTTGTTGGTGTATATTTCTAGATATTTCTTTTTATATATTAATTTAGTCTTTTTGCAATTGTTGGGGCTGTATTTGTTACCATTTCATTTTCCTGTGCGGCATCTTCTATTCCCACCTGTTTTTGGAAATTATTTTCAAAGTGAGTTAGGGATACTTTTTCAGGTTTGTTGTGTTCATGTTTGTTTACAAATTGCATCCAATAGTCTGAGCATTTCACATACTCAGCTAGTCCTACACTCATCGTTCTGTGCATCTGGTTGAGTTCCATCAGGCCGCTCCCTCCCTCTCGTCTCGGCAGGTACATTCTCGGGATGCACTGGTTTTTGTAAAATATTTTGTGGATGGTAAGGAGTTTTCTTGTTTTGATGTCTAACTTGTTGATCTCTGGGCTCAGTTTATTATTCTGCAGCTATATTGGAACACTGGTACTGTGAGCTGGTTTATAGCTTTGATTTTGTTTCTTGGGGAGAGGTATGTTTTCAGGATCAGCTTTGTTCTACGTAGGAATTATTTGGTGACTAGCAGTAACCCATGAAACTCACGGGCATAAATAGTGTTTATGTTCATACAAACGAACTTGCCCTTCCTCTTCCTTTCTGCTTCCTTTCAAAATAATTGTCAGTTGGCACCAACATTCATTCTGGCGGATCTCCTGAATATCGCTTTGTATTCAACTGCAGTATTGTCTCTTGTAGTGTGGTTACTGGTAAGTATCCCCTTTACATTTCTGATCGCATTTATATTTGTATTAAAAGGCGTAGCATGCCTCTCGAGTCGCTGCGTGTCCGGCACACATCGGGACGTCTTCTTTTTCTCCTCGGTATCTAAGTGCAGTGTCTCACTGTGCGTAAAACAAAATGGCGTGGGTTATTCAAAACTTTTAACTGATTTTCAGCTTTTATTCCACACGTATAGACTTTTGGAGACATACGTAGGTATGCTTATATGGAAGGGTTAGTCATAACTACATAGTATCACACATATCTTTGGGCGACAGGAGCAATAGCTGGAGAGAAGTTCCGATTACAAACTTCAGAAATAAGCGTTTTAATGATATAGATTGTTTTGCGCATTTGTTTGTGACATATTTGGTGGCCCTCTTCTACCCCAATGTATTTGCATGATGCTTCCTTGACACCGTCACAATTTCGGTCTTTGAGGCCGGCCGATAGGCACAGTGTGGTTCTCCTGACCACGTGGCCCTTGACTTGGTTTGTCCGCACAATGTGGGCGCTTTCAGGATGAACTTTAGCCGGGGAGCGTTTGGGTGCGTGGCGCCTTTGGGCGCCCCGGTCTGATACTGCCGCCCACGCGCAGAACACCATGTGAGTGCACGTGGGTCCCGGCGGTCCCACTGGCCTAGCGCTACCATGTTTAGACAGCGAGATCCGTCCCCGGGCACCGGCAAGCCAGGCACGGTAGGACACCCGCGGAGCCCCGGCGGACCAGGGACGCGCGAGCCTACGCGTTAGCGTGCTACGGCGGAATCAACGGCTTCGGCCACGTCCGGGCCGATATTCGGCCCGGCCGCACCGGGAATGAGCTGGTTCGACGCCCGCGCTAGAGAAGTCGCGGGCGACTGAGATGTGTTAACAAATTAATTAATTAATTTGAGATGTCCGATTCCTAGTGTTTGGAAATTTGGAAGAGCTTGACCCTAGCCTCTCCCTTGCGAGGGCAAGGAGGAACCCAACACTTGACACCCAAGCTTATTTTGAAGTACACCCTGCCAGCGCCCACGGCGGGACGGCAGGGCAACCAGAAGGGACGAGGTTCTCCTGACCACGTGGCCCTCGATCTGGGAAGCGAGAGGCGTTCCATTAGTGGACGCGCCCCTCACGCCCGACTTTTGGGCGGCCCCGGCAGGCCGTTTGTGTTGACGTTCCGTGACAGGCCCCGCACCCCCACCTCCAGGCCGACCGGGCGACCGGAATGAATCCCGGTGTCCCGATCCGAACCTTCAGAGCGGGCCGGCTGCACTTTCCGTCCCTGCGGTCCCAAATACCGGAACCACCCGCATACCACTTTATTCGACAAAATGAGGTGCGGCCTACAGCCTTAGAAAACCAACCCTATATAAGCCAATACTTCCAACGACACAGGTGCGCATTCGTGCCGCGTGACGTGGTGACGTCATCGGTGGTGGTGATGGGGGAGGGTGATGGGGCCTCCCTATAGAAGTCAGTACCTCCAACGACACAGGCCCGCATTCGTGCCGCGTGACGTCATCACACTTTCACCTCAAAAGACCCATTTGATATAAGTTAATATTCTGATATAAGCTTTAGAAAACCAATCCTATATAAGCCAATACCTCCAACGATACAGGTGCGCAAAATACAAAATCACAAAAGATTTATTTGATATAAGTTAATATTTTGAATAACTCGGTCAATATCAGTCCGAATTTCGCCAAATTAAGGTTCCCGTTATCCACAGATACCCCTGTATCCTCCTAGAGGCGAAGTCAGGATGAAATTCGCAAAAAATAAAGTCCTTCGGCAACGAAAATTTAACATGGGGCTTTCCTATGTAACTTTACCCCGAGGTAATTCCACCAAAAATCCCCGAAATTTCGCGGGCCCCGTTCTATTGAGTGTTAAGCTAGTCTAGCGACTGCAAAATCTGAAAACAGAATTAAGATCCGAGTATTTTGTGACCACTTTATTTAACAAAATGAGGTGCGGCCTAGCATCTAGTCGAGACCAGGTCACCCAGGCCGATCACCCATTCCGAACCCCAAATTCCTCATCGACGATAGCTAAACAATATATTATATGAATCGCACCGTACATACCTCCTTCTAGATCTTGTTCTTGTCTTGATATACTCACTCAGGCTCACCCTATCACGACTGAGTCCTCTCAGCTCTTCAAATGGCGTCCGCTGCGCCTCGTGTCCAGTCCAACTCGTTGTTTCAAGGTCAATTTTTATGTTGTCTGTTTTTGTTGTTTTACCTTGTACAAATGTACACGAGGTGCACTTGTCTCGTCCAAATTTCATTTTAATGTCCTCGGAAAACTGTTTTACTAGTTTTAGTTGTTCTGTCAATTTTTTGTCATTTGGTGAGAAGAGCTTTAAATCATCCATGTATAGTAGATGTGTCACCTTTCTTTGGATGTTCGTCTATTGGTTGTTAAGGTGTATCCGTGTCCTTATTCATTGATGAGGTTACCTAGTGGGTCCAGAGCCAGACAAAATAGAAGGGAGGAAAGACTGTCTCACTGGAAGATCTCATGCCATATCTTCACATTTGGTATTTTGATATTTCCTTCTGAGTGCTGTAATATCAAAGTGGTATTCCAGATCTCCATTGCTTTCTCAATCAGTTTGATTATTTGGGGATCGATTTTGTATATTTGCATACATTTTATCATCCATGAATGTGGGACATTGTCGAATGCTTTCTTTTTGTCTATCTAGGAGGTGGACAATTTAGTTTTTCGCATTTTGCAATTTTCAAGTGTGGCCTTGTTCAGTAGTAAGTGGTCAAATATTCCATAACAACCTCTCTTACAAGCCTTTTGTTCTGCCTCTAAACCTCCTTGCTGTGCCAGATGATGGTACATCATGTGATGATTCCTGTCAGCAATTTGTTTGTGGTTGGTCGGCAAGTTATCGGGCGGTATTTGTGGGGAAGTTGGGATTCCTCCGATTTTGGGATGAGAAAGGTGTTCCCTTCTATGAGCCACTCATCCACTGCCTTTTCCTATTGGATTAGTTTGTTAAATTTCCTGGCGTAGTGATTGTGGAGAGCATCAAGTTGTTTTAGCCAGAAATTTGGAATTCCATCTGGACCTGGGATTTTGAAGTTTGGCATTTTTTGAAGTTGTTTTCTAATTTTCTCTTCATCAATTAATCAATGGGGGCATTTCCTCGAGATGTTGCTTCTTCTTTTCCAAGTTTAGGATCCATTCTACTTCCTTGTAATGTTCTTTTCGGTCTTCAAAAAATCCTTTCCAGAATTTTTCCAGTTTTTCTTTTTCAGGTGGAGTTGAATGTGTGTGTGCATGGGTTTGTGTGCGTGTGTGCACGTGCGCATGTGCATGCATGTCCAGGCCATGAAATGAAATTTTAAGAAAGCTTTATTATGAGAATATGGAGAAGACAAATTAATAATTTCATCAAAAGGTCAAATGTCAGCGTCATAAAAAAGCATCAATTTTCATGCCATTGACATGCAATTTTAAGAATTTGCATATTGGGTCACTGAATTGGTTCAGTGATCAAAAGAAAGAAGCCGATTGTTTTTTTGTTTTTTTTAAGATCAAAAGGTCAAAGGTCAAGGTTGCATACAATCTTCATTTTTCATCCAATTGAACTGAAATTTAAAGAATTTGCATGTTGGTTCACAGCATTGGTTCACTAATCAAAAGCTAGAAGTTGATTGTTTGTTTTTTTTGTCGATAAAAATGTCAAGGCTGCAGGAAAATCATCAATTTTCATTTTGTATTTCTATTTTAACGGGTTTTCGGTATGTTTAGCTTAGGAAGAACAAGATTGAGAAGATGTCTGAATGCAAAACGGACATGGACAGATGCTTTCTATTTTGAAATTGTTCGAGTAATTATCACATCGATTGCATGTCTTTTTCATTTGTAAGCAATCTATATGAGATAGCAATCTATATGGTAGAACCAGAAGCATGACAGGTGTGTGTGTGTTTTGTCTCCTCTTGCTCAACATACAAATCGATATTGCTGGTTTTCATTAAACGTTTTATCGCACGAGGAGACATCATGAAATAGATTGCTCAGAGCACAGTACTCAGGAAAATAGGATTGTTGAGAAATCGTTCATATGAGGAAATGAAAACGTGTTGGAAACTCACCATAACAAGGAATGAGCTTTAACAAACCTGTCCCATGGACCCAAGCCTAACAGCAATCCAAGGAAATGGCCGTGCAATCTCCAAGCTTTTTAAGACCCTCTGCACGAATGTAGGTCGACCTCTTGTGAGTTGTGACTACACCTGCCATACTCCTGTCATACATGTGTTGAATGATTATCTCATACAGTGCTGTGTGTCTACAACAACAACAACGGGCATTTTAAGTCCATTTTCCCTGCAAGAGCGGGGGTTAGCCTTGCGGTCCCCATGACAATCTTCTCCATTTTGACCTATTTCTGCATCTCTCCTTGTTTAACCCAGCCTGGCGTTGGCTTAGCAGTTCGGGTGCCGGCTTGGGATCCGAGGATCCTGGGTTCGAAACCCGGTCGATCGCTGAATTAATGCCAGGGGGGTTGACTCAGCCTGTCATCCTTCCGAGGTCGGCAAATTGAGTACCAGCTTGCTGGGATGAATGATCACGGTGTGTACCCCGATTCAGAATAGGCACACTGTATCCCTGCGCATCGTCAGAGCGTGACCAAGGGTTGGCGTCAGGAAGGGAATCCGGCCATAAAAACATTGCCTCAAACAGGGAACCATGATTGTCATGGGGCCCGCAAGGCTAACCCCCGCACTAGCGGGGAAAAATGGCCTTACAACGATCATTCATTCCCCTTGTTTAACCCCCTTGCCCGCATTTCTTCTTCGACCATCTTTAGCCAAGTCTTTCTCGGTCTTCCCCGTCCTCTACTTCCTTCTGCATTCATTTCCATCACTCTTCTCAACCAGTCACTTTCATCCTTCCTCAACACATGACCAAACCATCTCAAACTGTTTCTCTTCACAGCATCCATCACAGGCTCTATTCCCATCATCTTTCACAATTCATCATTTGTCTTCCTCTCTCTCAACGATACTCCACACATCCACCGAACCATTCGCATTTCCACCCTTTCCAGCCTTCCTTGCTGCTCTACGTTCATTACCCATGTCTCGCTCCCATAAATCATAACACTTCTCACACGTGCAGCATACACCTTTCCCTTCAGCTTCAACGACACTCCCCTCCTCGTCAGCACACCACTCAATTCCTGAAACTTCTTCCATGCACATCTCACTCCAGCAACCGTTGCCGAGTCTGATCCACCTTCTCCATTCAGCATGTCTCCTAGGTAACAAAATGTTTTCACACCTTCCAGCTTCATGCCGTCTCCAAGATCCAACTCAACATTTCCTCCATCTGCAGCTCCCTCTGTGCACACCTTACGCTTGAATGGAGCTTCCACACTGGTTAATGACCCTCTCAAAGCACTATATTTTAGATAAACCCACTCAGCGCACATTGTACATTCAATGGAATTCACTCCGACACCCTTCCTGCACACAGCACACGGCCACTTCCCAGTTCTTTCCACCTCACCACATGCTTTACCACTTGCCATCACCTTCGTTTTTCCGATATTCACCTTCAGACCTTTTGTCTCCATACATTCCTTCTACTTGTTCATCTTCTTCTTCAGTCCATCCATACTTTCTGCAATCAACACCAGATCATCTGCATACAACAACTCCCACGGTAAACCCTCCTTTACATTCCGAGCCAGCACCTCCATCACAGCTACAAATAGTAGTGGACTTAGTACCGACCCCTGATGCACTCCCACCTTCACCTCAAACTCACCACTGTTCCCGTGCTTCGTCCTTACAGCTGTGCGCGCTCTTTTGTACATTGCCATCACTACTCTGATCAACCATTCCTCCACTCCTAACTTCCTCAATGCCCATGTCACGACTTCACGTGGAACCCTATCAAATGCTTTCTCCAGATCAACAAACCCAAGAAACAACTTCTTCCTCTTCTCCATGAACTTCTCCTGCAACTGCCTCACAATAAAAAGCGCGTCTGTCATCATCTTCCTGGCATAAATCCAAACTGCATTTCGTCAATCTTCACTTTGAACCGCTGTGTGTCTGCAGGCTGTTAAACAAGAGCTGAGATCTATTGATCGTTTGAAGGAGCCATACAGGTTTTAGCTCTTTCACGAGCCTCGTTCTTGTATCCAGAAAAAAAAACCCTTCCACCTGGTTGCTAAAAGAAAACAAGAAGAAAAAGACATACGAGTAAAATGTCATAGCCCCATTGGTTTTAGTAATTTCGCTGAACAGTCAGTCGGCCATCTTTGGTAGGATTACAAAACAAAATCTCATGCATATGTACACTCTCTTGTATTGTCTTTATCTCAAGTTTGGACGAAGAAGAATGAGCAGTTAATCTTGACAAGTTGCCATTGCATATACAGTCGTGGCCAAAAATATTGGCACCCTTGCACTTTTTTCAAATAACTCTCAATTTTCTCGAAAAATAAGTTGAAATTGACGAAAGTATTTGGTCTCCACAATTCTTTATTTCAATGTTTATATTACAGAACCTTTGTTTTTGATTCAGAACTTAATATATCTTTTGAAATCTGAAAATAAAAAGAAATGTCATTGACAATTATTGACACCCCAGAATTTTCTTTGGTAGCACAGCCTTTGGACAAAATAACTGCAATGAAGCACTCCCTATAGCCATGAATGAGCTTCCTACACCTCTCTACTGGCAGTTTGGCCCAATCTTCTTATGAAAACTGCTCCAGTTCTCCCAGATTTGAAGGGTGCCTTCTCCCAACTGCTGTTTTCAGATCTCCCCACAGGTGTTCAATTGAATTTAGATCTGGACTCATTGCTGGCCACTTCAGAACAGTCCAGCGTTTTTGTCTTGAACCATTCCTGGGTGCTTTTTGAAGTGTGTTTGGGGTCATTGTCCTGCTGCAAGACCCATGGCCTTTGATGGAGACCCAGCTTTCTGACACGAGGTTGAACATTGCGCTCCAAAATGCCTTGGTAAGCTCCTGATTTAATGATGCCATGCACACATTCAAGGCACCGAGTGCCAGAGGCATCACAGCAACCCCAAAAACATCACTGAACCTCCTCCAAGTTTGACTGTAAGGAAGGTGTTCTTTTCTTTGAAGGCTTCATTTTGTTTTCTGTAAACATAGAGATGATGTGCTTTACCAAAAGGCTCTAACTTGGTCTCATCTGCAGGGGCAGATCCAGGAATTTCAAGATGGGGGGGGGGTGCATGAAACTATAGTGCTGGGGGGGGGGACAAAAGGGGGGTCTGGGGGTCCTCCCCGAGGAAATTTAAAAAAATTGATCGTCAGAAACGGCATTTCGTGCGTTCTTGGAAGTTTCTGCAGTTTCTTGTGTTCTTCCCTGGTCCAACAGTTCAGCAGATTCGCACCGCCTGCACCCTCATCCTGGATCGAAGGGGGGGGGTGCGCACCCCCTGCACCCCCCCCTGGATCCGCCCCTGATCTGTCCACAGGACATTCTCCCAGAAGGATTTTGGCTTGTTCAAGTGTGTTTTGTAAAACTCCAGTCAGGCTTTCTCAGCAGTGGTGTCCTCCTGGGTCTGCTACCATAGAACCCCCTTTCATTACGTTGGCAACGGATGGTGCGAGTTGAAACTGTCATACCTTGTGTCTGAAGGTCAGCTTGAATATGTTTGTCAGTTGATCGACGTGCTTTCTCCACCATTTGAACAATCCTTTGCTGCAACCTTCGATCAAGTTTTCTCTTGCTGCCATGTCCAGGGAGGTTGGTTGCAGTGTCATGGGCCTTAAACTTCCTGATAACATTGCGTACGGTAGACACAGGAACATCAAGGTCTCTGGAGATGGACTTGTAGCCTTGAGATTGTTCATGCATGGCTACAATCTTGTGCCTGACCTCCTCAGACAATTGTCTGGTTTTCATTATTTTCTCCATGCTCATTGCGGTACACACAGTGACACAAAACAACAGAATGACTCCTTTTCTCCA
The DNA here is from genome assembly GCF_964187855.1 of Myxine glutinosa. Classification (NCBI taxonomy): domain Eukaryota; kingdom Metazoa; phylum Chordata; class Myxini; order Myxiniformes; family Myxinidae; genus Myxine; species Myxine glutinosa. The sequence continues at coordinate 16,630,993 of NC_136263.1, forward strand.
TTCAAACTGGTTCAATGAGTGATTTTTATATTGCAGGCACCTGCAATTCACCACAGGTGAGTTCATTTCCAAAGTAAAGGAGAATCACCTGCTTGAAATGTAATTATTTCAAACAACTTCTAAAAGGCGCCAATAATATTGTCCGGGCCATTTTACGATTTCTGTGTGGATTAAGCTAAGATTTAGTAATTTTTTCAGCATTTTTTGTTTTGTTCCACTGCAAACCAGACATACATATGTGGATACCAAAATATTTTTTAATTTCAACAATTTTCTAGAAGAAATGGTGTATTATTTGAAAAAAGTGCAAAGGTGCCAATATTTTTGACCACGACTGTATATTCTTAACTAACATTTCTAAACATGCTGACTTTTATCAAAGTAGCAAAGTTTGATTCACAAGAGATTCTACTCTAAAGAGATTCTATTCTATTCAAGATTCAAGAGATTCTACTCAGTTTGATTCTACTCTCAAGACTGAACTCTCTTATCTGTCTCCTTCCTCCAAATCCTGGTGGCATCTGGTCAAATCCGTTTCTGGTGTTTGTTCCCCCTCCATCCCCTCCCTTACCTCAAACGGTTACACAGCTGACTCCGCACGTGAAAAAGCTGAATGCCTCAACTCTGTGTTTGCCTCTAAATCTTGTGTCCCAAACCCATCCCTCTCTGTACCCACCTTACCCAGTCAAACCCAGCTGCTCCTGGACTCTGTGTCCTTCTCTCCCGACAAGGTGGAGAAGTTTCTGTCAAACCCTGACTCTGATTCTGCAACTGGAAAAGACGGCATCAGCCCATGGGTACTAAAATCCTGCTCTGCTGCTCTTTCTCGCCCTCTCTCTGTTCTCTTCACCCTCTATTTTGTTCAAGATCTTTAAAACCTTGTTCAAGGTTTAAAAAAAGTCAAGGTTCAAAGTCTTCCCTCCAGGTCTTTAAAACAGCTGTTCACCACCATCTCTTATCTTCCCCCATCCAAAACCTTGATCTCTTCTACCCCCGTTAATTCACCCCAAATGCACTTTTAATTTTTTTTTTCCCCTGAAATACCTTTTTTTAATATGACTATCACCCCAAATATCACCGAATATCACCCCAAATACGACTTTTTTCTTTCCTGGAAGTTCCAGCAGTGTTAATGTGTTTTATACTTCCTCACCCCCCCCCCCCCCCCACCTTCCCCTGCCTCTTCCCCTCCAGCCCCTTCCCTCCCACAGATCTTCCATTGTCCCTGTTCTCTGCTATTGTACTTGTGTGCTTCCCTCTCTCTCCCCATCTTGTCTCCCGCTCCCTTTCTTGTATGTTTTGTGTGTCCGTTTGTTTTTGTTTTTTATGATTGATGTTAGCTCTTACACGAACCTCGATATTGTATACAAAAAAGAAAGAAAAAGAAAAGGCCATCCTCATTCATCATCTGCCATCAGCTTAAAAAGCAGCCAACATTACCGCTTTACACAAAAAGGTGCAAAAACAGATCCTAGCAACTACAGGCCAATCAGCCTGCTCCCATTAATCAGCAAGGTCATGGAATCCATCATCACTTCTGATATTAAATCCTTCCTTTTCTCCAATGGCTTGATCTCGGATCATCAATTTGGATTCAGAACAGGCCAGAGGTCACTCTACTCTGGACATGTCTCAACAATGGATGGAGGCCCTCAATGCCAAACAGGAAATCAGAGCTGTCTCCCTTGACATATCTCGTGCCTTTGATACGGACTGGCACCCCGCCCTGCTCAACCAAACCCTCCTCCTATGGTATCCAAGGAAACCTCCACACATGGCTTGCCGACTTCCTCTCTGGTTGCAGTCAACGTGTGGCCCTGAATGGAATTCGCTCATCTCCTGTTCCTGTTCAGGCTGGAGTTCCCCAAGGCAGTGTTCCGGGGCCTGTGCTTTTTCTGGTCTTCATTAATGATCTCTCCGACTCTCTGGAAAATTCTGGTGTTTGTTCCCCCACATATATCAATTTCATTATTTAATCCTGTTCATTAATCTAATTGCTTCACTAAGCCCCAGTGGTATTTATAATAGAGGACATGGATTTGTCCCACCATTGGAGGAAGACCCTCTCGTGTTCAGGCCGTTGGTGCTCCTATGGTTGGCAGCGAGTGCCCCGCAAGCATCGACGGGAAGAGAGTGGCAATTTTATGTGTGGGGAAAATTGCATGCTTGGTCAGTGTTGCAATAGAGAAGCTGATGGAAAACGTGAAAGATGAGGAAGTTTTTGTGGTAGGAGGAGACATAAATGTACATGTGGGAAGGAGTATGGACGGTTTTGAGGGGGTTCATGGGGGTTATGGTATGAGAAATGGAGAAGATGAATGGATTTTGGAGTTTGCTGATGGAGCTGATTTATTGATTTGTAACACTCAGTTCCAGAAAGAGGATAATAAGCTTGTTACATACACGTCAGGTGGGTCGACGACAACCGTTGACTACCTGATGGTGCGTAGGCGAGATAGGGGGCACTTCCAGGACACAAAGGTGATCCCAGGGGAGGAGGCTGTTTCACAGCACCACTTGGTTGTCTGTGACATAAGGGTGAAAGGTGCGAGGAGAGCTCGACGGGTGAAGTACCACCCGAGAATGAAGGTGTGGAGGTTGAAAGAGGTGACAGTGAGGGAGGAATTAAAAGAGAGGCTGAGTATGGTAGAGGATGATGTGGTTGAGCTTGAAAGTGGTTGGATGTCAATGAAAGATAGTCTGTTGGGAGCCGTTGGTGAGGTATGTGGATGGACAAAAGGACCACCGAGGCACTCAAATATGGTGGTGGGATGATGAAGTTGGAAAGAGGATTGATGAGACTAGGAAGAAGTTCAAGGAGTGGCAGAAGGCCAAGGGTACGGGGGCAGAAAAGGCAGAGCATTAAAGTTATAAGGCAGCTAAGAAGGCTGCAAAGAAAGAGGTAGCAAAGGCGCAGGAGGCGTGCAGGAAAATGTTCTTAGAACGCTTGGATTTGGAAGAGGGTCAGAGAGCGGTATTCAGGATTGCAAAGCAGATATCGAAAGAGAGGTGTGATGTGATGGGGGTGAGTTGCTTGAAGGATGAAGTGGGACAAATCGTTGTGGACCCAGATGGAATTAAAGGAAGATGGAAGAGATATATGGAAATGCTGTTGAATGCAGTGAATGAATGGGATGGCAACAGAGAGATTAACCCAGTTTTAGAACCGGCAGAGAAGATAAATGAGAAGGACGTTGAGGAAGCGATAAAAGCAATACAACAACAACAACATGCATTTTAAAGGCCATTTTCCCTGCTAGAGCGGGGGTTAGCCTTGCGGTCCCCATGACAATCTTCTCCATTTTGCCCTATTTTCTGCATCTCTCCTTGTTAACCCCCTTGCCCGCATTTCTTCTTCCACCATCTTTAGCCAAGTCTTTTTCGGTCTTCCCCGTCCTCTGCTTCCTTCTACATTCATTTCCATCACTCTTCTCAACCAGTCACTTTCATCCTTCCTCAACACATGACCAAACCATCTCAACCTGTTCCTCTTCACAGCATCAATCACAGGCTCTATTCCCATCATCTTTCGCAATTCATCATTTGTCTTCCTCTCTCTCAACGTCTCAATGTTGATTTTGTTTTACAAAACCCGAATTTTGAAAGTCGCGCTATGGGAGATCAAGACGGCTGGGTTCCGGTAGAGGAGAGTGAGGCAGGGTCGATCCAGGACCAAATTGAGGGACATGAGGAGAGCGAAGCAGTGAGGGCGGCAGGTTCGCAAAATGGCGTCCTCGCGCACGAGGTTACGGGCGCGCAAAATGGCGCCTCGCACATGGCTACGGCGACCGCACCCGCGACCGTAGCAGCGCCGCTGGTGGATTTGAACCTTTTTTTTATACAAATGAAGGCCCTTATGGACAAGAATGGAGCAGAATTGGAAAGCAGAATGATGGGGGTAATGAGGGACGGAGCGAGGGCTCAGAGTGAGCAATTGGGGGTAATGGGGAACCGGATGGATGCTCAGAGTGAGCAAATGAGGGCTGATAGTGAGCGATTGGGGGGCGAAATGGGGGGCAAAATGGGAGAAATGGGGGAACGGTTAGAACAAAGGATGGGGTCCAATAGCGAGAAATTGAGGAATGACATGGGGGCCCAGATCGGAGGGTTAGGGAGTAGAATAGAGGGATTAGACAATAGATTAGGGGAAATACAGGAGGGGTTAACGGGGGTAGAAAACAGAATGGCCGCTCAAGAGAATAAAATGGAAGGGATGAAAAAGGGGTTAGAGGGGTTAGAAAATAGTATGGAAGGCAAATTGAGGGACATGAGGGACCAAGCGGAAAGGGAAGTTAAACAAATGGGGCAGCAGATAGAGGGGGTCAGAATGGGGGTAGAAACTAAATTGGATGCTCACAGGGAGGAAATGGAGCAGATGAGGGTGGCATCTGGGCAGGAGATGCAAGTGATGGGAGAAGAGATCAGAAGAGGTGTGAGTGAGGAGGTCGGAGGAGTGCGCGAGGAGGTGAGGCACTGTAAGGAGCGCATGGAGAAGGAGGTGAGAAAGGGGACTGTAAAATTGCAAGGTGGTATAGAGGATTTGACGCTGGGAGTAGAACAGCTGACAGTGGGACAAAAGGAGTTGGGGGACCAGGTAAAGAAGAACACAGCGATAATAGAGGGATTAAAATCAACACGGAAGGAGATGAAAAAGGACGTAGGGGTAATTAAAAAAGAGTGTCAGATAGTACGTGAGGGACTGACAACGAGGTTGGACGAGGTGACACAGGTAATGGAGACGAAGGACCGGCAGGTGAGGACGCACATAGAAACGGTCAAGGTAGCCTTAGATGACGAACTTGAGGAGACGCACCGGGAAATAAAAGAGGTGAAGCAGAAATTAGAAGAAGTGGAAGAAGGGGTAAGCGAAATTAAGAAGCGACGGAGAGGGGATAAGAAAGAGATCAAAGAGGAAGTAAAAGAATTGGTCCAAAGTCTGTGTTCGGATCGTGATGATGTGCTCATTAACCGGATGAGGGATTCGCAGGTGATGGAGGAGAAGCGAAGAGAAAGAGGACCCGGTGTAAGTGGTGACCAATATGGTCGTGCGTATGATGTGCCAGGTGATTTAATGAGCTTGGGGGTCGAGATGGACCCGGGTGTTCGTGAGGCCGTTGGTGAAGTGTGCGACAGGTCTGGTGTGCGAAAAAGGAGGTGCGCGAGAACGTCCGACTCTGGGGTGTGTGAGGAAAAAGTGCGTGCCAAGGAGTGAGGGTGCTGTCGAGAGTGAGTCGGTCGTAGCGCGTGTGCGAGGGAGCACATGGAAGCGCGTAGTGAGGAGTGTTACGGAGGGTGTAAAGGGAGAATGCACGCCTGTGGTGAGTGTTAGAGGATGTAACGGGAGAGGGTGCGCGAGAAAGATGTGTGACGGACAGGTGCATGGGGACAGAGTGCGCTGTCAAAAGTAAGGAAGAGTGTACACCTGTGGTGAGTGTTACGGAGGAAGTAACGAAAGAGGGTGCGCAAGAAAGGTGTGTAACGGACAGGTGCATGAGGAAAGAGTGCGCTGTCGAGAGTAAGGGTGAGTGCGCGACCGAGAGTGGAGGTGAGAGTAGTAAGAGTGACACGGAGCATGAGTTGGTTGTGGCAGGTGAGAGAGGATGTACACCTGGAATGAAAGGAAGCACACCTGGAATGGTAGAGCGTGTGTGGGAATGCACGCTGGAATTGGTAGTGAGGCACGTGGTTGGGTGTGCGAGTGAGAGCACACCTGTGATCGTCACAGAGGAGGTGACCGAGGAGGGGGCGCGAAGAGGTATGTTGGTGAGGTGTGCGAGCGACGAATGTGTGCCAAGGTGTTCGGTGGTCAGGTGTGTGACCAAGTCTGTGAGTGGAATGAGTGTACCTGGGTGTGTAAGAGAAGGTGCAATGACCAAGAGCAGGGAAACGGCTGGATGTATGAGCAAGAAAGGGGTAGCGTATGCGTGTAAGCATGCAGGTGAGGCATCGACGGTAACCGGGTTAGCGGTTAGAGCGACTTATAGCCGAATCAGGCTCTCGGTGCGTGCCGGGCTTCGCGTGCCGCGAGAACCAGCGGGGATCCGAGCCACGGCGGGTTCGAAAGGACCGCCGTACGCGATCCACGCTGGGCCTCGCTTTGAACGGCCGCGTCCGTGCTCCACTAGGCGGAGCGGGCAGCCCGATAGGAAGGGTCATCATGGCGACCACTTTTTGTTGAGGCAATCCGGCAGGTCGAGATCGGGCCATGGGATGGCTCCGTGCCGAGATGGTGCGTGGGACCTCGGCCCGGGTAAACCTCCTTCCCTGCACCGAATGCGGGACGTATCCAGCCGCTGGCACCAAACAACCCGCATTCATGGCTTGGCTGTACGAAGCCGAGCTTTAGAAGTGAATTGGCGCACCGAGAGGCATTAGTAAGTAGACTGTAATGACGAGGATAGTGTTTTGGCCCCGAAATTAGAAAAACAAAATTTGATGATTGGCAAAGGATTGGCAGTAATGATTGGCAGATGATGGGTAGTGATTGGCAAATTTTTGATTTGTTGAAATTTGATGTGCAAAATTGGTAGTGGGAGATGCCCGATGTGGTGGGATGGCAACTCTGTCATCCCTCACAAACGGGGGCAAATGCGCTATAGTTTATGGGGTGGCTATGACAACCGAGCCAGGGAGGGCTTGGATAATGTGTAGGGACCTAGAAGATGACCTTAGGTGACGTTAAGATTAAGTAAGAGACTTGGTACCTGTAGTGGGGACGTAGTAGCTTCGTGTTTGATAATGACCTGGGAGCGCTGAGTGTAAGGGAAGACGGAGGAGCGCGAGTTTTAGAAGGGAGTAGACAGAGTAGATGATGCAGTGTGAATGGAAGTGCTGGTGAGCAGCTTCAAATGAGGCATCGGTGAGGCAATGCTCCGAGGTGTGTGTGAGTGTACAAGTGATGAATGAGAGAGCATTGCGGATGAGTGTCATGGTGAGTAGTGAGTGTTGTGGATCAGCGTGACTGCGCTTGGGGGAGAGAAGGGTGCAGGCGGCACCAAGTATGAGAGCACAGGTGTGCAAGTACAGGTGTGTGGAATATATGGAGCAGAGAATGAGTGGTGTGGAGAGAGTTGGAGTAAGTGGTACGGAGTGGTGTGCATGGTGCGAAGGTGTGGAATGTGGATGGGGGAAGAGTGGACCCCTTTTCACGAGTACCCGGGGAGGGTAGTTTAAAGAATAGTTAGAAGGTATAGGTAAATTGTGGTTGGATATTGGCATTTGTGGTGCGGTTGCAGAATGTTTGTGGATGGGTGCATTGGTGTGGTGAAATTGGCTGGTCGTGTGGCCTGTTAGTATGAGTGTGAATGGTTGGGCACTCCGCCACTGTTAGATGTCGGCCAGGTGAGGCCGCAGGTGGGCTCTGGGAGCCGTTAGTGTCAGTGGGTGCCTGAGGATCCCGGGTGTGGATCGGGCAGCCCGTGCCAGAGAGGGCACTGAGGGGGTGAGAGTGCGAGAGGGCCTTCCCCAGTTAGTTAGGTTAGGGTGAGGAGCAGGTGAGCTCGGTAGGCAACAACAGTGGTGGAGGTGTGCAGGTGGGCGGACCAGCTGGGAGCGTCACACGACCCAGCCACCGAAATTGTGCGGGGGCACCGAGTGTTGAATCGGGGAGTGAGACCAAAATTGATGGTGTGTACCACAGATGGTCAATGGGATTTTGGTTCTTCGAACCACATAGAGTAATATTTGAATAATATATTCACCCTCGACCCTCGAATTCACCCTCGAATAATCCTCGAACCTCGAATCCTCCTCGAATCCTCCTCGAATCCTCGAATCGAATGAACCTCGAATAATATTCACCCTCGAATAATAATAATAATGTATTTGGAAATATATTATTTGAGTAATAGAGTAATATTTGAAGCTAAGCGATAAAAGCAATGAAGAGTAGAAAAGCGGGAGGGCCGACGGGAGTTGTGGGAGATATGTTGAAGGCAGCAGGAAGTTGGGGTGTGAAGAGAATGACAGAGATCTGTCATTTGGAGGGGGACGAATGTTGTGGGGGGAGCCAGCTCCGTGCCGTCCTCCCCCTCCAGCCACACACCTCCTTCCAGCCAATCCACTCTGCAATTCCCCGTGTGAGTCGTCTTTGTTTGTTCTGTACTTTTATTGCCGTTCGGTGTAGAAAGGGATTGACATATCCTTCGTCTGTTTCAGCTCGTTATCTTTAAGCTTCCTTACGTCTCACCACCTGCTACACCTCTCTGAGTTACGAGGATTTATGCAACGCAGTATTAGTGTGGAAACAACACTTTTTGCACTTGTGATAGTGTTGAAATACCACTTTTCGCACTTGTGTTAGTGTTGAAAAACCACTTTTCGCACTTGTGTTGGTGCAGGAAACCACTTTTGCACTTGTATTAGACACTTGTTTCGGGCTTTGAGAAAGGAAATGAGATTTCCTTCCATTGGATTTGCTTTCCAGGAGATGAAGGCCAGTTATTTCTGGGCAACAGCCTCACCACAAGATTCCGTGTAATCTGGTGGTGAAAGAAGGCCGCATTCCAGTGGATTAGGAACTGAGTACCCTCGTCCCTCTATACAAGGGGAAAGGTGACCCTCTGGACTGTGGCTCGTATCGAGCGATACAGTTATTGGAGCATGGAATGAAGGTGTTGGAGAGGAGGATAAGGAGGAAAGTGAAGATCGACGAAATGCTTTTTGGATTTATGCCAGGAGAAGGAACGACAGACACGCTTTTTATTGTAAGGCAGTTGCAGGAGAAGTACATGGAGAAGAGGAAGAAGTTGTTTCTTGGGTTTGTTGATCTGGAGAAAGCATTCGATCGGGTTCCACGCGAAGTAGTGACATGGGCATTGAGGAAATTAGGAGTGGAGGAATGGTTGATCAGAGTAGTGATGGCAATGTACGAAAGAGCGCGCACAGCTGCAAGGACGAAGGACGGGAACAGTAGTGAGTTTGAGGTGAAGGTGGGAGTGCACCAGGGGTCGGTACTAAGTCCACTACTATTTGTAGCTGTGATGGAGGTGCTGGCTCGGAACGTAAAGGAGGGTTTGCCATGGGATTTGTTGTATGCAGATGATCTGGTGTTGATTGCAGAAAGTATGGATGGACTGAATGAGAAGATGAACAAGTGGAAGGAATGTCTGGAGACAAAAAGTCTGAAGGTGAATATCGGAAAGACGAAGGTGATGGCAAGTGGTAAAGCATGTGGTGAGGTGGAAAGAACTGGGAAGTGGCCGTGTGCTGTGTGCTAGATGGGTGTCGGAGTGAACTCCATTCAATGTACAATGTGCGCTGAGTGGGTTCATCAAAAATGTAGTGGTTTGAGAGGGTCATTAACCAGTATGGCAGCATATTCAAGTGTAAGGTGTGCACAGAGCGAGCTGCATATGGAGGAAATGTTGAGTTGGATCTTGGAGACGGCGTGAAGCTGGAAGGTGTGAAAACATTTTGCTAAATAGGAGACATGCTGAATGGAGAAGGTGGATCAGATTCGGCAATGGTTGCTAGAGTGAGATGTGCATGGAAGAAGTTTCGGGAACTGAGTGGCGTGCTGATGAGGACGGGAGTGTCGTTTAAGCTGAAGGGAAAGGTGTATGCTGCATGTGTGAGAAGTGTTATGATTTATGGGAGTGAGACATGGGTAATGAACGTAGAGCAGCAACGAAGGCTGAAAATGGTGGAAATGCGAATGGTTCGGTGGATGTGCGGAGTATCGTTGAGAGAGAGGAAGACAAATGATGAATTGCGAAAGATGATGGGAATGGAGCCTGTGATGGATGTTGTGAAGAGAAAAGGTTGAGATGGTTTGGTCATGTGTTGAGGAAGGATGAAAGTGACTGGTTGAGAAGAGTGATGGACATGAATGTAGAAGGAAGTAGAGGACGGGGAAGACTGAGAAAGACTTGGCTAAAGACGGTGGAAGAAGAAATGCGAGCAAAGGGGTTAACAAGGGGAGATGTAGAAAATAGGGCAAAATGGAGAAGATTGCCATGGGGACAGCTAGGCTAACCCCCACTCTGGCAGAGAAAATCGCCTTAAAATGCCTGTTGTGGTCAGTGTTGCCAAGATAGCTCAGATGGCAGAGCACTAGTATGGTTTCCCAGAGGAACTGGGTTAGATTCCTGGTCTGGTGCATGTAATTTTCCCACATATATCAATTTAATTTTAAGGGAATAATTGGGATCACCCATATTTCATTTCTGACTTCTCGGTGATGCATGCACACCCTTGTACATTGAACATCTTCATACTGACTAAGTTTAATGGATCTTTCAATCCATCTTTTGCCTGAAAATTACTTGAGCTAAAAATCGAATCAACTTTTTACTTCATCGACTGACTGACTGCTTGATGAGCATGACCGGTGTGGCCTTGGAACACACGTAGAAGCTAATTTCCTTGATGTATTGCTGGAGAATTGCTGCAAATTGGATGTTTTGCTTCACACATGCCGCATGGCCACTCTCTTTAAATACAGCACTGGATGGATGGGCACATCAATCAGGACAGACCTGTTATTTTAGCAAAATATTAAAGCCAGTCGAATTTTATCATGGTCGCCTTACTCAAAACATTAATTGGATGACGAATCAGATAAAATCATGAACTTTGGTGGTCATTTGATATTGTTATGTCGGTGGGGTGGAGCAATATCTAGAGTCAGGTAGATCTGAATAGGTAACATGCTCCGTCTGTCGCGATAGGGAATCTACCTTGTAATAAGTTCTGTGTTGTAGTCCGGTTTGTCGGGTAAGAGTATACCTGTGAACATACCAGGATGTTTGAGTGTTAGATAGTTAGGGATTAAAGATAACAGCCCTTGTGCATCACACCTGGTAATCAAACCTTTGTCCCTTATGGCAACTCACACCTGTAGACACTTAGACAGGCCCTGTAGTGCACACAGTAATTAAATTCCCTTCCCTGACAATGACTTTGGAAGAAAACGGACAGGAAACCAGGCCAGGACATCACCGATGATGGCTGCCGCCGGTCGCATCACGAACTTGCATAGCAACATGCCCAGGAGGCCTGTGATTGGTCAGCTCAGTAGGCGCGAACCTCCAGCCAACCGGTGCAGGAGGCGCGAAGATGCAACTAAGAGGGAGGTTGTTCATTGGAGGGAAGTCGCTGGAAGGTTCGGTGGAAGTCGCTGGTTGGTGGCGCGCCAAGGCTGACGTCACTGCCCAGGTGATAAAAGTGTGCTGCACGACATTTCAGCAGCTCTAGCCCTGGTGCTCTCTGGCTGTCTCGACGTGCTTGAAGCTCTTGCGCTTCTTCTTGGTCTTGAGAGGTCCTGGTGGTCGTTGGCTCGCCATCTGTGTGGTGTTTGGAGTGGTGCTCGGTGCTTGGAGCGGTGCTCGGTGCTTGTGCAGGAGCGGGGCTCGGTGCTGTGAACGGGCGGGACCTCGTGTGCGAACGGAGAGGGCGTTGGCTCGGGCCTTCGCGATGCTGTGGTGCTGGAACGAGGGACCTCGTGGTGTGCAGCGGAGCTTGGAGCCGCGTGGGGACAAGACGACGGACAGTTATGATGCACCGCATTCTACATTACATAACGAACGTTTTTCTTTTATTAATTCATTCCTGTGTCTCATTTCTGAAGTGAGGTGTGTGGGATCCCAATTTAGGCCCATTATTTGATTACCGTCGCGTTACTTGTTATCGGGTGCCATGAACAAATCTTTATTTTTGTGCATTAAATCTTGTTGTTTGAGTTCATTAATTCCCCTGCAGGATCGAGGCTGCCGTCGGTTCGCTGAAGGTAAGCGCTTTTACCACAGCCTCCACTTCCCTTCTTCTTCCCGCGCTGCATAAGTAGAATCCGTGTTTGGTCGTCGCCTCCATTAAAGCCGTTCTGGTCCATCCGCGGTCCCTGGTGTTAACCGGAAGGGTCCGCGCGACAATATTATAATCACAATGTTAAGGTGGCCAGTTTAATATCCTAGGGTCTTGAGTTTGAGCCCCAGCTGTTCTGTTCAATTACACCAGTTGGGTTAACTCGGCCTGTCATCCTGCCCAGGGTCAACAAATTGATAACCAGCGCACTGGGAGCAGGGAGCATTGCATTGCATCAGCAGGACAGCCATGCTCCCACCAATGATGCAACCAGCAGCCACAGGCTCACTACAAAACAATTCATACAATCATAGTGTATAATGCATTTCCATAAGAAAACATGAGATCGGGGCCATCTCTCTGGACATATATCATGCTTTTTCAATACAGTCTGGCATCCCGCCTTGCTCCCAAACTCTCTGCCTATGGCATCCCAGGACAACTCCACACAAGGCTTACTGACTTCCTCTACTCTCGTAGCCAATGTCTAGCTCTCAACAGAATCCTTTCCTCTCCTCTGCTTGTGAAGGCTGGAGTGCCACAAGGCAGTGTTCTGGGCCCAGCCCTTTTCCTGATCTTCATCAATGATCTTTCAGATTCTCTGGGAAATCTTCTTTATCTATTTGCTGATGACTCCATCCTCTGTCGTGACATTCGTCATCCTTCAGACAGACCTTGACAAAATCACAAGATGGTCAAACCTCAGCGAAAACAGTGCGAAGAGTTTCCCAACTGATAAATGCACAAGGGTGGCCCAAGATAGCCTTAATTGTCTTTCTAACACTCCTGACAAGTCACTCCCACACTCCTGACATGACTCCCATGGGGGCCTGAATATTACACTTCTTGAATGGCTGACAATGCCACTTGACCTCATCTTTATGAAGAGCTTGCTAATGGCCATCAGGTCCCATTCTTGAAGGGCTAGTCTTAATTCCTTTTCTCCTCTTATGAAATTTCAAGCAGTTACTCCAGGTATCCTTGGCAGCACCTCTAATGCAGAAAAAAGTGATGCAGAGCTTGGATGAAAGCATCTCATTTGAGGGAGCCGACATCTTAGATGTGAATGGCCCTTGTAGAGAGACGAATGAAGATGCATCCGTAAACCCTTTCAGTGCTTCTTCGCTTGACGTAGAAAGGTTCAAATAAGTCTAAACTAGTGTAAGTGAACAGAGGTCTATTGGGAGTAAGTCTCACTCTTGAGTGGTCGCCCATCATCTGCTTCATGGAGGCCTCGTATCTCTTGCGGCAGTAGATACAGCATTGTAGAACTTTCCGGGTTGAGGCACAAGCATTAAGAATCCAGTAGCACTTGTGAACTACTGCTAAAAGTGTTCACATCTGGCATGTACAAGGGTTTGGTGACAGTCTGATAATTTGCTTGGCAATGGGATGGTCGTTGGGCATAGCCCTCTGAAGTCTAACTGCTTGAGTAAGGAGGGGTCCACAAGCATAATCTCAGATACTGAGTGGAGCATTGCATACATAGTGGTGGCATTCCCATTTTGAGCAACCACTCATAGCTGTATAACTGGAAGAAGCACTGTTCCTGAACCTTCAGCAGCAGTACCACAAGTAGTAGCAAAAGCCTATTTGCCTTGAGATTTTTAGTAAGGCCTTTTATGACCCTGTTGGTGGCTTTGGGCTGGAATTCCGGGCCGTGCAAGACCTTGTGATGAGGAACACCACATCCAGGTTTCTTCCATCTGAAAGAGCTGAGTGGTATTCCAGCAAAGTGCTTCACAGTAACACCAGACTGAATGGCAGGTGTATCCTTCAAACAATTCTGGCACAGGGCTTTGATGTGAACAAATTCGAATTTCTCTCAAAGGCTTTTTAGCCTTGAATACATCACACATGTGCAGATGATAGCTCTGTGAACAGCAGAGACAGAATTGAGACTACCCTCTCTTTTCAAGGTAAGACTGAATCTGCAATGGTGGCTTGGTTGTCATTAAAAGCCATCCTTGTAAGCCTTGCTGTGTAGGTCTTGAATTCCAGCCTTCTGTGCTTCACTGAAGGAGTAAAGGGCCTATCTCATTGGCGGAGACGTCGCCGCGACTGCCGCGACTGATCAGTCGCGGCAACTCGGGCAACTTGGGCGACTCGGGAGAACAAAAAATGGCTTGCGCTCTCACCAAGGCGACGCCAGGGCGACGTCTACGCCAGGGCGATGATATTCATCACTACTCCTTTCGCTACATTTTTTACATATTTTTGCATGTATTTATTTTAATGCAATTAAATATAAATTCAATGCAATTTAAATATACACTCACATGTAGGTAGGGGCTTCTTGATCTCCTCGAAGATGTTCTGCATATCAAGGAAGGTTTCAACCGCTGCTTTCTTGTATTGGTTATCTTTGTATCTTGCATACGATTTATCGTAAAATTCCGGATGATCCTCCCAGAAGTCAGCCATTGCCTCTTGATGCCCCTCTTTCCAATCATATTGTTTTCTAGTCGGATCGCCGCTGGAACCATGTTCCTCATCTTCTCTAGCATCAACTGCTGCCTCAGCATCCACAAACTGTGCTGAAGCTGCTACAACTGCTTCATCCTCCTTCTTCTTGCCCTCCTAGCCCCCACTGCCCTTGGGTGGCATGGTGGAAGGACAGTACTACTCTGGAGTTGGAGCTGTCCCCTGGCAAGACAAGATGGTGGGGCCTCTTCCAAGGCAGTACAAGGAGCAGCAGCAGTAGCAGGAACAAGTACCAAATGATGAAGACCTTGACCGGATCCTGTACCTGACCTGGACCAGGAGTGAAGGCGTCTCGATGATGCCAGCATGCGCTCAGTCACGTGGTCTCTAAACGGTCTAAAGTGGGTCAAGCAGCGTCAAGCAGCGTCGCGGAGATGTCTCCCCAGTCGCGGACAAAATTAGTCTCCGCGACGTCCAAAAAAATCGAACATGTTTGAATTTCCCGCGACTTCCCGGAGACCCGGCTAGTCTCCAGGAGACGTCGCGGAGACGTCTCCGCAACCAGCGGAGACTCGAGTCGCCACCATGTCGCCACCTAGTCTCCAGGCCAATGAGATAGGCCCTTAAGGCTTGTCTCCATTAATTTGCTGTTGGCAGGGTGATTCGCTATGGCCGCCCACTTGTTCACAAACTTAACAAAGTCAGCAAAGGTAGGAATCATTGGTCCCTTCCCTCCAAATCATGAGAAAGATGGGCAAAATGGTCCTGATTGTGTCTTGGCAGTCACTCCACCCCATTTTCTTGATCGATCTCGCTCAAGCAATTCATAGCTCTTAATGCATCAACGAACCTTCTCAGGGAGACGTTGTCACCATTAGGTATAGCCGGTCCCCTGATTAAATTGCTGATTAAACAGTTCAGGGCCATACACAATTGGCCGTATCTCTCCTCTAGAATCTGTAAGACCTGCTCTATTCTGCAGTCCATGGTCTCAAGGCCTGCAATCACCTCCTTTGCCTCGTCACCAAGGAATTGTAGTAAGCATGTCATCTTGTATTCATTATCTATGTCCTTCTGTGACATTATGTGGTGTTGAAATCGTCGATGAAAGAGAGGGAACGGGTCTGGTGTTCCCCAAAACCTCCCAAGTTGTACTGCAGGTAAATATTGGTTGCAGGCCAGTTTTTGTTGTGTCGGTGAAATGAAATGCTTCTCATGACTGTTGCTACTATGGCCAGTACTTCCTCATGTGCACATGGAGCAGATTGTGTCATCATTAGTGGGAGCACCGGGATAGTTGTTGTTGTTGGTGTATAGCCCTGCACAGTTTTCTCGAACAAGCCCGCGACACAGAGACAGACTATCAATCTCGCAGGAGCAACCCAGAGATCTCCCACATCCAGAATGGTGTACCCACGCCTTCATGAAGTCAGAGCCACGACAGAGTTAGAGAGGGAGAGAGCCAGAGAGGGAGAAAATAGAGAGAATGAAAGAGAAAAAAAGAGAGGAGAGAGAGAGAGAAGAGAAGAGAATGTTACGGCCTGAAGCACACCAAGCCAAGCCTTCAATCACACGGTCTTTATTTATGGATTATCACACGAAAATCTCTTCCGACACATAAAACCAAGAAGGGAGAAAAGAGGGAAAAACCCGAATAGGCCAGTCCAAGAGTAGGCCGGTCCAAGAGTAGGCCGGTCCAAGAGTAGGCCCAAAGGCAGGCCCAACAGTAGGCCCCAAGGCAGGCCCAACAGTAGGCCCCAGTAGTAGGCCCCATGGCAGGCCCAGTAGTAGGCCCCAAGGCAGGCCCTACAGTAGGCCCCAGGGCAGGCCCAAGCATGAGAGGGTAGGAGTAGGCAAGCCCAAGAGTAGGCCCCACAGTAGGCCCCTGGACAGGCCCAGTGGTAGGCCCCAGTGCAGGCCCAGCACGAGAGGGTAGGAGTCGGCACGTCCCCGAGTAGGCCCCAAGGCAGGCCCAACAGTAGGCCCCAGTGCAGGCCCAGCACGAGAGGGTAGGAGTAGGCAAGTCCACGAGTAGGCCCCAAGGCAGGCCCCAGTGGTAGGCAGCAAGCGTTCGATCAACGTCACCCTTCAGGTAGAGAGATTGCAGCTGGACACTCCACAACCCCCGGAAAAGCACTCTGCCATAAGCCCTCCTCCAAAATGGCCACTCACTCCTCTGAATCACCTTCCTGGCCACTCCTTGCTCCACAGCCAATCATAGGCTTTATACACATGGACCAAACCACTTGGTCTAACTCACTGGGGGTGGGGGGGGGGGGGGGGGGTGGGGAAGGAAGAAGAAAAAGGTCACAAACTGTAACACCTCCTCCCCTTAAAGAAGAAAACTTTACCCCAAGAAAAGTTTTCTTTTACAAAGGCAGGATAAACAGTACAAGCATAAACTTAACCCAGCATAAACAGTGCAATTAACAAACAGCCATCTCTCCTTTGTGACATTTACAGGCATCATAACGAACATGCAGGGGCATGAAAAAAAAATCTTAAGCTCGAGATAGAGCATCTGCAATGACATTATCTCGACCCAAAATATGTACAATTTTCAAGGGGTACGGTTGTACTAAAAGCCCCCATCAGTTCCCTATCAGGTGCTTGGAGAGCAACGCTGTCTAATTCACTAGAGTCAATATCTTGATGCTTTATATGACCTACCAACTGGCCGGCCGAGGTCGGCCTCACACTCATAGTACCTTTTAAGCATATTAACGTGGCACACCCGGCGGGGTTTCCATCTGTCATGGGTTTGCACCATGTAGTTCACCTCACTCAGCTTTTTTTCGACCAAGTAGGGACCACTAAACTTCGTAAATAGTGGCTCCCCAGGCAGAGGTAGTGAAACTAGCACTTTGTCTCCAGGCCTAAAATTACGAGCTGTCGTATTCCGGTCAAAACAGGCCTTCATTACTCGCTGAGATACTTTCAAATGTTCCTTGGCGTCATTGCAGGCGGTGGTAAGTGTTTCCCGGAAAGTACCTACATAGTCCCGAAGGTTAGGGTTCTCTGCCTCTTCGAGGAATCTCTCTTTCACTACTGGGGAAACGCAAACCCTATTGCCAGCCAAATCATTTCCCAATAGGAAACTAATACCCTCTATGGGGAGAGTGGGGACTATTCCTACTATCACAGGTCCTGTGACCAAATTAGACTTCAAGTTCACCCTATGAAAGGGGACTGGGACATAACGACCTGCAATGCCCTGGATTAAGGCACTCGCTTTCACCGAACTACTCAAAGTCAATGGTGAAATATTCGACAAAATAAACGACTGAGCTGCCCCAGTATCCCTCAGAATAACTACGGACTTGACTTCCCCGTCCCAAGACACTTGGCCCTTTGACACAAAGGGTTTATAACGGTCCTGCATGGGGCTCGTAAAGTCAGAAGTATCCTCAGCTTTAACTGAAGGGGCACCATCATGGTGATTGTCCACTTTGGTTCAAACCAATGCAATAGGTCTAGCGGAGCCTCCCTGCTTCTCCTCCCTTTGCAATTCCCAACAATTCGACTTCAGATGTCCCCTCTGTTTACAGTAATAACACGTGGGGGCTGGTCCCCGGCGAGATGCCTGACTCGACCACTCAAACTGTCTACCCAGAGACGGCCGCATCAATGGACCACTATGGTCTGTCCACTTCCCCTCTGACCGGTCCTCACTAACCCCCTTCTTGTTATCCCAGGTAGTACCGTAAGGAGGAAAACCAAGGCCTCTCTTATGGGTAAGTTCATAATCATCTGCACCAACAGCAGCTTTTTTCAACTCACCAACCTCATGATCCGTAAGGTGTGTCCTCATGTCCAAGGGGATACTGTTCCTAAACTCTTCCATAAAGATAACCTCCCTTAGATTACCATAGGTCCTATCTGCTTGTAGAGAACGATACCACCGATCAAAACTCATTTCCTTCTCCCTCGCAAATTCAACAAATGTCTGCCCAGCCTGTCTTTTCAAGGTTCGGAACTTCTGCCGGTACGCTTCCAGAACTTGCTCATAGGCTGACAACACAGCCTTTTTAACAGCCTCATAATTCTCTGACTGATCCTCCGACAGAGATGAATACACTTCCTGGGCTCTCCCTATGAACCCACTTTGTAGTTGCAGGGTCCAGTATTGTACGGGCCACTGAAGACGTTTTGCTATCTTTTCAAAAGACAGAAAAAACGTTTCCACCTCCTCCTCGTTAAACTTGGGAACAAGCCTAATGTTTTGAGCCACATCAAAGGAATGGGGGAGATCATTTTGACCCCCACCTGAATCGATGGAAACGGGTTGGGCCGATCCCACCTGCATTTCTAATTTTCTTAACTCAAACTCTCGTTGTCGTTCTTCTTTTTCTCTTTCAAACTCTCTTTGCTTTTCTTCCTTTTCTCTTTCAAACTCTTTGCTTTTCTTCCTTTTCTCTTTCAAACTTTGGGAAGGGGATTTCCGGTCCCTCGGGCGACGGGGCTTGCTTCGAGCTCTCCACGGCATCGAAGTTTGAGTGTTTTCCCATTCGTGTCTTTGTTGGGTTTCCGCTGGTTGTTTTGTTGTGTGTGTTGTTGTTGTGTGTTTCTGTTTAGTTTTGGTTTTGTGGTTGTTGCGGATTTGTGTGTGATTGGTCGTTTTTTATTCGCGCGTCGTGCGCGGCCTGGTCTTTCCGGGCTCCCTCCCCCCCGTCGGTGTTTTGTGAGTGTAAGTTCTTTCCTTCATAGTATTTGCTTGTTTCTTTGATTTTCTTTTCTTCCCCCTGCCTCTCGCGGGCATCTTACCCTTTGTCCGGCGTTTTTAAAAACAGGACAAACGGATAGACAAAGAATTCTATATTGATTCTTTCTCTCCTCCCGGACACGTGCTTGTTCCCCGCCCCCTGTATCTCATTTTTCTTCCGCCTCTGCTCCTTCTTTCTCAAATCCACGTTCTCGCTTGGAGACTTTACCCAGATTGTTTTTCATGGTTTTCATGGTTCTGTTTGGATATTGTTGGAATATGTTTAAACCGCAGCCGTGATGCTGACGCCGCCCTCCCCCCCTCCCCCCCCTCACCCCCCCGCCCCCCAGAATTTCCATGTTTTAAACGTTTCCCAGTGTGTACCCTGGTCAGAATAGGTACACCGTATCCCTGCATGTCGTAAGAGACGACTAAGAGGGTAAGAGGGTTGGCGTCAGGAAGGGCATCTGGCCATAAAAACATTGCCTCAAAAAGAGAACCATGACAATTACAAGTACATATGGGCAGGGTGCAGCCCGAAGTGGAGATCAGTTTCTGAGGTTTGGGACATGGAATGTAGGGACAATGACAGGGAGATCAGGCGAAGTGGTGGAAGTATTGGTCAGAAGAAGAGTGGACATATGTTGTGTGCAGGAGATGAGATGGAAGGGAAGTGGTGTGAGAATGGTGAAGGGTAGGCAGGGACAGAAATACAAGTTTGTGTGGCAAGGGTGCCCAGAGGGCATGAATGGTGTTGGTGTCCTGTTTTCTGAGGAGTTTGTAGACAGTGTGGTGAGTGTGACTAGAGAGTGATAGGTTGACGATGGTGTCGCGGAAGTGGAGGGTGAGACTCAAGACGCCAATGGTCGGAAACAGGTTTTACAAAAGGTCACAACTTTATTAACTGGTTATTCACTTGATTCCATTTACCAAATAATACCGCATTATTCAATGGCTGAGATTAACTCTTTTCCATGGTCCTTTTCGTTCGGCTGATGTTCCTCCGCCATGGTCCCGTTCGTCAGAGCTCCTCGCAGCAAGTCCTCCCGACTCCAGCCGCAGCTCCCGCTTATATGGACCAACTCGACTTAATCCTCTGTCCGCTGAACTCGTAATCTCCTCTCCGCCGACGTCACCGGTCGCCTTCCTGGCGCCAGCTAGCCCCCCCCCTGCTGTGAGTTCCTTTTATCAAACAATAGGGGGGTGCTCCAGCCTGGGGCTGTGACCAGGTGTTTCAAGAGACCATCATGTTCGTGCACATTCCTAACTCATTTACAAACCCGTCCCCCACAGAGTTTGCATGTAAAATGCATCTGCTTTGTTACTAGGTCAACCAATAAGTTACCAGTGCCAATTAATAAGTTACACTGAATTACACTTCCACAATTCCCTCATCTTTTTGTTTTTGTTTATATTAACCATTAATCTAAACATCAATATAAGTAAACAATCAATCACTACAAGTAAACATCATTACAAGTATAAGTAAATAATCATAACTTTGGTAATCAAATTCCCTTAGGCATACACCGTCATCCTGCAAGAATCACAAAACATTTCGTTGGTCATTGACTCCTTCCATATTGTTCAATCTATTGCATTTGCATCACAAATATATTTTCAAAACAACACTTCACCATCACCAAGATACAACAATTTCACTTCATTTTCAAGTTTTGTAAAGCATCTGCACCATCTGGCAAAAACGTTTGCCTCCACACAAATGTTGACTTTGTTTGAAAGGAAGGGCTGATCACTTGTGTTTGAATCCAGGTATGAAACATTTTCTCCTAATGTCTTCATAGCTCCTGCACTACTTCGTGTAGGATTTCGCTGTTGTGGTAACATTGCGGAGTCATAGACTGACCCTGCTCTCCTTGTAGCATTCTTGCCACTTTTTTGCTGTAAACCATAGTAATTCCTGAACAAGGCCTTCACCCAGTTGTAGTTGACTTGCCTCCTCCCTTATTGTGAGTGGGCAGCAAGTATTGGTGTGACATTGATTGGCCAGCAAGATGTGGAACAGGGATGCCGGATGCATCCACAATGATGTTGGGACCATGGTGTTCAGGTCATTCATGGTCCTTACCAGGAGCAATCCAGCAGAATCGTGCACAGCTGTTGTGACAAGGGTACAGCCGTTTTTTGCAGCTCCATGCTGGTTCCCCGGACGTTGGTGAAGTAATAACATATGTCCCCGCATTTCACAGAGGTTGCAGGTAAAATGTCGTTGTCCTGCAACTTCTGATGTGGTGAATGTTCGAAGTCTTCGAACAAGAGTAAGTGATCGCCTTTCTTTCATATGTTGCAGTGTGATCCAGGCAAATGGTCACATAAATTTCCTTGGTGAAGGTAAGCATTCATCTCCAAGTTACACGGGAGAATGTCTTCATCATTCTTTGAGAAAGAGGGTGTATGCCACGATTAACTTCATTTTTTAGCCACAAATTTTCTTTCTTTCTTCTTCCCAATTCCGTTAGCAATCCCTCCAAAATGTGATCTCGTCTTATCCTTATGCTCAGTCATATCTGAATCTGCTTTCCGCACACACTGAATCAGATAGGGTACATCTTACCATGAAATCAGCATAATCATGTATATCTTCCGACAGTTTCACATTCAACAATTTGTTGTTTTTCCTTAACACAAAAAGTTATATTCATTTATATGCGTCACACAAATAATATTCAATCAGGTATGTATTTTATTACTAAACTAAGAATAGCATTGTATATGATTACAATCACACACGGGAATACCTAATTCCCAACAACAATTTTCCCAAACCAACAAATTAAGCATAATGTATTATTACCATAATTCCTCTCCACTTTTTCTTTTCCCTCTTTATTTTTTTTTTTTTTTTTTTTCTCCTAACAGTGTGTCACTCGTGGTGATATGAGTTCATTGATATTGTAATTGACACAACTCATAACATTGTCGTTATGCCATTATCTTAATTCTACTGTATTCATTTGCAACATCACTTGATTTAGTCTTTTAATCTCAGTATTTATGTCGCCATAAAAGTCTTCCTTTTCTGGTTCCACATTTCTTTCCTCATTTGTCACTTCATGCGTTATCATCGTGTTGTTGGTTACCTTATTCAAACACACCGTCACTAAGGCTTTCAAGCAAGCCACCACTAAAACAATTGCCAATATAACTACTAAACCAACAAACAAGTCTGCTACTCCTTGTATATATTCATATCTATGACATAGTTATATGTCGATGACATTTAACATTATATACCAAACTAACAAGCTTCCTAAAAGGTAAATAAAGAAAATCCCTTAATATGTAACATAATCAGATTATTTGTCTTACCCTGATCCCCCTATCTCCCGGGGTTGAACTCAATCCCCTGATCATGAGTGTAGTTGTGATACATTATCACTCATGTTGTATTAATATCAGCAGGCAATTGTATGTCATGTAGGCAAATAAATGTCACTATTCCAAGTAGGAATATCACATGTTGAAAATGTAATGTTTATCAATGCAAGGGGTGTTAAAATGTAATTCAAATGACTGTAAATCATGACTATCATTTTTCTACCACTGAATGTTCTGCTGGGCTGCTAGGTGCAGCCTCATTTTCTGTGGGATCGTCCACCTTAGCCCCATGTGCTTGCTTGCAATGAGAGGCATGAATCCAACTTTCTATTTTGGGTCCATATTTGTTTCTATTCTTATCAATCTCCTATGGTTTATCAATTCGTTCCAAGATACCGCAACCAAAGGTTTTAACCAAAGCTCTACCAAACTATTTCCAATTTGAACAAAAATGCCAGTGAAACAATGATTCGAAGGATTAACTTCAAGGGGTCAATAAATTTATTCTATAGCCAGATCTAATTTTCCCATCCAATAGTTTGCCTTGCCACATGTCATATTATAACACCTTAATAAACCTTCGAAAAAATGTTTCCCATCTCAACAAATTTCCTTTTTTACAAATAGCCATGTGTAACTTACGTATTTAACTACAATTTCCTCTCAATTTGTTTGGCCTAACTGGCCGCAAAAGTGGCTGCCAGCATGCAGTACCGTTTTTATCTACCAAGGAAGTGTTCCACACAAGACCTCTACCAAAATGTTGTTTGTAAAAACAAATCTGGGATTTCTGATTACATGGATGCACACTCTCAGGACATTTTCAGGCTGCTGTTAACAATCCACTACGATGACTTAATTCCTTTACCCACAATTTTACTATTAATTAATGGCTGCTCATAACCCAGCACATCAAAATGCTTATAGACAAATAAACCAGAAGTCCATTCTTGGAAAACCCTTATGATGTCAAATTGAAATTACCCTTTCTGCCTTCACAATAATCTATCCAAATTTTGACTACACACCCATTTGCATGTCAGTCGACCATTGACCTATCAATCGTGCGGAACAATAGTCCGAAATTCCCACCTGATCATCATGTGACTCTTGTTACTTGGTTTGCCAACAATTGCAACGCAATTGTTCCAAACTTTGTAAATTTAAAATTGCTGTGCCCAAAATAGAAGATCCAATTTTGGCATTTTATCAATTAATTATTAATTTGTTAACAAGCAAAAAGAAAAATGAATCATTCTTGCTCTGAAAACTTTTCAGACACAAGAATCATTGACAGTTGTTCATGTTTGTCCAGTAATCGAATCTGTTGAGGCCAATCATCATTTGGGATTTGCAGCAATGAAGGCCTAATCATTGTCTGAGGTACCGGTAAGCACTGGTACCCTTGATCTTGGTTTGCCCCATGACCTTGTCTTCCTGTTGACATACGGACATCTTCTTCTCCAATGTCCCATCTTTCCACACTCGAAACACCGGTTTCTGTCGTTGTCTGATCTGTGCGCCTGTGCACTTGTATTGCTGGGCTGCATCTCTACATCCCTGAGTTGCCACTGCAATCTCTCGTTATCTCCTGAAACACGAAAAAATTCTCTGTACCGTCCTTTTTGGGGAGACAACTGGAAATCAGATGGGACAACTGTGACTTTCATTCCTAATTTCGAGGGCAGTTGTGCATTTGTCTCCTCCACTGTATCCTGTATCCTTTTTATTTTAAGTTCTAGTTCCGTTATCCGTTCTTGCTGTTCCCGTTGTCTGGATTCACCATCCCAAAGATGGAATGCAAGCCAGTCTACCGTTAGATTCTGTCTCTTCCTGGCTTTCAATCTTTGTTCCAATCTTTCCAATCGACTTCGCTCAAATGTACCATCTCTTGGAAACTCCTCATCATGTCCCTTTGTCCACAAATACCAATTCTCGACCTGCCTTATAGCTTCGGCACCATAACGGTCGTACATATGATGTGTACAAGTACCTTTTTGTGGAATCTCTGGTTGTCCTTGTGTGTTCTTGCAGGCTCCATTTCCCATTCTGCCTTTTATCAAAGTAGCGTTGGATGTGTTGTAGCTTGTTCCAGGTTCCTCTAAAGCTTCACTCGTACCTCCAGGAAGGATCTCTCCACCTGTTCGCACGGTGATTTCCAGAGAATCTCCCTCAGCTGTGGCTTTTGCACAATCCAATCTCACAGATCAGTATTTGCAGATGAGCCGGAGGGTCAGTATGAAGTGGGTGAATCCTCAGGTGTCCGCTCTGTTTGACGGGGAAATCACACAATGGTAACCGCACATATATATCTGTATATAAACTCACCACCTTGCTCAATTTTCCCAGGTTGTCTCCACATTGATAATATCTCGCAAAGATATCAAAGCTTCTTTCTTGAGACCGCATTTTCATCAATCAAACAATCAATATATTCAATTCAATTTATTCAGTTCAATTTATGCAATTAAATTCAATCAATTAGATTCAATCAATTAACAATTCAATCAATTATTCAATTTCAATTAATTCATCAATATTCATCAATAAATCAAATTAATCATTTTGAATGACTCCTTGCATAAGCCCTTTCCCCAATGATGTCAGGACAGGTCCATCCATTGACTGAGATCGAATTTCATCGGTCGTCACCTCGGATTCGTACCTCATGTCAATTGATGAATCGCCGTCCTGTCCTAGGGTCATATTTGACATATTTTCCCATTTTGCCTGGTCTCCACAAATTTTTCTTTGCAACCACTAAAGGCAACTCATCCTTCATTCGTGAGACAGCCAAAATGGATGCCAGATATTAAAGTTCTTTGGGAAAAATATCTCATCATTTTCCTTTTAATAGTACCCAAAATCTCTTGGCAATATAAATTTCGTAAAACTCCTGAAATGGGACTGTCAAATTCCTTCAATCATGCTAAATTTTGAAACTCCATTGCTTGTAACACCCAATTTATCCCATAGGGCTTGAAAGTTCTTTCCCAAGTTCATGCAATCATTCTGCATTTGAACCCTATGATATCATTCATAATAATCATCATGATTTTATAGTCATGGTCATATCATAATCATCTATTTAAAACGAACATTTCCTTTATCACCACAATTATGTGGTATAATCAACAATAGAATAAAACTGTACATAGCAACAGGCTACCTCATGGCCACTCAGTATACCTATTGACAATAAGTCATAACAATATCGAATAATCATTGAACAATTCAAAAATCGCTTCCACTGCTCCAGCCGCAGCATTCGTCATTTTGTTTGCTCATCCGCATGACCAAAACGAAATAAAGGGAGCTCAACCATTACACAGCGCTTTTAATGGCGCATGCCATAGAAACTCAACGCAATTTCGACTCAGCCAGAAAACGAGCAAATTTTGCAGGATGTTAACTGGAATTAGTCGTGAAAATATATCCAAAATACACAAAAAATACACATCCACAAAATAAACAACAAACCCAAACAAACCCAAGGTCGACCCTCTTACACAGTAAATTACATCATTTCAGCATCGTATTGATTGCTGAAATATTCCAGGGTTTATACATACCTTAAAAGAGGTATGCGTGGTGTTGCCCCCTCCCACGTTTATTCCAGGGTTTATACACACCTTAAAAGAGGTATGCGTGGTGTTGCCCCCTCCCACTTTTAATTCCTCATTAAATTACTTATTAAATTACTTATTAAATTACTCATTAAATTACTCATTAAATTATTCGTTAAATTACTCATTAAATTACTCATTAAATTACTCATTAAATTATTCGTTAAATTACTCATTAAATTACTCATTAAATTATTCGTTAAATTACTCATTAAATTACTCATTAAATTACTCATTAAATTATTCGTTAAATTACTCATTAAATTACTCATTAAATTACTCATTAAATTACTCAGTAAATTACTCATTAACTTAACTTACATAGTTTCAGCATTGTATTGATTGCTGAAATATTCCAGGGTTTATACACACCTTAAAAGAGGTATGCGTGGTGTTGCCCCCTCCCACTTTTAATTACTCATTACATCGTTTCCATTTAAAAAAACATCGCTTCTACTGCTCCAGCCGCAGCATTTGTCACTTTGTTTGCTCATCCGCATGACCAAACCGAAATAAAAGGAGCTCAACCATTACACAGCGCTTTTAATGGCGCATGCCATAGAAACTCAACGCAATTTCGACTCGGCCAGCAAACGAGCAAATTTTGCAGGATGTTAACTGGAATTAGTCGTGAAAATATATCCATCACAAAACATTTTCCTTAATCAATTGGCTCATAGCATAACCAATCTGCAAGTATTTCATCCGAAGATGTATCTCTCAGGAATTTTAATTAAATAAGTCATTTATAAATCAACGAGTTAATTTATTAAATGATTAATCAATAAATCAATATTTTCCTTGACAGCCACATCACTTGGTCAGTGTCATGTCCAAATATCAGCTTCCTTACTCAAAAGGTGCCTGAGTTAATGTAATGTAATTACTGTAATAAGATTACTGCAATTACTGTAATGATTACTGTAATTACTGTAATTACCGGAACTGTAATTACTGTAATTACCTCAGGTAATTACTGTAATGTAATTACTGTAATGTAATAAGAAATGTAATTAATTAAATAAGTACTTCATTAATCGTTAATAATGAAATAATTCCTGAATTCTCATTCGATTCACTTGACATTCGAATGTCCCCAAAACGTTGGAGCAAAACGTTGCAACAACGAAAGTGAAACGTTGTAGCGACGTTGTGGAAATGTTAGCAAAACCCAACATTTGAATGTTCCCATTCATTCCAACAACAAGTTCCAACAACAAGTTCCAACAACAAGTTCCAACAACAAGTTCCAACAACAAGTTCCAACAGCAAGTTCCAACAGCAAGTTCCAACAACAAGTTCCAACAACAAGTTCCAACAACAAGTTCCAACAAGTTCCAACAGCAAGTTCCAACAGCAAGTTGCAACAACAAGTTCCAACAAGTTCCAACAACAAGTTCCAACAACAAGTTCCAACAACAAGTTCCAACAGCAAGTTCCAACAGCAAGTTCCAACAACAAGTTCCAACAGCAAGTTCCAACAACAAGTTCCAACAACAAGTTCCAACAACAAGTTCCAACAAGTTCCAACAGCAAGTTCCAACAGCAAGTTGCAACAACAAGTTCCAACAAGTTCCAACAACAAGTTCCAACAACAAGTTCCAACAACAAGTTCCAACAGCAAGTTCCAACAGCAAGTTCCAACAACAAGTTCCAACAAGTTCCAACAAGTTCCAACAGCAAGTTGCAACAACAAGTTCCAACAAGTTCCAACAACAAGTTCCAACAACAAGTTCCAACAACAAGTTCCAACAAGTTCCAACAGCAAGTTCCAACAACAAGTTCCAACAACAAGTTCCAACAACAAGTTCCAACAACAAGTTCCAACAACAAGTTCCAACAGCAAGTTCCAACAGCAAGTTCCAACAACAAGTTCCAACAAGTTCCAACAAGTTCCAACAGCAAGTTCCAACAGCAAGTTCCAACAACAAGTTCCAACAACAAGTTCCAACAACAAGTTCCAACAGCAAGTTCCAACAACAAGTTCCAACAACAAGTTCCAACAAGTTCCAACAGGTTCCAACAGCAAGTTCCAACAGCAAGTTGCAACAACAAGTTCCAACAACAAGTTCCAACAGCAAGTTCCAACAACAAGTTCCAACAACAAGTTCCAACAAGTTCCAACAAGTGCCAACAACAAGTTCCAACAACAAGGTCCAACAACAAGTTCCAACAATTACTTTCATTTGCTATAGCAGCCCTTGTATGGGCTAAATGTAAAAAAGTATTAATCCCGTGTAATCCATCGGATTCTAAAGGTGTGTCTTTATCCTTCATCAAACTTCTCTTCTGCTTTTGTCGTTCCGCATGATCATATATCTGTGTATCATTTGCTGGTGTTGCGTTTTGTTCCCTCATTACCCCAAAATAATCCATACAACACAGAGTCCCCACTACCAGAGAACCCATTCCTAGGATAAATATCACCATTTTCAAGGAGTATCTGAAGTAGAAGTCTCTGGTTTCCCTTGATTGGTCGGCTTGTCTTGATACGGTGTTTCCCTTTGTCCCACCTGTATCCATCTGTAAAACATGTGTCTGACTATCATCTTTATCTCTGTTTGTCTCTATGTCTCTCTTTCTTTCTTTTTCTGTCTATCTCTCTCTGTCTGTCTCTCTTTCTCACTTTGTCTCACTCTGTCTATCTCTTTTTGTCTGTCTCTCTCTATGTGTCTGACTACCATTTTTATCTCTGTTTGTCTCTATGTCTCTCTTTCTTTCTTTTTCTGTCTATCTCTCTCTGTCTGTCTCTCTTTCTCACTTTGTCTCACTCTGTCTATCTCTTTTTGTCTGTCTCTCTCTATGTGTCTGACTCTGACTATCATCTTTATCTCTGTTTGTCTCTATGTCTCTCTTTCTTTCTTTTTCTGTCTATCTCTCTCTGTCTGTCTCTCTTTCTCACTTTGTCTCACTCTGTCTATCTCTTTTTGTCTGTCTCTCTCTATGTGTCTGACTATCATCTTTATCTCTGTTTGTCTCTATGTCTCTCTTTCTTTCTTTTTCTGTCTATCTCTCTCTGTCTGTCTCTCTTTCTCACTTTGTCTCACTCTGTCTATCTCTTTTTGTCTGTCTCTCTCTATGTGTCTGACTCTGACTATCATCTTTATCTCTGTTTGTCTCTATGTCTCTCTTTCTTTCTTTTTCTGTCTATCTCTCTCTGTCTGTCTCTCTTTCTCACTTTGTCTCACTCTGTCTATCTCTTTTTGTCTGTCTCTCTCTATGTGTCTGACTATCATCTTTATCTCTGTTTGTCTCTATGTCTCTCTTTCTTTCTTTTTCTGTCTATCTCCCTCTGTCTGTCTCTCTTTCTCACTTTGTCTCACTCTGTCTATCTCTTTTTGTCTGTCTCTCTCTATGTGTCTGACTATCATCTTTATCTCTGTTTGTCTCTATGTCTCTCTTTCTTTCTTTTTCTGTCTATCTCTCTCTGTCTGTCTCTCTTTCTCACTTTGTCTCACTCTGTCTATCTCTTTTTGTCTGTCTCTCTCTATGTGTCTGACTCTGACTATCATCTTTATCTCTGTTTGTCTCTATGTCTCTCTTTCTTTCTTTTTCTGTCTATCTCTCTCTGTCTGTCTCTCTTTCTCACTTTGTCTCACTCTGTCTATCTCTTTTTGTCTGTCTCTCTCTATGTGTCTGACTCTGAGTATCATCTTTATCTCTGTTTGTCTCTATGTCTCTCTTTCTTTCTTTTTCTGTCTATCTCTCTCTGTCTGTCTCTCTTTCTCACTTTGTCTCACTCTGTCTATCTCTTTTTGTCTGTCTCTCTCTATGTGTCTGACTCTGACTATCATCTTTATCTCTGTTTGTCTCTATGTCTCTCTTTCTTTCTTTTTCTGTCTATCTCTCTCTGTCTGTCTCTCTTTCTCACTTTGTCTCACTCTGTCTATCTCTTTTTGTCTGTCTCTCTCTATGTGTCTGACTATCATCTTTATCTCTGTTTGTCTCTATGTCTCTCTTTCTTTCTTTTTCTGTCTATCTCTCTCTGTCTGTCTCTCTTTCTCACTTTGTCTCACTCTGTCTATCTCTTTTTGTCTGTCTCTCTCTATGTGTCTGACTCTGACTATCATCTTTATCTCTGTTTGTCTCTATGTCTCTCTTTCTTTCTTTTTCTGTCTATCTCTCTCTGTCTGTCTCTCTTTCTCACTTTGTCTCACTCTGTCTATCTCTTTTTGTCTGTCTCTCTCTATGTGTCTGACTATCATCTTTATCTCTGTTTGTCTCTATGTCTCTCTTTCTTTCTTTTTCTGTCTATCTCCCTCTGTCTGTCTCTCTTTCTCACTTTGTCTCACTCTGTCTATCTCTTTTTGTCTGTCTCTCTCTATGTGTCTGACTACCATTTTTATCTCTGTTTGTCTCTATGTCTCTCTTTCTTTCTTTTTCTGTCTATCTCTCTCTGTCTGTCTCTCTTTCTCACTTTGTCTCACTCTGTCTATCTCTTTTTGTCTGTCTCTCTCTATGTGTCTGACTCTGACTATCATCTTTATCTCTGTTTGTCTCTATGTCTCTCTTTCTTTCTTTTTCTGTCTATCTCTCTCTGTCTGTCTCTCTTTCTCACTTTGTCTCTTTGGTCCATTCGCAAAGCCAAAACGAACGACCTGCGAGTACGGTGACCATACCTTGGGACCCCCTTGTCCGATTAATTTCAAACCTTGACAAATTTTCCATTCCTTCCCTTCCTGATCTTTCGTGGCATCTCTGCCATTTAAAATCCCATATTTTGTGAGCGTGCCGAATCAGTAAGCATCACCCCTTCTATGAGCCTCGACCAGAGGGTGGTTGTTACTCACAAACACCATTTCCTGTAATTATCTCTCACTAGGGCATGCCCGTACTATATATATATCTAAAATTATATCCCCCGCCGAGCAAGTCGCTGGCTCCAAGTCGAGTGCTTTGAACAAAAAAAGTACTCTAAACGGTGGTTTTTTATTCAACCGTGAAGCATGTCTCAAAGGCTTCTTGATGGACCTGGACAAAATTTGATGCAATTTTTTTTCTCAATCGCCATCTTTCATCATAATTCTGGACCGGCATGAGGGGGGTTGTCTGTCATGAATTTATAGGCATGGCGGGAAAACTGAAAAAAATTATTTATTTAAAACGGGTGTACACGATTGTACACGTGTACGGACGGACCTTACCGAACCGGCAAACAAGTCGCTTCATGCACATCAGTGGTGCGTTTCTTCGTGGCGCGTGTCAGAATTACACAGCGCAGGAAAAATACGTATTTACAGAAATCGTTAAAAAAAAACTTGGATAATCGCTAAAATCGTTGTGGCCGGTGTACCATATTGGAAATATATATATATATAAATATCAAGTTCCATTTCCCGGTTCCCTGTCGCTCGCCGAGCGCCGATCAAGTCAAGTGCTTCGAACAAGTGCAAAAAAGTAGTACTTTATCCGTGTGCTGGTGGGTAAACGAGTGTACCGGCCTTACACGTCCTGGAAGCAGATCGTCCCATGGTGCACTCATGGCACGATCTTGCTCCTAGTTCATGGTAAGGCTTTTAATAACCAGCGTAAAAATACGTATTTACAGAAATCATTTAGAAAAAACGAATAAATTGCTACAGTCGTTTATCGAAATCCCATTCGTGATGGCTCACGCCACCTATATCGCGGCATCGGTGCGCTTCACGAGCCGACTTGCCCGCAGACCAGAGTAAGGCTCTTAACACCCAGCGTATACCGTACGTATATGCAAGCACACGAATAATAGAATCATTTAAACCGTTCCATCCGTGACTTTTTCCTTGGACGGTCGTGACAAAAATACTTTTACACTCCTTGGATTACCTACGGAATGCAAGTCCCACACACCAAATCCTCCATCTTCAGAATTCATATTTCATAATGGACAGATCCCCAAGACGTCATGCTTACATGCTCACCTTGGCGACGTCCACTCGAAATTTCAGCGGTGCCTCCATATTGTCGCGGAAGTGGAGGGTGAGACTCAAGACGCCAATGGTCGGAAACAGGTTTTACAAAAGGTCACAACTTTATTAACTGGTTATTCACTTGATTCCATTTACCAAATAATACCGCATTATTCAATGGCTGAGATTAACTCTTTTCCATGGTCCTTTTCGTTCGGCTGATGTTCCTCCGCCATGGTCCCGTTCGTCAGAGCTCCTCGCAGCAAGTCCTCCCGACTCCAGCCGCAGCTCCCGCTTATATGGACCAACTCGACTTAATCCTCTGTCCGCTGAACTCGTAATCTCCTCTCCGCCGACGTCACCGGTCGCCTTCCTGGCGCCAGCTAGCCCCCCCCCTGCTGTGAGTTCCTTTTATCAAACAATAGGGGGGTGCTCCAGCCTGGGGCTGTGACCAGGTGTTTCAAGAGACCATCATGTTCGTGCACATTCCTAACTCATTTACAAACCCGTCCCCCACAGAGTTTGCATGTAAAATGCATCTGCTTTGTTACTAGGTCAACCAATAAGTTACCAGTGCCAATTAATAAGTTACACTGAATTACACTTCCACAATGGTGAAAATGATGATTGGAAAGCTCTTGGTGAACGTCATCTCGGGATATGCTCTGCAGGTTGGTCGAAGCAATGAAGAGAAGGACAGGTTCTGGTGTGCGATAGAGAAGCTGATGGAAAACGTGAAAGATGAGGAAGTTGTTGTGGTGGGAGGAGACCTGAATGGACATGTGGGAAGGAGTATGGATGGTTTTGAGGGAGTTCATGGGGGTTACGGATATGGTGTGAGAAATGGAGAAGAAGAAAAAAAAAAAAAAAAACACCTTTAGAGGCCATTTTTCCCCGCAAGCGGGGGTTGGCCTTTTTCGGGAACCGTGGTTGTTGTTGTTTTTTCGGTCCCCTATTTGAAGCAATGTTTTACGGCTGGATGCCCTTCCTGACGCCAACCCTTTTTGCCGCCTTTAACGACAAACAGGGAATTACCAGTGAACTGGTACTCAATTAGCCGACTTCGGAAGGATGACAGGCTGAGTCAACCCCCCTGGCATTAATTCAGCGATCGACCGGGATTCGAACCCAGGATCCTTGGATCCTAAGCCGGCACCCTAGCCGCTAGCCCAACACCAGGGACTTGCTTGGTGACTAGCTCACAACACCAGGTGTGAGAAATGGAGAAGGTGAAAGGATTTTGGGGTTTGCTGATGGAGCTGATTTGTTGATTTGTAATACTCAGTTCCAGAAAGAGAATAATAAGCTTGTTACATACACGTCAGGTGGGTCGACGACAACCGTTGACTACCTGATGGTGCGTAGGCGAGATAGGGGGCACCTCCAGGACACAAAGGTGATCCCGGGGGAGGAGGGTGTTTCACAGCACCACTTAGTTGTCTGCGACATAAGGGTGAAAGGTGCGAGGAGAGCTCGGCGGGTGAAGTACCAACCGAGAATGAAGGTGTGGAGGTTGAAAGAGGTGACAGTAAGGGAGGCATTAAAAGAGAGGCTGAGTAGGGTAGAGGCTGATGTGGTTGAGCTTGAAAGTGGTTGGATGTCAATGAAAGCTTGTCTGTTGGGAGCCGTTGGTGAGGTATGTGGATGGACAAAAGGACCACCGAGGCACTCGGAAACATGGTGGTGGGATTATGAAGTTGGAAAGAGGATTGACGAGAAGAGGAAGAAGTTCAAGGAGTGGCAGAAGGTGAAGGGTACGGGAGCAGAAACAGCAGAGCATGAAAGTTATAAGGCAGCCAGGAAGGCTGCAAAGAAAGAGGTAGCAAAGGCGCAGGAGGCATGTAGGAAAATGTTCGGAGAACGCTTGGATTCGGAAGCGGGTCAGAAAGCAGTATTCAGGATTGCAAAGCACATAGCAAAAGAGAGGTGTGATGTGATGGGGGTGAGTTGCTTGAAGGATGAAGTGGGACAAATCGTTGTCGACCCAGATGGAATTAAAGGAAGATGGAAAATATATATGGAAATGCTGTTGAATACAGAGAATGCATGGGATGGCAACATAGAGAGTAACCCAGTTTTAGGACTGGCAGAGAAGATAACTGAGAAGGAAGTTGAGGAAGCGATAAAAGCAATGAAGAGTGGAAAAGCGGGAGGGCCGACGGGAGTTGTGGGAGATATGTTGAATGCAGCAGGAAGTTGGGGTGTGAAGAGAATGACAGAGATCTGTAATCTGGTGGTGAAAGAAGGCCGCATTCCAGTGGACTGGGAACTGAGTACCCTCGTCCCTCTATACAAGGGGAAAGGTGACCCTCTGGCTCGTACCGAGCGATAAAGTTATTGGAGCATGGAATGAAGGTATTGGAAAGGGTGTTGGAGAGGAGGATAAGGAAGAAAGTGAAGATCGATGAAATGCAGTTTGGATTAATGCCAGGAAGAGGAACGACAGACGCGCTTTTCATTGTGAGGCAGTTGCAGGAGAAGTACAGGGAGAAGAGGAAGAAGTTGTTTTTTGGGTTTGTTGATCTGGAGAAAGCATTCGATAGGGTTCCACGCAAAGTATTGACATGGGCATTGAGGAAGTTAGGAGTGGAGGAATGGTTGATCAGAGTAGTGATGGCAATGTACAAAAGAGCGCGCACAGCTGTAAGGACGAAGGACGGGAACAGTGGTGAGTTTGAGGTGAAGGTGGGAGTGCATCAGGGGTCGGTACTAAGTCCACTACTATTTGTAGCTGTGATGGAGGTGCTGGCTCAGAACGTAAAGGAGGGTATACCGTGGGAGTTGTTGTATGCAGATGATCTGGTGTTGATTGCAGAAAGTTGATCTTTATCAATGATCTCTCTGACTCTCTGGAAAATCCTCTCTATCTCTTTGCTGATGACTCCACTCTCTGCCGCTCCATTCCTCTTCCCTCAGATCGGCAGTCTGCAGCCTCCTCACTCTCTGAAGACCTGGACAAAATCACAGACTGGTCAAACAAGTGGAACATGTCTTTCAATCCTGCCAAATCTCACTCTCTTACTATGTCTCTCCGAAAAGATCGACTGGACAACCCTCCCATCTACTTTCTCAACAATCCTCTCCAAGAAGTTCTGTCACTCAAGCTTTTGGGTCTCACTATCTGCCATGATCTTTCTTGGGAAAACCACATTTCCAAGCTGGCCTCCAAAGCCAGTCGCCGACTGGGCATCCTCCGTCGTGCGAAGTCCTTCCTCGGCACACCGGAGCTCCTCACCACTTACAAGGCTTTCATCCGCAGCTCAATGGAATACTGTTCTCCCCTATGGGCTGGTGCTCCTGCCTCACACCTGGCTCGGCTTCACGCTGTTGAATCCAAAGCTTTCAAAATCATTGGAATCTCCCGCGATGAAGCTATCTCTGAGGGCCTTTCACTCACTCACCGCAGGCAGGTAGGTGGTCTTTCTGTCTTCTACCGACTCCTCTCCGGCCTTGCTCCCCCAGCTCTCTCTGTGCTCTGTCCCCCAAATATTCCTACAGGTCGCACAAGATCTGCCAGCAACCCTCTGATGGTTAAACTGCCGAAATCTCGGCTCTCTGCTCACCTTCACTCTTTCATTCCTCTTTTCTCCCGCCTGTGGAACAAACTCCCACACTCCCTTCAATCCCTCTCCTCCCTCCAGGTCTTTAAAACAGCTGTTCACCACCATCTCTTATCTTCCCCCATCCATAACCTTGATCTTTTCTACCCCCACTAATTCACCCCAGATCCACCTTGTTTGAAATTCCAACTTATTTCCTGGAAATCCTGGCAGTGTCCATATGTTTATACCTCTCCCACCCCCCCCCCCTTCACATGCCTCCCCCCCTTCACATGCCCCCCCCCCTTCACATGCCCCCCCCCCTTCACATGCCTCCCCCCCAAAGCCCTCTCGATGTCTCCATGTCTCTCGGTCCCTGCTCTCAAATGTTGTGTTTGTGTCCTTCCCCCTCTCTCCCCATCTTGTCTACCGCTCCCGATGTTATTTGTTTTATGTGTCTGTTTGTCTTTCTGTGTGATTAATGTTCGCTCTTTCACGAGCCTCGATCTTGTATACAAAACAAAACAAAACAAACAAAAAAAAAAACAAGTACACATACATTCAAAGTACACCGCCCCATGCCAAATAATTAAATATGCTGCAGCGCGGCATTGCCGGGGCGCCTCCGGCGCCCGGCAATGCCGCAGTGCAGCTCATTGAGGCTGCATTGGGAGGGAGAGGTGTACACTAATTGATTGATTAATTGTATAATTAAAATCAATAAAAGATTATCACAAAATATTTTCATAATCAATTGGCTAATCGCATAACTAAACCAGTAGTGCTTCATCCAAAGATGTATCTTTTAGAAATTTAATTAAATAAGTCATTTATAAAAAATTAAATAATTAATTGATTACTCAATAAATAATTAATCGATTAATCAATAAATACTTAATAGATGAAATGATTAATCAATAAATAAAAAATATCCTTGATAGCCACATCACTTGGTCACTCATGTCCAAATATTAGCTTCCCAGCTCAAAAGGTGCCTGAGATATTGGCCAAATGAGAAAGAAAATAAATAAATGATTAATAATGAAAATAAATAAATAATAATCATAAAAAAATTAAATTATTAACCAATTTGGTGAGAGAACACATAAACTACCACTATTTCATCAGAATCTGTAACTTAAAAAAAAATTTTTTTTGTCATTAATCGAATAATTAAATAATTAATCGATTAATTGATTAATTAATAAATCAAAAATATCCTTTGCAGCCAAATCACCTGGTCATTGGCATGTCCAAATATCAGCTTCCTAACTCAAAAGGTGCCTGAGTTAATAATGGTCAGAAGAGAAATGAAATTTAATTAATTAAATAAGTACTTAATTAAACGCTAATAATTAAATAACTCCTCAATTAATTGATTATTCAAAAAACAAAAAATACCGTATTTG
The DNA here is from genome assembly GCF_964187855.1 of Myxine glutinosa. Classification (NCBI taxonomy): domain Eukaryota; kingdom Metazoa; phylum Chordata; class Myxini; order Myxiniformes; family Myxinidae; genus Myxine; species Myxine glutinosa. Next base: position 16,667,722 of record NC_136263.1, read on the forward strand.
ACAAAGGACTTGCTCACTACTGTGCCGAAATTTCAGCTTCCTAGCTCAAAGGATGGCTGAGATATCGCCCGGACAAACAAACAAGAAAACAAACAAGTACACATACATTCAAAGTACACCGCCCCATGCCAAATAATTCAATATGCTGCAGCGCGGCATTGCCGGGGCGCCTCAGGCGCCCGGCAATGCCGCAGTGCAGCTCATTGAGGCTGCATTGGGAGGGAGAGGTGTACACTAATTGATTGATTAATTGTTTAATTAAAATCAATAAAAGATTATCACAAAATATTTTCATAATCAATTGGCTAATCGCATAACTAAACCAGTAGTGCTTCATCCAAAGATGTATCTTTTAGAAATTTAATTAAATAAGTCATTTATAAAAAATTAAATAATTAATTGATTACTCAATAAATAATTAATCGATTAATCAATAAATACTTAATAGATGAAATGATTAATCAATAAATAAAAAATATCCTTGATAGCCACATCACTTGGTCACTCATGTCCAAATATTAGCTTCCCAGCTCAAAAGGTGCCTGAGATATTGGCCAAATGAGAAAGAAAATAAATAAATGATTAATAATGAAAATAAATAAATAATAATCATAAAAAAATTAAATTATTAACCAATTTGGTCAGAGAACACATAAACTACCACTATTTCATCAGAATCTGTAACTTAAAAAAAAATATTTTTTTTGTCATTAATCGAATAATTAAATAATTAATCGATTAATTGATTAATTAATAAATCAAAAATATCCTTTGCAGCCAAATCACCTGGTCATTGGCATGTCCAAATATCAGCTTCCTAACTCAAAAGGTGCCTGAGTTAATAATGGTCAGAAGAGAAATGAAATTTAATTAATTAAATAAGTACTTAATTAAACGCTAATAATTAAATAACTCCTCAATTAATTGATTATTCAAAAAACAAAAAATACCGTATTTGACAAAGGACTTGCTCACTACTGTGCCGAAATTTCAGCTTCCTAGCTCAAAGGATGGCTGAGATATCGTCCGGACAACCAAGAAAGAAAACAAACAAGCAAGAAAACAAACAAGAAAACAAACAAGAAACCAGAGTGAAAACTGAGTACTCTCTTTCAGCGTGCGTCACTGCCGAGCCCCCTTTGGTGCCCGGCAATGACGATTTGCAATGCCTGGAGATGGCATAGGAAAGGAGCGGTGTACAACAAACAAGAAAGAAACCAGAGTGAAAACTGAGTACTCTCTTTCAGCGTGCGTCACTGCCGAGCCCCCTTTGGTGCCCGTCAATGACGATTTGTAATGCCTGGAGATGGCATAGGAAAGGAGCGGTGTACAACAAGTACAAATACATTCAAAGTACACCGCCCCATGCCAAATAATTGAATATGCTGCAGCGCGGCATTGCCGGGGCGCCTCCGGCGCCCGGCAATACCGCAGTGCAGCTCATTGAGGCTGCATTGGGAGTGAAAGGTGTACACTAATTGATTGATTAATTGTATAATTAAAATCAATAAAAGATTATCACAAAATATTTTCATAATCAATTGGCTAATCGCATAACTAAACCACTAGTGCTTCATCCGAAGATGTATCTTTTAGAAATTTAATTAAATAAGTCATTTATAAAAAATTAAATAATTAATTGATTACTCAATAAATAATTAATCGATTAATCAATAAATACTTAATAGATGAAATGATTAATCAATAAATCAAAAATATCCTTGATAGCCACATCACTTGGTCACTCATGTCCAAATATTAGCTTCCCAGCTCAAAAGGTGCCTGAGATATTGGCCAAATGAGAAAGAAAATAAATAAATGATTAATAATGAAAATAAATAAATAATAATCATAAAAAAATTAAATTATTAATCAATTTGGTCAGAGAACACATAAACTACCACTATTTCATCAGAATCTGTAACTTTAAAAAAAAAAATTTTTTTGTCATTAATCGAATAATTAAATAATTAATCGATTAATTGATTAATTAATAAATCAAAAATATCCTTTGCAGCCAAATCACCTGGTCATTGGCATGTCCAAATATCAGCTTCCTAACTCAAAAGGTGCCTGAGTTAATAATGGTCAGAAGAGAAATGAAATTTAATTAATTAAATAAGTACTTAATTAAACGCTAATAATTAAATAACTCCTCAATTAATTGATTATTCAAAAAACAAAAAATACCGTATTTGACAAAGGACTTGCTCACTACTGTGCCGAAATTTCAGCTTCCTAGCTCAAAGGATGGCTGAGATATCGTCCGGACAACCAAGAAAGAAAACAAACAAGCAAGAAAACAAACAAGAAAACAAACAAGTACACATACATTCAAAGTACACCGCCCCATGCCAAATAATTAAATATGCTGCAGCGCGGCATTGCCGGGGCGCCTCCGGCGCCCGGCAATACCGCAGTGCAGCTCATTGAGGCTGCATTGGGAGGGAGAGGTGTACACTAATTGATTGATTAATTGTATAATTAAAATCAATAAAAGATTATCACAAAATATTTTCATAATCAATTGGCTAATCGCATAACTAAACAAGTAGTGCTTCATCCGAAGATGTATCTTTTAGAAATTTAATTAAATAAGTCATTTATAAAAAATTAAATAATTAATTGATTACTCAATAAATAATTAATCGATTAATCAATAAATACTTAATAGATGAAATGATTAATCAATAAATCAAAAATATCCTTGATAGCCACATCACTTGGTCACTCATGTCCAAATATTAGCTTCCCAGCTCAAAAGGTGCCTGAGATATTGGCCAAATGAGAAAGAAAATAAATAAATGATTAATAATGAAAATAAATAAATAATAATCATAAAAAAATTAAATTATTAATCAATTTGGTCAGAGAACACATAAACTACCACTATTTCATCAGAATCTGTAACTTAAAAAAAAAAAAATTTTTTTGTCATTAATCGAATAATTAAATAATTAATCGATTAATTGATTAATTAATAAATCAAAAATATCCTTTGCAGCCAAATCACCTGGTCATTGGCATGTCCAAATATCAGCTTCCTAACTCAAAAGGTGCCTGAGTTAATAATGGTCAGAAGATAAATGAAATTTAATTAATTAAATAAGTACTTAATTAAACGCTAATAATTAAATAACTCCTCAATTAATTGATTATTCAAAAAACAAAAAATACCGTATTTGACAAAGGACTTGCTCACTACTGTGCCGAAATTTCAGCTTCCTAGCTCAAAGGATGGCTGAGATATCGTCCGGACAACCAAGAAAGAAAACAAACAAGCAAGAAAACAAACAAACAAGAAACCAGAGTGAAAACTGAGTACTCTCTTTCAGCGTGCGTCACTGCCGAGCCCCCTTTGGTGCCCGGCAATGACGATTTGCAATGCCTGGAGATGGCATAGGAAAGGAGCGGTGTACAACAAGAAACCAGAGTGAAAACTGAGTACTCTCTTTCAGCGTGCGTCACTGCCGAGCCCCCTTTGGTGCCCGGCAATGACGATTTGCAATGCCTGGAGATGGCATAGGAAAGGAGCGGTGTACAACAAGTACACATACATTCAAAGTACACCGCCCCATGCCAAATAATTAAATATGCTGCAGCGCGGCATTGCCGGGGCGCCTCCGGCACCCGGCAATACCGCAGTGCAGCTCATTGAGGCTGCATTGGGAGGGAGAGGTGTACACTAATTGATTGATTAATTGTATAATTAAAATCAATAAAAGATTATCACAAAATATTTTCATAATCAATTGGCTAATCGCATAACTAAACCAGTAGTGCTTCATCCGAAGATGTATCTTTTAGAAATTTAATTAAATAAGTCATTTATAAAAAATTAAATAATTAATTGATTACTCAATAAATAATTAATCGATTAATCAATAAATACTTAATAGATGAAATGATTAATCAATAAATAAAAAATATCCTTGATAGCCACATCACTTGGTCACTCATGTCCAAATATTAGCTTCCCAGCTCAAAAGGTGCCTGAGATATTGGCCAAATGAGAAAGAAAATAAATAAATGATTAATAATGAAAATAAATAAATAATAATCATAAAAAAATTAAATTATTAACCAATTTGGTGAGAGAACACATAAACTACCACTATTTCATCAGAATCTGTAACTTAAAAAAAAATTTTTTTTGTCATTAATCGAATAATTAAATAATTAATCGATTAATTGATTAATTAATAAATCAAAAATATCCTTTGCAGCCAAATCACCTGGTCATTGGCATGTCCAAATATCAGCTTCCTAACTCAAAAGGTGCCTGAGTTAATAATGGTCAGAAGAGAAATGAAATTTAATTAATTAAATAAGTACTTAATTAAACGCTAATAATTAAATAACTCCTCAATTAATTGATTATTCAAAAAACAAAAAATACCGTATTTGACAAAGGACTTGCTCACTACTGTGCCGAAATTTCAGCTTCCTAGCTCAAAGGATGGCTGAGATATCGCCCGGACAAACAAACAAGAAAACAAACAAACAAGAAAGAAACCAGAGTGAAAACTGAGTACTCTCTTTCAGCGTGCGTCACTGCCGAGCCCCCTTTGGTGCCCGTCAATGACGATTTGCAATGCCTGGAGATGGCATAGGAAAGGAGCGGTGTACAATATGCTGCAGCGCGGCATTGCCGGGGCGCCTCCGGCGCCCGGCAATACCGCAGTGCAGCTCATTGAGGCTGCATTGGGAGGGAGAGGTGTACACTAATTGATTGATTAATTGTATAATTAAAATCAATAAAAGATTATCGCAAAATATTTTCATAATCAATTGGCTAATCGCATAACTAAACCACTAGTGCTTCATCCGAAGATGTATCTTTTAGAAATTTAATTAAATAAGTCATTTATAAAAAATTAAATAATTAATTGATTACTCAATAAATAATTAATCGATTAATCAATAAATAATTAATAGATGAAATGATTAATCAATAAATCAAAAATATCCTTGATAGCCACATCACTTGGTCACTCATGTCCAAATATTAGCTTCCCAGCTCAAAAGGTGCCTGAGATATTGGCCAAATGAGAAAGAAAATAAATAAATGATTAATAATGAAAATAAATAAATAATAATCATAAAAAAATTAAATTAGTAATCAATTTGGTCAGAGAACACATAAACTACCACTATTTCATCAGAATCTGTAACTTAAAAAAAAAAATTTTTTTGGTCATTAATCGAATAATTAAATAATTAATCGATTAATTGATTAATTAATAAATCAAAAATATCCTTTGCAGCCAAATCACCTGGTCATTGGCATGTCCAAATATCAGCTTCCTAACTCAAAAGGTGCCTGAGTTAATAATGGTCAGAAGAGAAATGAAATTTAATTAATTAAATAAGTACTTAATTAAACGCTAATAATTAAATAACTCCTCAATTAATTGATTATTCAAAAAACAAAAAATACCGTATTTGACAAAGGACTTGCTCACTACTGTGCCGAAATTTCAGCTTCCTAGCTCAAAGGATGGCTGAGATATCGCCCGGACAACCAAGAAAACAAACAAACAAGAAAACAAGTACACATACATTCAAAGTACACCGCCCCATGCCAAATAATTAAATATGCTGCAGCGCGGCATTGCCGGGGCGCCTCCGGCGCCCGGCAATACCGCAGTGCAGCTCATTGAGGCTGCATTGGGAGGGAGAGGTGTACACTAATTGATTGATTAATTGTATAATTAAAATCAATAAAAGATTATCACAAAATATTTTCATAATCAATTGGCTAATCGCATAACTAAACCACTAGTGCTTCATCCGAAGATGTATCTTTTAGAAATTTAATTAAATAAGTCATTTATAAAAAATTAAATAATTAATTAATTACTCAATAAATAATTAATCGATTAATCAATAAATAATTAATAGATGAAATGATTAATCAATAAATCAAAAATATCCTTGATAGCCACATCACTTGGTCACTCATGTCCAAATATTAGCTTCCCAGCTCAAAAGGTGCCTGAGATATTGGCCAAATGAGAAAGAAAATAAATAAATGATTAATAATGAAAATAAATAAATAATAATCATAAAAAAATTAAATTAGTAATCAATTTGGTCAGAGAACACATAAACTACCACTATTTCATCAGAATCTGTAACTTAAAAAAAAAATTTTTTTTGGTCATTAATCGAATAATTAAATAATTAATCGATTAATTGATTAATTAATAAATCAAAAATATCCTTTGCAGCCAAATCACCTGTTCATTGGCATGTCCAAATATCAGCTTCCTAACTCAAAAGGTGCCTGAGTTAATAATGGTCAGAAGAGAAATGAAATTTAATTAATTAAATAAGTACTTAATTAAACGCTAATAATTAAATAACTCCTCAATTAATTGATTATTCAAAAAACAAAAAATACCGTATTTGACAAAGGACTTGCTCACTACTGTGCCGAAATTTCAGCTTCCTAGCTCAAAGGATGGCTGAGATATCGCCCGGACAAACAAACAAGAAAACAAACAAGTACACATACATTCAAAGTACACCGCCCCATGCCAAATAATTCAATATGCTGCAGCGCGGCATTGCCGGGGCGCCTCAGGCGCCCGGCAATGCCGCAGTGCAGCTCATTGAGGCTGCATTGGGAGGGAGAGGTGTACACTAATTGATTGATTAATTGTTTAATTAAAATCAATAAAAGATTATCATAAAATATTTTCATAATCAATTGGCTAATCGCATAACTAAACCAGTAGTGCTTCATCCAAAGATGTATCTTTTAGAAATTTAATTAAATAAGTCATTTATAAAAAATTAAATAATTAATTGATTACTCAATAAATAATTAATCGATTAATCAATAAATACTTAATAGATGAAATGATTAATCAATAAATAAAAAATATCCTTGATAGCCACATCACTTGGTCACTCATGTCCAAATATTAGCTTCCCAGCTCAAAAGGTGCCTGAGATATTGGCCAAATGAGAAAGAAAATAAATAAATGATTAATAATGAAAATAAATAAATAATAATCATAAAAAAATTAAATTATTAACCAATTTGGTCAGAGAACACATAAACTACCACTATTTCATCAGAATCTGTAACTTAAAAAAAAAATTTTTTTTGTCATTAATCGAATAATTAAATAATTAATCGATTAATTGATTAATTAATAAATCAAAAATATCCTTTGCAGCCAAATCACCTGGTCATTGGCATGTCCAAATATCAGCTTCCTAACTCAAAAGGTGCCTGAGTTAATAATGGTCAGAAGATAAATGAAATTTAATTAATTAAATAAGTACTTAATTAAACGCTAATAATTAAATAACTCCTCAATTAATTGATTATTCAAAAAACAAAAAATAACGTATTTGACAAAGGACTTGCTCACTACTGTGCCGAAATTTCAGCTTCCTAGCTCAAAGGATGGCTGAGATATCGCCCGGACAAACAAACAAGAAAACAAACAAGTACACATACATTCAAAGTACACCGCCCCATGCCAAATAATTAAATATGCTGCAGCGCGGCATTGCCGGGGCGCCTCCGGCGCCCGGCAATACCGCAGTGCAGCTCATTGAGGCTGCATTGGGAGGGAGAGGTGTACACTAATTGATTGATTAATTGTATAATTAAAATCAATAAAAGATTATCACAAAATATTTTCATAATCAATTGGCTAATCGCATAACTAAACCAGTAGTGCTTCATCCGAAGATGTATCTTTTAGAAATTTAATTAAATAAGTCACTTATAAAAAATTAAATAATTAATTGATTACTCAATAAATAATTAATCGATTAATCAATAAATACTTAATAGATGAAATGATTAATCAATAAATCAAAAATATCCTTGATAGCCACATCACTTGGTCACTCATGTCCAAATATTAGCTTCCCAGCTCAAAAGGTGCCTGAGATATTGGCCAAATGAGAAAGAAAATAAATAAATGATTAATAATGAAAATAAATAAATAATAATCATAAAAAAATTAAATTATTAATCAATTTGGTCAGAGAACACATAAACTACTACTATTTCATCATAATCTGTAACTTAAAAAAAAAAAATTTTTTTGTCATTAATCGAATAATTAAATAATTAATCGATTAATTGATTAATTAATAAATCAAAAATATCCTTTGCAGCCAAATCACCTGGTCATTGGCATGTCCAAATATCAGCTTCCTAACTCAAAAGGTGCCTGAGTTAATAATGGTCAGAAGATAAATGAAATTTAATTAATTAAATAAGTACTTAATTAAACGCTAATAATTAAATAACTCCTCAATTAATTGATTATTCAAAAAACAAAAAATACCGTATTTGACAAAGGACTTGCTCACTACTGTGCCGAAATTTCAGCTTCCTAGCTCAAAGGATGGCTGAGATATCGTCCGGACAACCAAGAAAGAAAACAAATAAATAATGAATCGATTAAATGATTAATCAATTAATCAAAAATATCCTTGATAGCCACATCACTTGGTCACTGTCATGTCCAAATATTAGCTTCCCAGCTCAAAAGGTGCCTGAGATATTGGCCAAATGAGAAAGAAAATAAATCAATGATTAATAATGAAAATAAATAAATAATAATCATTAAAAAATTAAATTATCAATCAATTCGGTCACAGAACACATAAAGCACCACCATTTCATCAGAATGTGTAACTGGGGGCAAAAAATTTTTTTTAGTAATTTATCGAATAATTAAATAATTAATCGATACATTGATTAATTGATTAATCAATAAATCAAAAATATCCTTGATAGCCACATCACTTGGTCACTCATGTCCAAATATTAGCTTCTGAGCTCAAAAGGTGCCTGAGATATTGGCCAAATGAGAAAGAAGATAAATAAATGATTAATAATGAAAATAAATAAATAATAATCATAAATAAATTAAATTATTAATCAATTCGGTCAGAGAACACATAAACCATCACTATTTCATCAGAATCTGTAAGTTAAAAAAAATTTTTTTTTTTGTCATTAATCAAATAATTAAATAATTAATCGATTAATTGATTAATTAATTAATTAATAAATCAAAAATAGCCTTTGCAGCCAAATCACCTGGTCATTGGCATGTCCAAATATCAGCTTCCTAACTCAAAAGGTGCCTGAGTTAATAATGGTCAGAAGAGAAATGAAATTTAATTAATTAAATAAGTACTTAATTAATCGCTAATAATTAAATAACTCATCAATTAATTGATTAATCAAAAAACAAAAAATACCGTTTTTGACAAAGGACTTGCTCACTATTGTGCCGAAATTTCAGCTTCCTAGCTCAAAGGATGGCTGAGATATCGTCCGGACAACCAAGAAAGCAAACAAGAAAGAAAACAAACAAGAAAACAAACAAGTACACATACATTCAAAGTACACCGCCCCCATGCCAAATAATTAAATATCCTACAGCGCGGCATTGCCGGGGCACCTCTGGCGCCCGGCAATACCGCAGTGCAGCTCATAGAGGCTGCATTGGGAGGGAGAGGTGTCCACTAATTCATTGATTAATTGTATAATTAAAATCAATAAAAGATTATCACAAAATATTTTCTTAATCAATTGGCTAATACCATAACAAAACCACTCGTGCTTCATCCGAAGATGTATCTTTTAGAAATTTAATCAAATAAGTCATTAATAAAAAATTTAATAATTAATTGATTAATCAATAAGTAATTCATCGATTAATCAATAAATAATGAATCGATTAAATGATTAATCAATTAATCAAAAATATCCTTGATAGCCACATCACTTGGTCACTGTCATGTCCAAATATTAGCTTCCCAGCTCAAAAGGTGCCTGAGATATTGGCCAAATGAGAAAGAAAATAAATCAATGATTAATAATGAAAATAAATAAATAATAATCATTAAAAAATTAAATTATCAATCAATTCGGTCACAGAACACATAAAGCACCACCATTTCATCAGAATGTGTAACTGGGGGCAAAATTTTTTTTTTAGTAATTTATCGAATAATTAAATAATTAATCGATACATTGATTAATTGATTAATCAATAAATCAAAAATATCCTTGATAGCCACATCACTTGGTCACTCATGTCCAAATATTAGCTTCTGAGCTCAAAAGGTGCCTGAGATATTGGCCAAATGAGAAAGAAGATAAATAAATGATTAATAATGAAAATAAATAAATAATAATCATAAATAAATTAAATTATTAATCAATTCGGTCAGAGAACACATAAACCATCACTATTTCATCAGAATCTGTAAGTTAAAAAAAATTTTTTTTTTGTCATTAATCAAATAATTAAATAATTAATCGATTAATTGATTAATTAATTAATTAATAAATCAAAAATAGCCTTTGCAGCCAAATCACCTGGTCATTGGCATGTCCAAATATCAGCTTCCTAACTCAAAAGGTGCCTGAGTTAATGGTCAGAAGAGAAATGAAATTTAATTAATTAAATAAGTACTTAATTAATCGCTAATAATTAAATAACTCATCAATTAATTGATTAATCAAAAAACAAAAAATACCGTTTTTGACAAAGGACTTGCTCACTATTGTGCCGAAATTTCAGCTTCCTAGCTCAAAGGATGGCTGAGATATCGTCCGGACAACCAAGAAAGCAAACAAGAAAGAAAACAAACAAGAAAACAAACAAACAAGAAAGAAACCAGAGTGAAAACTGAGTACTCTCTTTCAGCGTGCGTCACTGCCGAGCCCCCTTTGGTGCCCGGCAATGACGATTTGCAATGCCTGGAGATGGCATAGGAAAGGAGCGGTGTACAACAAGAAAGAAACCAGAGTGAAAACTGAGTACTCTCTTTCAGCGTGCGTCACTGCCGAGCCCCCTTTGGTGCCCGGCAATGACGATTTGCAATGCCTGGAGATGGCATAGGAAAGGAGCGGTGTACAACAAACAAGAAAGAAACCAGAGTGAAAACTGAGTACTCTCTTTCAGCGTGCGTCACTGCCGAGCCCCCTTTGGTGCCCGTCAATGACGATTTGTAATGCCTGGAGATGGCATAGGAAAGGAGCGGTGTACAACAAACAAGAAAGAAACCAGAGTGAAAACTGAGTACTCTCTTTCAGCGTGCGTCACTGCCGAGCCCCCTTTGGTGCCCGTCAATGACGATTTGCAATGCCTGGAGATGGCATAGGAAAGGAGCGGTGTACAACAAGAAACCAGAGTGAAAACTGAGTACTCTCTTTCAGCGTGCGTCACTGCCGAGCCCCCTTTGGTGCCCGGCAATGACGATTTGCAATGCCTGGAGATGGCATAGGAAAGGAGCGGTGTACAACAAACAAGAAAGAAACCAGAGTGAAAACTGAGTACTCTCTTTCAGCGTGCGTCACTGCCGAGCCCCCTTTGGTGCCCGTCAATGACGATTTGCAATGCCTGGAGATGGCATAGGAAAGGAGCGGTGTACAAAAAGAAAAAAAAAGAAAAAAAAAAGAAGAAGTATGGATGGACTGAAGGAAAAGATGAACAAGTGCAAGGAATGTATGGAGACAAAAGGTCTGAAGGTGAATATCGGAAAGACGAAGGTGATGGCAAGTGGTAAAGCATGTGGTGAGGTGGAAAGAACTGGGAAGTGGCCGTGTGCTGTGTGCAGGAAGGGTGTCGGAGTGAACTCCATTCAATGTACAATGTGCGCTGAGTGGGTTCATCAAAAATGTAGTGGTCTGAGAGGGTCATTTACCAGTGTGGCAGCTACATTCAAATGTAAGGTGTGCACAGAGGGAGCTGCAGATGGAGGAAATGTTGAGTTGGATCTTGGAGACGGCATGAAGCTGGAAGGTGTGAAAACATTTTGTTACCTCGGAGACATACTGAATGGAGAAGGTGGATCAGACTTGGCAACGGTTGCTCGAGTGAGATGTGCATGGAAGAAGTTTCGGGAACTGAGTAGCGTGCTGATGAGGAGGAGAGTGTCGCTGAAGCTGAAGGGAAAGGTGTATGCTGCATGTGTGAGAAGTGTTATGATTTATGGGACCGAGACATGGGTAATGAACGTAGAGCAGCAACGAAGGCTGGAAAGGGTGGAAATGCGAATGGTTCGATGGATGTGCGGAGTATCGGTGAGAGAGAGGAAGACAAATGATGAATTGCGAAAAATGATGGGAATAGAGCCTGTGATCGATGCTGTGAAGAGGAACAGTTTGAGATGGTTTGGTCATGTGTTGAGGAAGGATGAAAGTGACTGGTTGAGAAGAGTGATGGAAATTAATGTAGAAGGAAGTGGAGGACGGGGAAGACCGAGAAAGACTTGGCTAAAGATGGTGGAAGAAGAAATGCGGGCAAGGGGGTTAACAAGGAGAGATGCAGAAAATAGGGCAAAATGGAGAAGATTGTCATGGGGACCGCAAGGCTAACCCCCGCTCTAGCAGGGAAAATGGCCTTAAAATGCATGTTGTATGTTGTTGTCTCTTTCAAACTCCCTTTCCTTTTCTTCCTTTTCTCTTTGCTGTTCTTCCTTTTCTCTTTCAAACTCTTTGCCGTTCCTTATCTTCTAACTTTAGTCTGAGCTGTCTTTCTTCTGATTCTGTCCGGGCTAATTCCAAGGCTTCACTCCTCAATCTTACCCACGGTTCTAAACCCATACGACTGACAATAGCCGAAACAATCTCTGCCTTTTTCATGCCAGATGTCCCACTAACCCCAAGATGATCAACTACAGCTCGTAACTCTACCTTACGTAACAGTTCTACATCTTGCACTGATAGCTCCTTCTTCTCCAAAAATTCCTTCACTTCAAAATCCATCTCCTCAGCCATGGTGTACAACTGCAGTATAAGTACCAGCACTGCAAACAAAAGTCAAATTATCTGCCAATGAGAAAACTTACAAATGCGGGGGAAAAAAAAAATCTAAGACAGGTAACATATAAATCAGATCCCGGACGAGCACCCAATTTGTTATGGCCTGAAGCACACCAAGCCAAGCCTTCAATCACACGGTCTTTATTTATGGATTATCACACGAAAATCTCTTCCGACACATAAAACCAAGAAGAGAGAAGAGGGAAAACCCCGAATAGGCCGGTCCAAGAGTAGGCAGGTCCAAAAGTAGGCCAGTCCAAGAGTAGGCCGGTCCAAGAGTAGGCCGGTCCAAGAGTAGGCCCCAAGGCAGGCCCAACAGTAGGTCCCAAGGCAGGCCCAACAGTAGGCCCCAAGGCAGGCCCAACAGTAGGCCCCAAGGCAGGCCCAACAGTAGGCCCCAAGGCAGGCCCAACAGTAGGCCCCAAGGCAGGCCCAACAGTAGGCCCCAAGGCAGGCCCAGTAGTAGGCCCCACGGCAGGCCCAGTAGTAGGCCCCAAGGCAGGCCCAGTAGTAGGCCCCAGTGCAGGCCCAGCACGAGAGGGTAGGAGTAGGCAAGTCCCCGAGTAGGCCCCAAGGCAGGCCCAACAGTAGGCCCCAGGGCAGGCCCAGTGGTAGGCCCCAGGGCAGGCCCAGTGGTAGGCCCCAGTGCAGGCCCAGCACAAGAGGGTAGGAGTAGGCAAGTCCACGAGTAGGCCCCAAGGCAGGCCCCAGTGGTAGGCAGCAAGAGTAGGCAAGTCCACGAGTAGGCCCCAAGGCAGGCCCCAGTGGTAGGCCCCAGTGGTAGGCAGCAAGAGTTCGATCAACGTCACCCTTCAGGTAGAGAGATTGCAGCTGGACACTCCACAACCCCCGGAAAAGCACTCTGCCATAAGCCCTCCTCCAAAATGCCCTTTCACTCCTCTGAATCACCTTCCTGGCCACTCCCTGCTCCACAGCCAATCATAGGCTTTATACACATGGACCAAACCACTTGGTGTAACTCACAGGGGGGGGGGGGGGGGTGTGGGGGAAGGAAGAAGAAAAAGGTCACAAACCGTAACAAGAAGAGAAGAGAAGAGAAGAGAAGAGAAGTCAACAACAACAACAACAACAGTCATTTTAAGGCCATTTTCCCTGCTAGAGTGGGGGGTTAGCCAGAGACAGGGGTGAAACAGAGATAAGAGGAAAAGGACTGGTCCATGCGGATTGGTCGGCACTGACCGTTACAGCGCTGCCCTAACGAATCCAGGCAGCAGGGAAGAATGGGGAAGATTTGGCCCCCGACTTGCATTGGGGAGTACAACAACCGTGAAGAGGCGTCCCCGATAGTTGTACACCGAGATAGTTACTACAGGTGGGATAGTTGGTACCCTTGGTAGAGATTTACTCAGTCAGATTCCTCCAGTTGAGATGGTACAGGCCATTGCCTCTGTGGGAAGGGGTTTCGCAGATATTGCTGTTTGGGCTGCGACTGGTGGAAAAACAGGTGGGCCCACTGGAGGAGAATTTGAAGTGTGGAACCTTAGGCTAGAAGAATCCGTTTTTGGAGCAATACCACATGCTGCAGAGGGTGAGGCCTAGGGCATTGCTGAGAGCGGAATTCCTTTAGTTATTGGATGCATAAGGTATAACGTTGATGCTACTCTTTTCAGGTGTGAAGGTATGTTGGTATGGGTATCCAAGGTGCGTTTCAACATATAGGTATCAAAAGCTTAAAAGCTGCCATGACTCATAATTGTGGGTAGTGGCATCAGTCTTGCAAGGTGAGGTTACGACTGCCTTCAACCTCTTCTTCCATTTGTTGAGCAAGCTGGGCCTCCAGGTCCATGGGAGCAGCCTTACTCCTGGCCAGTGCAGTTTCAGTTTGCATGTTCAGAGATTCAAGCTTCTTAATTCCCTCAAGCTCTTCTCTTTCCAATTTACGCTGCCTTGCGATTTCTCCTTGCTTTCTTTCCAGTGCAAATATCTTCATTTCTGCCTCGAGTCTTCTACTTAGGCAGTTAAGACCGAAAAATAGGGCGTATCGTTCATTTTTCCAGGAAAGCACCAAATTTGATACAGATGTAGTATGGACCTATACAATTGTTTTCCTGAGGGGTGCCCAAAAATTCAGAACCCCTGGTGGCCGCCATATTGAATTTCAACATGACCGCCCTCTGTGACCTATTTCCCTCAATAACTTCTATACTATGAGCGATAACACCACAGTTCTAGTGTCTTACCCCATGTTTTCATGGTCTCTGAATCCAATGGGATCAATTGCATAAAGATTGGCATCCATCATCTTTAATTTCAAGATGGCCGCCATGGTGTTTCCATTTTCCTTGAATCTCTCATAGTATTTTAGGTAAAATTTCAATTCCAAGTGATACACATTGTTTTATTGTTCTCTGATAACAATGGAATGGTATTAATTAATCAAAGTTACACACAGTTGCAGTTTTAACTTAAAATATTGTGGGCACTTGAAAGGTGGAGGCTCTCGCACAGACACGTAGTACTACAAGCACTGTCCATCGCAGCGACACAGTGATGTGCAGGGCAGATTTGCCCTGGAGCATTTACAGTTGCCTTTTCAGGTCGACTTACAATGGCAGCTTGTTAGCTCTGAACATGCCTCCTGTATCAGTGGTATTGTGGTCCAAATTGGTGTCCAAGAAGTCCCTGTTTTCATCCAGCCCCAATCAGCTGGTGATGGAAGTTCTGGGTAGGGCACAAGTGCCTGACTCCATACGTGTCCAGCCTGAAAACATGCACGTTTTAGGTGTTGTTCGAAGGCGTCTGTTGTTGGGGGAATGTGATCAATTGTTCTTGCCTTCTTCGTGAACAAGTGTCGGCGCATGTCATTCACTGTCTTTATCTCGGTAGTCCGGTCATAGAGGATGGCAACATATCTTTCTATGCTCTGTAGTTCCA
Organism: Myxine glutinosa; assembly: GCF_964187855.1. Taxonomy (NCBI): domain Eukaryota; kingdom Metazoa; phylum Chordata; class Myxini; order Myxiniformes; family Myxinidae; genus Myxine; species Myxine glutinosa. Next base: position 16,683,440 of record NC_136263.1, read on the forward strand.
TAGTAATAGCGTCCACAGATGGCCTATACGTGAGAGCATGAAAGGTCTGCGTGATGCTGGGGTATGCCTCCCAAGCCTTCCGGGCTGTCTTTTTCCCAATTTGGGCAAAAAAATGACACTGTGTCGCAGCCAGTGAAGGCATGAAATAATGGCAAAGACTCGGACTTCCTGCGGCCAAGGCCGGTGGCAATTTTATGGATGGCAAGGTAGAGGGTACCTTTTACCAGTGCCAATGGAAATCCAGAGTTCCTCCACACCGTGTGACTGGTAGGTAAAGTAGTGTGCTATTGCCAAGACCACAATATCAGAATCTACAGTTCGAATCAATACCCGTTTTCTCCCCCTTTCCGTTTCTCCCCGTTACAATATTGTTTTCCTGAGGGGAGTTCCAGTGTCTTACCCCATGTAACTTTGATTAATTAATACCATTTCATTGTTATCAGAGACCAATAAAAGAATGTGTATCACTTGGAATTGAAATTTTACCTAAAATACGATGAGAGATTCAAGGAAAATGGAAACACCATGGTGGCCATCTTGAAATTAAAGATGATGGATGCCAATCTTTATGCAATTGATCCCATTGGATTCAGAGACCATGAAAACATCGGGTAAGACACTGGAACTGTGGTGTTATCGCTCATAGTATAGAAGTTATTGAGGGAAATAGGTCACAGAGGGCGGTCATGTTGAAATTCAATATGGCGGCCACCAGGGGTTCTGAATTTTTTGGCGCCCCTCAGGAAAACAATTGTATAGCTCCATACTACATCTGTGCCAAATTTGGTGCTTTCCTGGAAAAATGAACGATGCTTCCTCTTAACTGCCTAACTATTCTTTATTTATCCTGCTCAGCCAGCTGAAGAGCTTGTCAAGCTTTCATGGCTTAGGCCTGTCAAAACTGGACTGTTGAGCTGTTTCTGCAGGTAGCACTGACAGATCTGTTGCTCATGGTGTGTGGCAGCCTTGCTCAAATATCCTGTTGTGGTGGACACGAAAGCACTGACGCGGTGACATCACCCCGCACACCAAGTGGGGATGGGCCACGCCAGGGAGAGAGGCGTGGCCTCACGATATACGCGGAGCGCGCAGCCCTGAGCAGCTTAGTGCTGCAGTTTGAGTACTTTGAATAAAGACTCTTTTATGAACCGCGTTGTCCGCTTGCTCTTTGCGTAAGCATTAGCGTGCGCAGCATCGCGCTTTATATGGTGACCTCGACGTTGGATCTGCCGTAGCGATCCTTCCGAACACGACGCCATTGCAATGGCCAACGACAAGGCAATGGCGATTAAACTTCCCGAATTTTGGGAGGCCCAGGCCGAAGTCTGGTTCGTTCAAGCCGAAGCCCAATTTCAGCTTCGGCGCCTCACCAACGACGACATGCGCTACTGCCACGTCGTCGCCTCCCTCGGGCCCGGCACGGCCGCTCAAGTTGTGTCCGTCCTTCGCCACCCACCGGACGGCCACAAGTACGAGGCACTCAAGCGGCTACTCCTAGCCACGTTCGGCCTCACGGACGACGCACGGGCCGACCGCCTCCTGGATCTCCCCGAGCTCAGCGACACGCGCCCGTCGGTCAGAATGGACCATATGCTGTCACTGTTGGGCGACGAAGCCCCCGGTTCTCTATTCCGGGCGCTTTTCCATCGCCAACTTCCAGCGCAGGTTCGCCTCGCGTTGGCCGGGACCGGGCTAACGGAACCCCGAGCATTGGCGGCCGAGGCGGACAAGTACTTCGCCACTTCGGACACGCGGGCGAGAGTCGGCGTGGCCGTCACGGCCCTCGTGGCTGATGCTGCTAATGCTGCTGATGCTGCTGTTCCACAGCATCAGCTTATACAGCATACGCAGCATGCTGATACGCACCTCGTGACCGCCGCCACGCCCCGCCCACCGCCGCGGCGAAAACCGCCACTGCGGGGAAACCCGCCAACTCCACCGGCCTGGCGGAGCCAGCCGCGCTCCTCCAGCTCCACCACCTGGTGCTGGTTCCACGCCAAGTTTGGCCACGAGGCTCGGCAATGTCATCCGCCATGCTCCTTCAACAGGCCGGGAAACGCCCGGGCCGGCGCTCAATAGTGGCGATGAGCGCCGGCCGTTCGAGCAGCCTGCTGTTCATAACGGACACCTTATCCGGGCGCCGTTACCTGTGCGACACAGGAGCGCAGGTGAGTGTCGTTCCCGCCGGCACGTCAGACAAGCATGCCGCGGGCGGGGGCCCTGCGCTGCTTGCCGCGAATGGGACACCCATCCGTACGTACGGAAAACGCTGCCTCTCTCTGCGGTTCGGAGGGCAGGTTTTCCGATGGACGTTCGTCACCGCCGACGTGCCCATGGCACTGCTTGGCGCGGACTTCCTGTGCGCTAATGGGCTCCTGGTCGACGTAAAGCGCAGACGTCTTGTCCAGGCCGAGACGTTCAGCTCGCTCGCTTGTGCGCTGCCCAGCTCGTCGAGCAGCTCAACGAGCGGCTTGCCAAGCGGTTTGCCGAATGGTTCGGTTCTGGCCACGTTGGTCTGTACGCTTCCGGCAGCGGACGCATTCACCCGCCTCCTCGCCGGCTTCCCGGCCCTCACGCGGCCCACCTTCTCGGCGGGGGCCGTCAAGCACGGGGTGGCCCATCACATCCCCACCGTCGGGCCACCGGTCTACGCCCGGGCACGCCGCCTCGAGCCGACGAAGCTGGCGGTGGCAAAAGCGGCGTTCGCTACCCTGGAGCGACTCAGCATCGTTCGGCGCTCAGAGAGCGCTTGGGCATCGCCGCTGCACATCGTGCCGAAGCCCGGTGGGGGATGGCGACCGTGCGGGGACTATCGCCGTCTCAATGACGCCACCACCCCCGACCGCTACCCCGTCCCCCACATTCAGGACTTTTCCGCCCGTTTGGCGGGCATGTCCTTCTTCTCGAAGGTGGACCTCATACGCGGCTACCATCAGGTCCCCGTCAGGCCGGAGGACGTCCCGAAGACGGCGGTCATCACGCCATTCGGACTCTTCGAGTTCCTGCGGATGCCCTTCGGTCTGAAGAATGCGGCTCAGGCGTTCCAGCCACTGATGGACAGCGTCCTGCGCGACTTGGATTTTGTCTACGTCTACCTGGACGATATCCTCGTCGCCAGCGCGTCCCGCGAAGAGCACCTACGCCACCTCTGCACGCTCTTCGAACGCCTGGGCCAGCATGGCCTGATTGTGAACCCCGCAAAGTGCCGGTTCGGCGCCGCCATAATCGATTTTCTGGGGCACCGTGTCACCAGGCACGGAGCCATCCCCCTGCCGGCCAAGGTGGAGGCGGTGAAGGGGTTTCCGCGCCCCCGCACGATCAGAGGGCTGCAGGAGTTCCTGGGCATGGTGAACTTTTACCATCGGTTCCTGCCCCGTATCGCCCAGCTCCTGCGCCCCCTGCACGAAGCTCTCCGAGGTAAGCCGGGCAAAGGCGACGTTACCTGGACCGAGCAGATGGACACGGCGTTCACGGGCGCGAAGCTCGCCTTGGCTAACGCCACCATGCTCGCGCACCCGGCGCCCGATGCACCGATCGCCCTCACCACCGACGCCTCGGACTACGCGGTGGGCGCGGTGCACGAGCAATGGGTGCGTGGAGCTTGGCAACCGCTGGCAATCTTTAGCCGGCAGCTTCGCCCGCCCGAACGCCGTTACAGTACCTTCGACCGCGAGTTGCTCGGGCTTCACTTGGCGGTCAGGCACTTCCGCCATCTGCTCGAGGGCCGTGCGTTCACGGCCTTCGTCGACCACAAGCCGCTGATCTTCGCGATGGGCAAGGTCACCGAGCCGTGGTCGGCCCGGCAGCAGCATCACCTCTCGGCCGTGTCCGAGTACACGACGGACATCCGGCACGTCGCGGGGAAGGACAACCCGGTGGCGGATTGCCTTTCCCGGGCCGTCGCCCACGCAGTCCACCTCGGCATCGACTATGCCCGGATGGCAGCGGACCAGGCCGCTGACCCCGACGTCCAGGCCTTGCGGACCGCCGTCACGGGCCTCCGTGTCACCGAGGTGCCGTTCGACGGCGCAGGCGCAGCCCTCTTGTGCGACGTCTCCCTCGGGCGTCCTCGCCCCATCATGCCCGCGGGCTGGCAGCGCCAGGTGTTTGACGCCATCCATGGCCTGTCCCACCCGGGCGCGAGGGCCTCCCAAAGGTTGATCGCCGACAAGTTCGTCTGGCATGGCCTCCGGAAGGCCGTCCGCGGCTGGGCCAGGACGTGCCTCGCGTGCCAGCGCGCCAAGGTGCACCGGCACACCCAGGCCCCGTTGGCCCCGTTCACGGTGCCGGAACGCCAGTTTGACCACGTCCACGTGGACCTGGTGGGACCTCTGCCCCCCTCGCGGGGTTTCACCCATGTCCTCACCATGGTGGACCGCACCACCCGGTGGCCGGAGGCCGTGCCCTTGGCGTCGACGACGGCGGCGGATGTCGCGCAGGCTTTCATCGCCACCTGGGTCGCCCGGTTCGGCGCCCCCTCAGACATCTCGTCCGACCGCGGCCCCCAGTTCACCTCGGAGCTCTGGGGGGCGGTCGCGCAGGGGCTCGGGGTCCGGCTGCACCGAACCACGGCATACCACCCCCAGGCTAACGGCCTGTGTGAGCGATTTCACCGCTCATTGAAGGCCGCGCTCCGGGCCACCCTCCGCGATGGCGGCTGGGTCGACAGGCTCCCCTGGGTCCTGCTGGGCCTCCGGACGGCGCCCAAGGAGGACCTGCGCGCATCCGCGGCGGAGTTGGTCTTCGGGCAACCGCTGCGGGTGCCGGGCGAGTTCCTCCCCGACTCCACGGCACCATGGTCAGGAGCACAGCAGCGCTCCGCTCTGCAAGAGACCGCCCAGAGGTTCGCCCCGGTGCCAACGGCATGCCACGGGCACCCACCGACGCACGTCGCCCCGGAGCTTCGCACGGCGGAGTACGTCTTTGTCCGCCACGATGCCCACCGGACACCACTGCGGCCCCCGTACGACGGGCCTTTCCACGTGCTGGAGACCGGGGCGAAGCACTTCACCCTGGACATCGGCGGTACTCCTGACCGCGTTTCTGCAGACCGCCTCAAGCCGGCCCACCTCGACGTGGAACATCCACCGCCAGTGGCCCGACCCCCGCGTCGGGGCCGCCCCCCTGCGGGCGGACCCCCGGCACCGCCCAGCCCCGCCGCCACGCCGCCCCCCGGTCCTGCTGCCGGAGGCATCCCAGATGGCATCCCTGCATCCCAGACGCCGCCAGTCGCCAGGGGGCGCTTCGGCCGGGTCATCCGTTTGCCCCGCAAACTGACCCTTCCAGTGCGCGGGGATTCTGGGGGGGGCGCGTGTGGTGGACACGAAAGCACTGACGCGGTGACATCACCCCGCACACCAAGTGGGGATGGGCCACACCAGGGAGAGAGGCGTGGCCTCACGATATACGCGGAGCGCGCAGCCCTGAGCAGCTTAGTGCTGCAGTTTGAGTACTTTGAATAAAGACTCTTTTATGAACCGCGTTGTCCGCTTGCTCTTTGCATAAGCATTAGCGTGCGCAGCATCGCGCTTTACTGTGATACTTTTATTGAAAATGGCCCATTCCTGGGTCCAGGCGCTGGTTCTGATTAAAAGCATTCACCTGATCTTCACTCTCAGCCTTAACTAATGCCATGAAAGTATTGTGTGCATCTACAAGTTTGTTCCACGTCCTATCATAATGAAAGACGCAATTATGAGGGGATATGATAGAGATTATCAAGATAATGAAGGACTTGAAGGCTATAGACAAAATTAGTGTGGAAAAGTTTTTCATCAGAATAAATCGTGATAGGACCAGGCATCAAGCTAGAGAGAATAAGAATTTTTTTTTGTTTTTTTTGTTTTTTTGTATACAAGATCGAGGCTCGTGAAAGAGCTAACATTAATCACACAAAAAGACAAACCGACACACAAAACACAAAAAATAAGGGGAGCGGCAGACAAGATGGGGAGAGAGGTGGAAGGACACAAAAGAGAGGGGAAGAGGGGGAAGGACACAAACACAACATTTGAGAGCAGGGACATCGGGAGGACTTGGGGGGAGGTGGGAGAGGAATAAAACATATGAACACTGCAAGGACTCTGGGGTGAATTACCGGGGGTAGAAAAGATCAAGGTTTTCGATGGGGGAAGATAAGAGATGGTGGTGAACAGCTATTTTAAAGACCTGGAGGGAGGAGTGGGATTGAAGGGAGTGGGGGAGTTTGTTCCAGAGGCGGGAGAAAAGGGGAATGAAAGAGTGAAGGTGAGCAGAGAGCCTAGACTTTGGCAGTTTAACCATAAGAGGGTTGCAGGCAGATCTTGTGCGACCTGAAGGAATATTGGGGGGACAGAGCACAGAGAGAGCTGGGGGAGCAAGGCCAGAGAGGAGTCGGTAGAAGACAGAAAGACCACCAACCTGCCTGCGGTGAGTGAGTGAAAGGCCCTCGGTGTTGACTACATCGCAGGAGATTCCAATGATTCTGAAAGCTTTGGCCTCAACAGCATGAAGCCGAGCAAGGTGTGAGGCAGGAGCACCAGCCCAGAGGGAGTTGTGATGACATTAAGGCAAGGGTCTTTCACTCAGAGAGTCGTTAATGCAAGGAATGGTATCCCTGCAGAAACAATGGCAGTGGCAGCAGAAACAGTAGATAGGTTTCAACTGGAATTAGAGAGAGTTGCATTGCTAGTAGAGTGGTACATGGATATTGGCAGATATGCATGGGTTTGATGGCCTCCAGCTGACTAGTAAAATGAAATTACTGAACCATTTTGAGCTGCAAGAATTCCATAAGTCACCGTTTCATAAAATGGTCAAATGGTGCAGTGCATCATTGCATAGGGTTCCATGCTGGGTGTCCTTGATGAATTAGGAAGTTCAACTTCCCTTAAATATGAAGACAAACCAGTTCAAACCTCTTCCTATCAAAGACTCCATTTTATTTGTTGTTTGTTGACTGTCACCCACCGCCTTCCTCCCCATTCCTACCTCCTTGCCCCAGTCGGATCAGTTGGTTGCACAATGAGCATTTTGAATGAGAAATACATCATTGCATTTACACATTTAAATGCAGATCAGTGTGCACTGGTACTCGATAATTAAACAAATTTATCATCCTCATGCCAGGATACCAGGACGAGGCTCAGGTCTATCATACCGGAGGAGGGAGTAACCAGGAAGAGAAATTAAGGAATCAGAGACATCTTGAAGGAGGAAAGTTTCTGTTAAGCAGATAAAGTCTGGTTTGTCTGAAGCAACCTGTATGGAGAGATCAACCAGGTTTGAGCGAAGGCCCCAGATGTTTGAGGTCCATACCGTTAATGAAGAGAGAGGGGAGCATCGGATACAGGACAGGGGAGGAGAGGGGTGTTTAAAGATGAGGGAGGAGAGGGGGAGGTAGGGAGAGCTGTTGACAGTGTGTCGTAGATTGCAGAAGAGTTCGGAGAAAGGGAAGGATGAGGAAGACAAAAGGTTTGATGGTGATGGGATGAGGCACAGTGAGGTGTTGTTTGAATGGCGGCAGAGTGAAGTCGAAGGTTGGAGGATGTGGAGGTATGAGATGGAAGGGAGAGGAAGCGGGTAGGAGTTGAGAGGCAACTTTAAGGAGGAGGAGGGGTAAGAGGGGAGAATGTAGGAAAAATGGTGAGGTGGCAGATTTGAAGTGGTGGGGTGAGGAGGGAAATTTGAGGGGGAGTGGTGAGCAAGGAGATTTGAGGGTGAGGGGGGAAATTTGAGGGTGAGGGGTGAGTTGGGAGTTTGAAGAGGGGGTGGGAGGGTTTGGGAGTTTTGAAGGAGAGGGGAGGGGTGAGGGGGGAAATTTGAAAGTTTTGAATGATTGAAGAAAATCGAACATTTGTTCCAGACTGGGTTTCTTGAGATATTCAAATCAGAGATCTGTTTGAGAACGTTTGAGGAGGGGTGGAATGGGTGTGAGTTTTGAGAATGAAGAAAGAAAGAATTGTACGAGATTTAATTTTTGTTTGTGATGGAAGGATTTAATGAGCAAATTGATTGCAGCCTTTTGAACAGGAAGAAAAAAAGCGAGTTGGAGTATACAAAGGAATACAACATGGCAGGGGGGAGTTTAAACATTTTAAAAGCAAAACCACCGGTTGTACACGTGGACACGGACGGGGGAGGGAAGAACACGGTGACACGGGCGGGAAGACCACGAGGAGAGAAAGTAATTATTATTATTATATATATATTTTCTTTTTGTATTTAAGACATCAAACAAAGGGTGAGAGGTTAGGGAAAAAGTAGGGGGTGAAAAAAAATCCAGAGAGAGATCGAACGTGAATAACAAAAGACCATATGACGACGTGATTGGGCAGGCCTCAAAGCTAACCAGGCCCCAAAAACACGAACGACCAAACAGACTGATTAATACACAATTGTGCACGAAATGCAAAATGCGATCAAACCAGAAACACAGTAGACACAAACACAGCACAACAAAATACTTAACTCTGAGAAAAAAACAACTTAACTTTGATCGACGTGGACGAGCTCAGACGACACACAACCTCACCAGAGGAACCGGAAACGGAAGTCAACTCGAGAATGGCTGAAGTGATCCAATGCAAACTTGGTATAGGTATGTATAATGATGTAAACATTAACTGATTAGATTTTGGGTTCAAGAGGTCAAAGGTTAAAGGTCAAAGTCTGTAAAAGGTCGATAACTTGAGAATGGCGAAATTGATCTCATTCAAATTTGGCACAGATATGTATCATGATGTAAAGATTAACTCATTAGATTTTGGGGGTCACGAGGTCAAAGGTCGGAGGTCATGTAAGGTAAAAATGTGCTAACTTGGGCACAGCTAAATGGATTTTAATCAAACTTGATACAAGTATTATAATGATGTAATAATGTGGGCGGGGGCATATCAGTCAACGTCGTGACGTCGAAGAGTGCCGTTGTAGTATTTCATTTAGATTCCGTTTGGACAATAGCGGGGAGGCTTGTAGAACCAGGAGCAGACAGAAATTCAATAGCAATTGGAATCGTCTTGGGGTGAAACATGAATTTAAAAAATATATTTTGAAAAGAGGAGAGGAAAATGAAATAGGATAGGATAATGTTGAGGAAATAGAAATAAGATACCCAGGAGCGGGAATGCACCCAGCACTAAAGCCAAAGCAGGATGCAGTTTATATCCTAATTTGGCCTTGTAAAATGTCGTTTGTGCCTTGACATTACAAACGAACAAAACGATAACAAAGCAACCCAATGAGGAGTGACACACAAAATGAGACGAATCCGGTTTGGCAAACTCAGCTTTGGTGAGGTGAGATGGAGGAGCTGAAATGTCACCATGCCTGTATGCTAAGAGCCCAAACCGGAAGGCAATTCCTTTGTGCAATTTGTTAAAAGAGTGACTGTTAAAAGAGAAAGCCATTGAGGGGGCAATTGTTAGTCTATTGATGGTGAGCCAGGTCTGTAGGGTGCTGAGAAAGGGGAGAAGCTGTGCTGTGGTTATGTTGATGTTGATGTTGCTGTGGTCGGGGTGGTTGTGGAATGTCATTCATGAAAAGATTAAATAGTGTGAGTAGAGGACTGAGCCTGTGTGTGAGGAGAGGACCCATTATCAAAGTATCGTGTGTGTGTGTGTGTGACGACTTGCTGTTAAAAATTACATATGATAGGTTGTTGGCAAGCAGTGTTTGGTGTTGTTGTGCATGATTGTGTTGAGTATTTTATTTGTGCGTAAGTGTTTTTAGACTTTAGAGGCTTCAAACTCTTTGCTGATATCTGTTGTGGTGAGAATAGTGTATTTTGGTGGTTTTCTACTTTTGAATCCATCAAAGATGTTTTACATGAGGGGAGTTGTAGTGGAGTGGTTTGGTCTGAATCCGTCCGTGCTGGGTATGTGAGAGAGGGATGTGAGGGTTTGTGAGTGTAAGTATAAGGCGTTCTGTAATTTTGGAGGGTATGCAAAGTAATGATAGGTCTGTAAGAGGCTGCTTTGGTGGGTTATTTGTTTGGCTTAAGGAGGGTAATGATTTTGCCTCGTTTCCTGATTTGGGGAATATTGAGTGTTGTAGGATATATAGCCAGGATGTAGCCTGGTGTTGGCTTAGCGGTCAGGGTGCCGGCTTGGGATCCTAGGATCCTGGGTTCGAATCCCGGTCGATCGCTGAATTAACGCCAGGGGGGTTGACTCAGCTTGTCATCCTTCCGAGGTCGGCAAATTGAGTACCAGCTTGCTGGGATGAATGATCACGGTGTGTACCCCGGCTTAGAATAGGTACACCGTATCCCTGCGCATCGTAACAGCGTGACCAAGGGTTGGCGTCAGGAAAGGCATCCGGCCATAAAACATTGCCTCAAAACAGGGAACCGTGATTGTCATGGGGCCCGCAAGGCTAACCCCCGCTCTAGCGGGGAAAAATGGCCTTTAAACGATCATTCATTCATTCATATTGTAGGATAAGTTGCTTGTATTTGTGCGTGCTGATATGCCTTGTGGTTCAAAGTGTTTCAAATGTAAATTGGGAGATGTTGTCAAGGTAGATGGTAGATGGTAGATGAGTTCATGGATGTTCACTTGTTATTTATCTGATGGTATTTTGTCTGCGGTAGTCACAGCTGAATGTGAGGGTTTTGTGTTGCTGTTGGAGTTGGTGATGCTGTTTATGATTTCGTACAAGTGTTTGGTAGTGGTTGAGTGGTTTAGTGTGTGCAGATAGGAGTGCCAGTTTTGTTTTGTTTTCACGAGTATTTTGTTGTTGATTTCTTTGTTTAGTGTTTGAATTATTTATTGTATGTCTGGTGCTTTGGGTGTTGGTGTGTTGTTTCAGGTTTTATTTTTGTTTAATCAGGTGTGTGTGTTTGTTTGATCAGACCTCGGGACCCCCAAAGTCTGGCAAGTAGTTGGGGTTGTATTTTTTTTGTATTCCCCTTTGGAATGTATTTGGTAGCTGTGGTTGTGATGATCATATTTAAATTTTTGATGTGAATGTCAATGTTAATGTTGTTTGGGTTGAGTTGTTGAAATTATTGTTCAGTGTCATGTTTAACATAAAGGTATTGAAGCATGTTCAACTACAATGACACTTGGTAGAGCGCACTCCTCTGCCAGGCTGAACAGTTTACATTTTGTATCCCACTGATGAGACAGATCTGGATTTGAACCTGAACCAAAATCGAATCAGCTAGTTCTTGTCCCCTAATCAACTCATCCACCAAGTTTTGTCAAAATCCATCCACAACTTGTTGAGATATTGTGCTATTTTTGAGATATACTTATACATTTTATATATTTATATATGAGATATATATTGTTACGGACCACGGATAAGATGTTGTTTGGCCGAGCGGATGGCACCGCGGCCCTAACAGTTACCCCGACGAACCCGATTCCTCAACGTTGGCCGAATCGCGCCACAGATATTCAATGGGGAAAAGACTAAAGCGAAGGATGTGAAGAAGAAGAAAGACAAAGGGTAAGGAATACTAATATAATTTATTACTATGTACAGGATTGAAAGAAACCAAGGAAGAAGGAAAGATAAGAAAATAATTTACAGAAGAACTCAGAGACACAGTGCAAATATTAACTTATACAAGCTTACTTATACCCAGGGACAAGACAAAAGACAGACTACGAACACACTTACACGGGGGATGATGATAGGAATGGCAGGAGGTGGATGGCTGGAGGGGGGAGGAAGGGTCAGGTCCCTGCAAATGGCAGGGCTGGAGGTGACAGCTCCGACTCCTCGCGTTCTTGGAGGGAAAACCTCGGTGGCGTCGACGCAACTCTTGGTGTCCCTTTTTGTGCTCCTCCTCAACTCAACCCTCACAAGGCTTGCTGTCTTTCTTGGCTTCACTCTGCCTCACTCCGTCTCACTTCTCTTTACTTCTCCCACTCTCTTTTGTAACCAACTCTCTTTCCGCCACCAACCACCAACCAACGTTCTGACGCGCCTCTCTGAACCTCTCTCTTTCTTGACTTTCTTTCTTCGCACGTCTCTCGGTCCAACTACCTCTTGGCTCTTGCGCGCGTTCTTTTATAGAGCCTCAGGCGATCAAGCCGCTAGTGTCCAGGACACGCCCATCGGTCAGCTCGCCTCGGCCCTGATTGGTGGGCACAGGCCCTCTGACTCCACCCTTGGTGACGATGGGCGGGCACGCCCTTCTTCCCCGAGCTGAGCACATGCTTAATGGCGGCTATTGTAGTTGGCAGTAGAAGTTTTTGGGAGTGGGAATGGGGAATGAAAGGGGATCTATCTTATTTCACTTGGTGCAATGGAGTGTCATCTTAATGGAAGACAAGGCCTTACCCTAATACACATAATAAGGAAATAAACTACTGAACAGGGATATTATGGTGTCCTTCATGTATGCTTTATGGAACTAACTACGGGAACGCCCTTTGACCTTTATACAACACTGGAGCAAGGAGGGCGATATTTTAACAACAATTTACACTACAACAACAAAAAAACAAACCATTTTCACATCCACAACACTGCACCCTCCTCCTCTTAGGCACGTCCCGGGCCTATAACTTTAACTTTTAGTGTGGCACGTAGGTGTAGTTCCCTCTACATTTAACCTGACCCTGAGTGCGACAGTTTTAAAACATAAATAAATATGTCCCGCTGCTCCATTGCACCCTGCCTAACAGATTCACGCCCACAGCTAACCGAATTGCGGAATGGTCTTCAAACTAAAACACTTACGGTGGGGGCACATTATTTACAATGACGCTATCTTTATTTACAAAACTAACCCAGGACCTGTGATTGTTCTTTCTGGGGGGGGGGGGGGGGGGGGGGAGACAGTCTGCTCTGCATGAAAGCACCCAAAAACGCACCAAAGCACCCTCAAGCACCAATCGGTGCACAGTCATCTCAGTTCATAAAAATACAACCAACAAACCCTTGGTGGTGTCTTGCTCTTCTGCTCCCTCTGCTGGCTATTTGCTTTCTTCCAGATGTCATCTTCTTTGCTGGCGGCTATTTGGATTAAAACGTGCACAAAACGTGTCCATTTTTATTTTATTTATGGCCCACAGGGGGCCGACTATGTATGGTTCACCTGTGGGGCATCGGTGCCCTGTGGCCAAGGTCCGCCATCAAGATTTCGGGCCTTCATGGCCGGTTCCAGCAGAGGGGCCATGCCCCAACCCATGGGGTCCATCAGTGGTGCTCAGTCACAGACATGTGGTCCATAATGTGGTGCATCGATGCAGACAGCTGGTTCTGGGAGTTCCGGGCACACAATGGCGGACTCACGCACGCTCCCCTCGGCGCCCAGTGGCGCACAGGTCCTCATGTGGGAGACAAAAGGGGGAAAGACAGATGAGCGAGGGGTAAGGTCACAAGGGTACACTTCAATAAGGCAATGCAAGGCGAAGTGCGTACGGAGAGCGAAGTGAGAAAAGCTCGTCCCTACCGTACGTCACCCCCCCTGTCACCTACTCTACCCTTGCCCTTACCCCATATTTACAAAAATCTACACATTTACAAATCCGTCGCTAATGTCACGTCTTCCCCATATTTCCCCCACACCAAATTCGTCTCCACAATCCCTCTAACCAAAATTTGCCATCACCCAATTCATCATCAATCCCTCCTAAGGAGGAAGAGATGGAACATAAAGCACAATGTCACACCCACGTCATGATGTGTCTCACATTCCAAACATCTGCACAATAAAAATAATAAAACATGGCATGGTGTGGAGTTATGTCACCTCAGGTGAGTGGATGCAGATGGTGCGAGGAGATCTTCATCCTAACTACTTTCTAAATGACTTTAATACACTTTACACTACACGGGGTCTTTCCCTGCCAATCCATTGGCCAACTTACACTATGGGTTCTAAAAACCAATTCCCATTGACCAAACTGTGGTGCTTCATCAATTTGGGGTCTCACTCCCCCGATTCATCTCCCGGTGCCCTTGCACAATTTCCCGGCTGAGTCGTGTAGCTCTCCCAGCAGGTCTACCCACCTGCACACCTCCACCACTGCAGTTGCCACCCGAGCTTACCTAGCTCCTCACCCTAACCTATATAATTGGGGAAGGCCCCTCCTGGCTCTGTCACCCCTCGGTGCCCTCTGGCACTGGGCTACCCGGGTCCGTCCTCCGGATCCTCGGGCCCCATCCACAACAACTCTACCGGCTCCCAGGGCCCACCTGCGGCCTCACCTGGCCGACATCCTCACAGTGGTGGAGTGCCCAAACCAACTACACACACTAACAGGCTACACGCCCAGCCATTTCCACAACACTAATGCACCCATCCAAATACCATTCTTTCACCTCGCACCACAGATGCCAATATCCAACCACAATTTACCTGTACCCTCTACCTAACACTTAAACTACCCTCCCCGGGTATTCGTGATGGGGGTCCACTCTTCCGCCATTCACACCTCCGCACCATCCACTCCACTCCACAGCTTCCACCATACTCGCTCCACGACCATCCATTCCAATACTCCATATATCCCACACTCCATGTCTTCCACACAACCATTCTCCATACACCTGTCGTTGCACACCTGTGCAATCACACCTGGTGCCACCTGCACCCTCCTTCCTTCCTGGACCATTTGGTCAGCACAACTCACATCACTATCACTCACTCATACACTGCTCCATACACCTGTTCAGTTGCACACCTGTGCAATCACACCTTTTAACCACACACTTTTCACAATACACTTCTGAATACACCTCCAACACTCACACGGCATCATCTAATCTACCTGTTGCCCTGCTAACTTAGTGCTCCCCGTCTTCCCTTTAAACTAAGCACATACCACGTCATTATCATCCACACTAATCTACCTGCGTCCCCACTACAGGTATCATTGTCACTACCTAATCTTAACGTTACCTAAGGTCATCTTCTAGATCCCTATCATTATATCCTAACCCTCCCGGGCTAGTTTTCACTGCCAAACCCCATAAATCTAGTGCTCCTTTGCCCCCGTTGTGAGAGATGGCAGAGTTGCCATCCCATCACATCGGGTATCTCTCACTATAAATTTTGCTCGTCCAAATTCAACAAATCAAAAATTTGCCAATCACTACCAATCCTCTGCCAATCATCACTGCCAATCCTTTGCCAATCATCAAATTTTGTTTTTCTAATTTCGGGGCCAAAACACTATCCTCATCATCACAGTCTACTCCCGAGAGCCTCTCGGTGCGCCAATTCACGTCTAAAGCCCGGCTTCTTAAAGCCGAGCAATGAATGCGGGTTGCTTGGTGCCAGTGGCTGGATGCGTCCGGCACTCGGTGCAGGGAAGGAGGTTTACCCGGGCCGAGATCCCACGCACCATCCTGGCACAGAGCCGTCCAATGGCCCGATCTCGACCTGCCGGAACGCCTCAACAAAAAGGGGTCGCCATGACGACCCTTCCTATCGGGCTGCCCGCTCCGCCTTGTGGAGCACGGACGCGGCCGTTCCGAGCGAGGCCCAGCGTGGATCGCGTACGGCGGTTCTTTCGAAACTGCCGTGGTTCGGATCCCCACTGGTCCTCGCGGCACACGAAGCCCGGCACGCACCGAGGGCCC
Source organism: Myxine glutinosa (assembly GCF_964187855.1). NCBI lineage: Eukaryota > Metazoa > Chordata > Myxini > Myxiniformes > Myxinidae > Myxine > Myxine glutinosa. The sequence goes on from NC_136263.1 coordinate 16,698,965, forward strand.
GATTCGGCTAAACGTCGTTCTAACCGCTAACCCGGTTAGCGTCGATGCTCCATTCGCATGCTTACACCCCGCAGCCTGTTCCTTGCTCACACATCCAGCCGTCTCCATGCTCTTGGTCATTGCACCTTCCCTGGCACATCCAGGTACACTCATTCCGCTCACAGAGTTGGTCACACACCTGACCACCGCACACCTTTGCACACACTCATCGTTCGCACACCTCACCAACACACCTCTTCGCGCCCCCTCCTCGGTCCCCTCCTCGGTGACAACCACAGGTGTGCTCTCACTTGCACACCCAACCACGTGCCTCACTACTAACTCAAGTGTGCATTCCCACACACGCTCTACCATTCCAGGTGTGCATCCTTCCATCCCAGGTGTACATCCTCTCTCACCTGCCACAACCAACTCACGCTCCGTGTCACTCTTACTACTCTCACCTCCACACTAGGTCGCGCACTCACCCTTACTCTCGACAGCGTACTCTGTACTCATGCACCCGTCCGTTACACACCTTTCTCGTGCATCCTCCTGTGCACACTCCCGTTACTTCCTCCGTAACACTCCCCACTACGCGCTTCCATGTGCTCCCTCGCACACGCGCTACGACCAACTCACTCTCGACAGCACACTCACTCCTCGGCGCGCACTTTTTCCTCACACACCCCAGAGTCGGACATTCTCGCACACCTCTTCCTTCGCACACCGTACCTGTCGCACACTTCACCAACGGCCTCTCACGAACACACGGATCCAAATCAACCCCCAAGCTGACAAGCTCCCCTCACATCATATACATTTCCACGTATATCGCCACTCACCTCGGCACCTCGTCTCTGCACCTCCTTCGCCACCTGCAAACTCTTTATTTGGTTAGCGAGCACACCATCACGATTTGAGCACCGACCTTGCACATATTCCATCACCTCCTCCTTTATCTCCCTCTTAGTTTCCCTCCGTCTCTTCTTAATTTCCCTCTTCCACCTTCTCTAACTTTTGCTTCACCTCTTTTATTTCCCGGTGCGTCTCCTCTATTTCGTCCTCTAACGCCACCTTAACCGTTTCTATGTGCGTCCTCACCTCTCGGTCCTTCGTCTCCATTACTTCTGTCACCTCTTCCAACCTCTTCGTCAACCCCTCATGTACTGAGGTTCCCCAACCTCTGACATTCCTTCTGTGTCGCTATTAATTCATTTTTAATGTCTTTTTGTGTCGCTTTTAACCCCCCGATTATTGCAGTGTTCTTTTCCACTTGGTCCACGAGTTCCTTTTGTCCCACTGTCAGCTGTTCTGCTCCCCTCGTCAGACCCTCTATTCCCCCCTGTAACCTAGCCGTATTATTCCTCAGCTCTTTCTCCATACGCTTCTCACCTCGCTTTACCTCTTCGCGTACCCCCGAGACCTCCTCGCTTACACCTCGTCGTATCTCCTCCTTCATCTCCTCCCTCTCTTTTGTAGATGCCACCCTCATCTGTCCCAATTCATCCCTCTGAGCATCCAATTTACCTTCTAACCCGATTTTCACCTCCTCTATCTGGTTCCCCATCCGTTTGATTTCCCGGGCGGATTGCTCCCCTACTTCCCGCAATTTGCCTTCTATCCTATCTTCTAGCCCCCTTAACCCATTTTTCACTCCCTCTATCTGATTCTCCTGGGCAGCCATTCTATTTTCCACCCCTGTTAACCCATTCTTCACCTCTTTTATCCCGTTGTCTAACCCTTCAAATTTATTGTCTAACCGTTCAAATTTACTGTCTAATCATTCAAATTTACTGTTTAATCGTTCACTGGTACCCCTTGATTCGTCCCTCATTGCCCCCATCATTCTGTTTTCCATTTTTTCACTATCAGCCCTCGCTTCGTCCCTTATTCGCTCACTATCAGCTCTCGCTTTGTCCCTTATTCGCTCACCCATTTTGTCCATAAGGGCCCCCATTTGTAGCAAAAAAAGGTTTGAATCCACCAGTGCTGCTACGGTCACGGGCGCCGCTAAATTTGGTGCCGCTACATCCACGTGCGCGAGGACGCCATTTTGCGCGCCTGACACCTCCTCAACCCCCTCCTCATTGCTCTCCTCCGTTTCCTCCCTGTGGTCCTGGATTACCCCTAACCCCTCTTCTAGTTCCCCCACCGGCATCCGATCGCCTTGACTAGCAATGGCGCGATTTCAAAATTCAGGTTTTTTTTTTTAAACAAATTTCGGCAGCTCGTAATTTTGAGCGCGTTAAGCGCGCTTCGGGTCCGATCCCGCTCCCGACACCAATTGTTACGGACCGCGGATAAGATGTTGTTTGGCCGAGCGGATGGCACCGCGGCCCTAACAGTTACCCCGACTAACCCGATTCCTGAACGTTGGCCGAATCGCGCCACAGATATTCAATGGGGAAAAGACTAAAGCGAAGGATGTGAAGAAGAAAGACAAAGGGTAAGGAATACAAATATAATTTATTACTATGTACAGGATTGAAAGAAACCAAGGAAGAAGGAAAGATAAGAAAATAATTTACAGAAGAACTCAGAGACACAGTGCAAATATTAACTTATACAAGCTTACTTATACCCAGGGACAAGACAAAAGACAGACTACGAACACACTTACACGGGGGATGATGATAGGAATGGCAGGAGGTGGATGGCTGGAGGGGGGAGGAAGGGTCAGGTCCCTGCAAACGGCAGGGCTGGAGGTGACAGCTCCGACTCCTCGCGTTCTTGGCGGGAAAACCTCGGTGGCGTCGACGCAACTCTTGGTGTCCCTTTTTGTGCTCCTCCTCAACTCAACCCTCACAAGGCTTGCTGTCTTTCTTGGCTTCACTCTGCCTCACTCCGCCTCACTTCTCTTTACTTCTCCCACTCTCTTTTGTAACCAACTCTCTTTCTGCCACCAACCAACGTTCTGACGCGCCTCTCTGAACCTCTCTCTTTCTTGACTTTCTTTCTTCGCACGTCTCCCGGTCCAACCAACTACCTCTTGGCTCTTGCGCGCGCGCTTTTATAGCGCCTCAGGCGATCAGGCCGCGAGTGTCCAGGACACGCCCATCGGTCAGCTCGCCTCGGCCCTGATTGGTCGGCACGGCCCTCTGGCTCCGCCCTTGATGACGATGGGCGGGCACGCCCTTCTTCCCCGAGCTGAGCACATGCTTAATGGCGGTTTTGGGGCGAAACCAACAACCCACAGCTGTAGCAAACCTGACAAACTGCCCAGTGCAGTTGGTAATTGAGGCTTGGAGGGGATGTAGTTGGCAATTGAGGCTTGGCAATGACGCAGTTGGAAATGGAGGTTTTGGGAATAGGAATGAAAGGGGATCTATCTTATTTCACTCGGTGCAATGGAGTATCATCTTAATGGAAGACGAGGCCTTACCCTAATACACATAATAAGGAAATAAACTACTGAACAGGGATATTATGGTGTCCTTCATGTATGCTTTATGGAACTAACTACGGGAACGCCCTTTGATCTTTATACAACACTGGAGCAAGGAGGGCGATACTTTACAACAATTTACACTACAACAACAAAAAACAAACAAACCATTCTCATATCCACAACAATATTTTGAGGTATTATTGTGGTATCCTTTTTGGCCCCATCACAGAATAGTGAAGAATCACTTTAAAATTCTCTGATCCGGATGCAGATTCTAATCTTCACCAAAATCGAATCATTTCGTCCTTGTTGCACACACTACATTTTCACCAAATTTCATCCAAATCCATCCGCAACTTTTTGAGATATCCTGCTCACAGACAGGGGTGAAAACATAACCTTTTAAATGGAATTGAAGCAGTTTAATACATTTTAAAAGGTTTTTGAGGAAAGTAGTAGTATTTTTATCAATGAATATACTGTGTTGTGCAGATAATAGAGGGAAAGGAGAGATTTACAGAAAGTTCAGGTCGAAGGCAGAATTTTTTATCGTGTCGGAATGTTTTTTGTTTTTGTTTTTTTGAAGCAATGGGAATAGGACAGCATTGAAAAAGCACAAAGGACAAAATTTGGGAAAAAACCGGAGAAGCAGGACAGCAAAACAACCTCAAAACCGAGCCGATTAAGCTCCGGCTATCCGAGAAGGCCTAGGCCGCACAAAAAAAACAAATCCAACAAATATCGACAAGTGACGGACGATTTATCATGGGAAATTTTTGGTGAAAATTAAAACAGCAGACAGGGACGAAAATATAAGAGAAAAACAAAAAGGATCCGCTTTGGAAAACTTTGATTCAGGTGGAAGGAGCAGCTCCAGATCGGACCACCACATGGCCAAATCCCAGACCGGGAGTGTTATAGCATGACAATATTTATTTTTCACACCAAGCAATAGACAATATAAGATTAGAAATTATATTTATATATAGCCCTGATTAATGTAATTACGTACTTTCAAATTTCGGAAGGTGCTTTCAAACACTCCACAGTAATGTGTAGACTCGATGCAAACAGCTGGTCTCTTTGAAAATGCTTCTCTCCACATATGGCTTACAACAATTCCAATTAGAGAATTACTTTCCACACCTGTCATTTCCATCCGCATCGTATTTAATGTAAATCCAGGCAGGAAATTCAACATAAGTTAGCTTTTGTACTTTGCCCACACAAAAGCCTTTTCCTCCCACAAGAATATTTCAAGATAATTAATCGATTCGTTCTTGTTCAATAGCATGTGTATCTCGTTTTTCTTTTTGTCATTTCAGTTCTGATAAAATTTTGGATGTTTTCAGATGAAGAATCCATTTGGTCAACAAGAACAACAATGCAAAGTAATCCAAAATGTGTGAAACTTTGAAAGGATGATCATAACGTTATACGAGACTCATAATATTCCAAGACATACCAGGATTAGACAAGGTGTTTGGGTGTGTGTGTATATATATATTGAGATTGAGATGTTCTAAAACTTTTGACCGGTAGAGTATATATATACAGACTTAGCATTTGATATGGAATATTTTTTTGTGGGGGTGAACTTACTTTTCAAGATGACTTAAAACCAAAAGTTCATTGGAGTTATGTTGAAATTATTCTAGATTTTGTTAATGTGACCTTTAAAAGAAACAAAAACCAAATTTGACATTTCAAAGCAAATAAATTGATCCTTGAAAGTGATGTAAACTGATATCGAACTCAATTCACGGACAGTACTGTGTTAAACTTCTGTACGTTTTCCAGAAGTATCTCTTTATTTTGCACATTAGCCAAAAAATTTTTCAACAAAAACAAAAGTTAAATTATGACTGGGATTACGGACAGTAAAATTACAGTTCAGTACTTCGTGTAACCCCCATGAGCATTCAGGAGAGCACGTACACGTCGAGGCATGCTGTTCACGAGATTTGCCAAGGTTTGGACAGGAATCGCTTGCCATGCAGTGACAATAGCCTGCTGCAATTCACGCACAGAGGTCGGCTGCTGGTCCAAGTTGTCGATTTGACGCGATAATTCTGCCCACAAGGTCTCTATTGGATTCATATCCGGGGACATGGCAGGCCACTCCATATGCTCTACACCACGGTCAGCAGGAAAGTGTTGGATCATGCGAGCACGATGAGGCCGTGCATTGTCATCTTGGTAGACAAAGTTTCCTCGAAAGGCTGCACGAGAAAATGGAAGCAATGTTTCTTCCAGAATGACCCTGTACTTGAACTGGTTCAGGTTTCCATTCAGAACAACCAGGTCAGTTTTGCCCCCTGCATGAAAAGCAGCCCAAACGGTCACCCGACCACCTCCAGATTGGACTCTTGGCACTATACAATCTTCGTTGTGGGCTTCATGCACTTGTCTGCGCACTCGGACGTGGCCATCTTGACGATAGACCAGAAATCTAGACTCATCCCTGAAGGTCACGTGATTCCAGTGTCCTGGCTGCCATTGACTGTGCTCTCTGGCCCACTGCAATCGGCGCTGGCTGTGTTGTCTGGTCAGGCCTGGCTTTCTCAGGGGATGCCTGGCACGATAGCCTGCTTGAACCAGTCGTGGGGTGACTAGCCTTCTGGATACAGGCACATTTGTCAGTTGCTGCCACTCAGCCCTAAGCCGATTAGCTGACTTGGTACGGCCATTGCAGATTAAACGGTGCAGCTGGCGATCATCTCTCCTTGTGGTTCTGCGTGGACATCCTGGCCTCGGAATTGGAGTAGGGACACCCCTCTGAGCATTTCGTTTCAGGATCTTTGACACCTGACCTTGAGTGATGCCATACTGCCGAGCAATAGCACACTGTTTCATGCCAGAATTTCGTAAAGCCACCACTCCATGACAAACAGCATTGTCAAGTTGACGGACCATCTCCAGAGGAAGCGGCAATAACTTTTGTAGACGTGCAGCAGTTGTTTTCCACGAATACAGAACGCAACAACCCTTATATACCCGATTGTGAAGCCAATCGTCAAATGTACCTGTCCTTACATTTTGTCACGCCACCTGTGATATAATCCTGTTATTGACTTCTTGCTGTGAAAGACAATCAGTGACATGGTTCTTTCAAGAAAGACATCACCAAATGGTAAAATAAACTCACCAGATTGATATACTGAGTTCAGAAAGTAAACCCAAGTCAAGAAAAAAAAAAATTCCATTTTAAATGCCAAGTCTGTATATATATATACTCTACCGGTCAAAAGTTTTAGAACATCTCAATTTTTCCAGTTTTTATTGAAATTTACGGTTTAATTTCTCAATATTCTCTGAAATTAAGCATAGAACAAATAAACAATTGGAGATAAAAAAAGAAATCGTACTCATTTTGTTTAACAAAATTTAATTTACATTTTTGACTCGGCAAAGTGTCCACCTTTTGCAGATATAACCGCCGAACACACTCGTGGCATTCTTTCTACAATGGAAATCAAATATTGGTCGGGAAGTGCTTCCCAACGCTGTTTCAGACGTTCCCACAAATATATATATGTACAACTTTAAGTGTTAAGTATACCAGTAAAGTACCTAAATTTGGCAGATTATCCCGTTAAGTTGGGCAGTTTCAGGACCGCGTTTTAAAGTGCATCCATGAGGGAATTGCTCACAAATCTTCGCTCAGATTTCGTGTTGGCAAATTCGCCGAAGTCATGGACCCGAGACTGATTTGCTCCGAAATTATCCAGGTGGACGTGGAGGCCTTCTCGGCCCTTACATGCCTGATGGTGCTACGGTCTTGAAGACCCTCATGACCGTTACTATATATACACCTATCTGCAACGACAACACGTAAAGAGGCAGGTAGTAGGAAAAAGGCAGGCATGTCTCAGGTATAAAGCCATTGTTTACAGCAATCAACACCGAAAACATCACTTTCAGAACACCCAAGCCTCTTATGAGGAATGGATTTTGACAAGTCATAAATAAGTGAGCAACAATGTTCATAATTAAACAAACACTCAAATATCTGCGTCCGATGGGGTGCCCAACACCGCAGGTTTCATTGTGACACGTTCACAGGAACGAAAAAAATGCAAGAGAAAGAAATTTCAGTCAAATCAAAGAGTTCAAGGCAAGTCTTTTTCAATTCCCATCACGACAACTTTGCTTCTCAACTTTACGCAAAAGTCTGCAGAGATGCGATTGCAGGTGCGAACCTCAGAAATGGTGCCATTTATTTTTTAAAAATCCCGTTGAGAACAGTCTTGCAGCTGAAAGACTCGTCCCGGCTCCTGCATGTAACACGACTGTCTTGCCAAGAATTTCACTTCTCCGCCAGAGGTCGATGGGATGCCTCGGATTATATTTGAAAACCAATTCCGATTTCACATGGTCGTCGGCTCCTTTCGATTGTGGTGGAAGCTTTTGTGCACCGCTGGCATACATAACTTGATAAAAACCCGTTTCCTTTTAAAGGTTGCTAATATGGCATGTGGGTTGGCAGGATTACTTAGAGGTGTTCGCACTCACCTTGGAGCTACCTCGCCTGGGTTTGAATCTTGAAGCAGCGATTAACTAGTGTCACCGCAGCGAGTGGGGCGATGTATTGGTGTGTAGGTCTGTAGTCTTTAAAGATCCCACACTGTCGTTCCTGAAAAAGTAGTCGCTTTATCATCGGCACCCAGAACAAATTTCAGATGTCTTCCCTGACTGACTGCAGGGAAGGTAATGGAAATCCGTAGCATAACCTTTGCCCAGGAGCTGCCATGACAGCACTGACACCGTGTCAGGAGTATGCAGCACATTTGAGTGATTGAATAGAGAATCCATTAAAGGGGGAAAAAAACATCACAACTTTTAAATCTTTCCACAGTACGGTATAGACTGCTTTCCATGAAGGATTATGAAGCCTTTTATTCCAATGCTTGGTAATTACTTTTAAGATTAAGCTACCAGGTGTCTCTTATCCATTAAAAAGCAAAGCAACAGTGAGGACGGTGGTGGTGAGGGTGGGTTGTTGGTGGGGGGGGGGGGGGGGGAGGGGGGGCTAGACAACACTTTGTGTGAGGTCCATTTAAAGTTGTAGGAACTCAGGCACACCACGAGGACATGGGAACATCATGCTAGTGACTGCATAATTTGAACATTTGAGAACGACTTCCAGAGATGGACAGATGGCTTGATATGCACAGGATAAATTAAATTGGCCTTCCCACTGTTCATCTGATGCACCATAACCCAGTTACATCGCTTTGGTGCTGCTGAAGCTGTTTCGTGGCAGAGGTTATACTGGGTGGTTTGCCATTGAATTTGGAATTTGTTCGTGGTGTTGGAGATAGCTCACTTATTCTTCATGAAGGACACCATGGGGTCTTTATCCTCCACCAACGAATGCTGGTAGACGGGACGCCCAGGTTTAACGTCCATCCAAGGGATGGCACACACATTGATGAATCACCCTGCCTGTGAGACACCAGAATAACAGTTTATAGCTGGGTTTGGGATTCAAACCTAGGCTAGACAGCTTCGAAATGAGTGTGTGTACCTCTCACCCATCCTGCCAGGCTCTTCCGGCGATCGAGCAATATACAGTGCCGATAGAAAGTCTACACCCCCTTTAGAAATTGTCACCTTTTGTTGCCTTATATCCTGGAATTAAAATGCATTAAATGCGACTTTTCCCACCTTTGTTTACACATTGTAACCCACAACCTCCAAGTGAAAAACAAACTCTACAAATTTCAGAAAGTTAATTGAAATACAAAACTAGAATAGCTTGGTTAAGTGTCTGCCCCCCCTGAGTTAATACTTGGTAGAAGCACCTTTGACAGCAATTACAGCTCTGATTCTGTTGGGATAGGTCTCTACCAACTTTGCACACCTTGATTGGGTGATATTTGCCCATTCGTCTGTAAAAACAAAAAAAAACAAAGAAAACTGTTCAAGCTCAGTCAAGTTGTGTGGGGAGCGTGATGGACAGCAATCTTCAAGTCATGTCACAGATTTTCGATTGGATTTAAGTCACGGCTCTGACTGGGCCACTCAAGGACATTTATCTTTTTGTTCCTTAGCCATTCCAGTGTACCTTTGGCTGTGTGCTTCGGGTCGTTGGCATGCTCAAAGGTGAACTTCCCTCCCAAGTTCAGCTTTCCTGCAGATGGCAGCGGGTTTTCCTCCAGGATTTTTCTGTATTTTTCTCCATCCATTTTCCCTCCTATCCTGATAAGTGCCCCAGTCCCTGCTGATGAGAAACATCCCCATAACATGATGCTGCCACCACCATGCTTCACAGTAGGGATGGTGTTCTTTGGGTGATGTGCTGTGATGGGTTTGCGCCAAACGTAACGTTTTGCTTTTGGCCCAGAAAGTTCCATCTTGGCTTCGTCAGATCACAAAACTTTTTGCCACATTGCTTCAGAATATATGGAGAGGTTTTTTGCATATCTCAAATAGGACTCAAGGTGGGCTTTTTTTTTAGTAATGTCTTCCTTCTTGCACACCCTACCCACAGGCCAGACTTGTAGAGTGCTTGGGATATTGGTGTCACATGTACACAGTGACCAGTATTTGCCATAAAGGCCTGTAGCTCTTTCAAAGTTGCCATTGGCCTCTTGGGGGCCTCTCTGATCAGTCTCCTCCTTGCTTGGTCATCCAGTTTGGAGGGATGGCCTGATCTAGGCAGGGTCTTGGTGGTGCCATACTCCTCCCACTTCTTAATGATTGTCTAGACTGTGCTCCAAGGGATATTCAAGGCCTTTAAAATATTTTTATACCCATCCTCTGATATGTGCCTGAACCTTTCCAGTACTTTATCCCAGAGTTCTTTTGAAAGCTCCTTGGTGCTCATGGTTGAGTCTTTGCTGTGAAATGCACTACCCAGTAGAGGAAACCAACAGAAACAGCTGATTTTATTCCGAAATAATCAAAAATCACTGCAATTTAACACAGGTAGAGGCTAATTAACTTGGTGTGTAATTTTGAAGGTGATTGGTTAAACCTGAGTTAATTTTCAATTGCTATTATAAGGGGTTAGACACTTATCCAACCAAGCTATTCTAGTTTTGTATTTTTAATTAATTTTCTAAAATTTGTAGAATATTTTTTCACTTGGAAGTTGTGGTTTATGATGTGTAAATAAAGGTGGAAAAAGTCTGATTTAATGCAATTAATTCCAGGCTATAAGGCAACAAAAGGTGAAAATTTTGAAAGGGGGTGTAGACTTTCTATAGGCATTGTAAATAGTGTAGATAATGTTTGCATAGTCTGCCTGCTCTGGATGATTCACAATAGGGAAAGTGAGAGCAGGTGGACCAGGATTAGAAGATGTGTTAGATGATGGGCTACCGAGAAGCAGGCCTGTTGGTGGTCACAACAGCAGGTTCTCAATATCAGACAAATGGCACAAAATTCCAAATACTGTATGCTCAAGGCCTAGTCTGTCTCCAAAGCATTGAAGAGAGCCTGATCAAAAGTGGACAATTTGACAGCACATCAGTGAAGAATACCCCATAACATGAGAAATAATGAGAAACGTGTACCCCGATCAACTACATGTTATGAGACAATGGCTTGGCATGATGGCAAAAGTCCAAATGATGCCAGATTGAAGATGTGTTCAGTATAAGAATGATGAGATGATGAGAAAAAGGGCCCCAGAGTGGGCCTGGGCAAACAACTATATTCCATATATTGTCTTATGATGGAATGACTTCTGGTCAAAATATATTAATTAATAAATCCAATATCAGTACGTCTTGCATGCTCACTGCCTGCGATTCAAGTTGAAGTGCAGGAATGACTTTTAATGTCATCGCCACATGTGATATTCATCTTGTGAGATCCTACGCAGGTCCATACAACATGCAATACAAGATAATTTTAAAAATAAATAAATGATCTTTCCATGCAGGTTCACCAAATAAGTTCACACATTGGCTCCATGTGACTGCACAAAATGTTTGGAAATGTTTAAACGAGGACGATAAAGAAAATAAACAAGAAAGACGTCATGCAGAGCACGATACTTGCAAAATCCATCCCCCCTCCCGACGCCCTGAAAAAAATTGCCATGGATACATCAAATTGTCCATTGCATTAAGATTAAAATTGATGATCTTAATCAAAGTTCGGGTCAATCAGATTAAAATTTATTATTTTTCAGATGAAAATGAATGATTTTAGAAGTTTGACCTTGGCTTGACCTTTGACCTTTTGACCTCAAAAATAGTAGGTTTCCCAATTCACTGAAGCACAATGCAATTGCAGTTAAATTTTCAAGTCTATCAGATGAAAAATGACGATTTTAGAAATTTGACCTCAAGATGACCTTTGACCTCAAAATCAATGGGCTTCTCAGTTGTGACCTCTTCTACAACCTGGTAAAGTTACATTACAATTGGTTTGGAATTGTGACCTGTAGGCGAATGACATACCAACAAACAAACAGACAGAATAAATAACACACAAGACCAACCAATATACTTGAAAAATCATCGATTTTGCAAGTAAGAAATAAGAAACACAACTCTCTGACTTCAGCGTGCTCCCACACAGTGCAATACAGCACATCATGCAGCAGTGCCACCTCCCACAGACGAGACATCTGAAGCATCAAGGACAGCGTCTTACACAGAATCTTACCAGACACAAACAGTCACATCAGCTTCAAGGATATATTGGATTTTCATCCAGTGAGTGTCATAGCAACGGATCAACACTGCCCCACATAGGATGGCATAGCATAAGAGATCTCTTTTCCGAGAGTTTATTTCATAAATCACCTGCCATAAAGGATTCTGCTGCCATAGAGAAAGTACAGACTACAGCATCGAGTTACTATGTTCCAGGGATAGCTGGAGACTAAGCTGTGAGGAACATTTGAAGGAGGCAGGACTTTATACATTGCATAGGAGGTGATTACGAGGGGATCTGATTGAGATGTTTAAGCCAATGGAAGGTGTTGTTGTTCTATGGCCCATTCTTTCTCTCTTGTTCTCTTGTTGTTGCTCAGTTCTCTTGAACAAGCCCGCAGCACGGAGACAGTCTGTTGATGTCCCAGGAGCGACCCAGAGTTCCCCCACATCCAGGATGGTGTACCCCACCTTCACAAAGTTTGGGTCACGACAGAGTTAGAGAGAGAAAGAGGGAAAGGGCCAGTCCGTGTGGACAGATCGGCACTTTGACCGCGCTCCCTGACAAATCCGGGCAGCAGGGAAGAATGGGGAAGATTTGGCTCCTCACTTACATTGGGGGTACAACCACCGTGAAGAGGCGTCCTCTATAGTTGTCATTGAAGGGTGTGGACAACATAGGTGCAGTGGAGTTTTTCAGAAAAATGGACAGTGTTTGGACCAGGGGACAGAGCTTGAGGGTAAACTAGAGGAGAGTTATGACAGTTTTAAGTCAGCGGTCTTTCAATGGGAGAGAAGATTAATGCATGGAATGGTCTCCCAGCAAAAGAGGTGCAGTGGAGGGGTGGATAGGATAAAATTGGAATTATATATTGTTACGTGCTCCTCCCCAACCCCTTGGTCATGGTGTACCTCCGAGCCCCGAGAGGAGTCACGGCAGAAAAATGTGTTATTCTCTATGTCAAAGATCAATGGTGAAGCCACACCAATTGTTACTTACAAACAAATATTGTATTAAGGTCACACAAGAATAACAACACAAAAACAATAGTAATCAATTGCACAACAAATAGTATATCATTCCTATGATGATACCATCAGGTTCGTACAATATAACTCACTGTGCTCCAAGTGAGCAAAAATAAGAAGATTCCCAATGTCTCTATTCCCGGCTTCAAGCCAAAGTTGTTCTGGCTTCAAGCCAAAGTCGATCCGCTCCAGCGATCGTCAGAACGATGTCCAATCGAGATCAGAATCCCGTTCGGATGACAGTCACAGTCATGCGGCCAAAGTTGCACAAAGGCGCCCTCAAGGCGACTGGGAAATCCAAAGGCGCCCTCCAGGCGTCTGGGAAATCACACCCTCGGGTATGGACGTTTCACGGCTCACAGTCGGCGAACCTCAGATTTACCTTCAAAATCCGCGTTGCACACACACACACCAGATAAACGTCTGAAAGCGGTGAAAACAGCTGAAGCGAAGCAAAGAAAACTTGCTCGACACGCAAAGCGCGTGAGTCAAAATGGCCGACGGCCCGTACTCGAGACGTAATGGCCCGACGATGATTCTCTTCGGAATCGACCGCAAAACCTGACACGCAGGTTAATCTGTCACAGCGATAACAACTCTGTCGCAGGAATCCCTTTCCTGGGAAACCCAAAGTTCACTCGTGACTCTTGCTCGCCAATGTTCGCTCCAGACCGCAAAGCAACTATGCTTCTTGTCCGACTCCACTCGCTCCGCCATCTTTTTTCCTCTTCCCTCTTCGTCGTCGTCCGGTTCCCGATCCGGTTTCCGGTTTCTTTTAACACTAACTTTTTCACCTTTTAAAAACAGTTCATAAACAATAAACCTTTTGAAAACAATAATAGTACATGGAATCAAAAATATTTACAGTGGATGAAAACCACAACAATGGAAGTGACGAATCCATAACAATATACAGTTGTGAGAAAAAGTTTGTAAAACCTTTAGAATTTTCTGTATTTCTGCATAAATTTGACCTAAAATGTGATCAAATCTTCATCTAAGTCCTAATAATAGATAAAGAGCACCATTATTGTTCAGAGTTTTCCTGATGGTGCACTCATGAACACTGAGATTAGCCAATGCAAGAGAGACATACAGATCCTTAGACATTACCCTGGGGTTATTTGTGATCTCCTGGATAATTATTGTACCCTTTGTTCTTGGAGTGTCCTGGAAAGAGTAAACAATGGTGTTGAATTTTCTCCGTTTGTGCACTCTCTGCCTGACAGTGGATTGGTGGAGCTCAACATATTTACCTCCGTGACCGAAGGTGAGCTTGGTGAAGATCCGAATGCGGACCCGGATACAATATTTTTTGATTATTTGAAGTGATTCTTCACCATTGAGTGATGGGGCCAAAAACGATATATAGCGTGATATTTCACTTGGTAGAAGTTGTGGACGACCTATGACAAAACTTGGTAGATGAGTTGGTTATCCAGATCCAGTTCGGGCCTATCAGTGGGATGGAAAATGTAAACTGTTTAGCCCTGTGGAGGTATGTATGCTTTCTACTGAGTGCCGTTCTAGTTACCCTGCACTCGTGAAGCGAAATGCAGGGTTAAGCGATCGGTTTGCGTGCGTACGTACATGTCATGAACGTACAGTACATACGTATGGCATACGTACGTGTTAGTATTTTTAAAATTGCATTTTCTCAGCAAGCATTTGTGGTCCAAATGACATGAAATTTTGCATGAGAAGAGCGTCTCCTGTAGATTTTTTTAGTGATAATTATGACGTCATAGATTAAGTGGTATGGATGCCATCTTGGAAAAACTTTGCACCTCGATATCTCCGAAACCGCTCATTGGAAAAAAATTGAAAGTGGTTCATTGTCAGGTACTCTAGGAGGAAATCAAATATGTTAATGATGATGTCATCGTTACCTTCATTATGCTGTCATAATTCGACAAGTACAACACCTGATCCAATTAGTACGAATTTTTTTCCTCTCTGCAACTGTTGGTCTGAAGGACGTGGAATTTTCACCATAAGAGCGCTTCCTCCTGTATATTTTTTTATTATAATTATGACGTCATCAGTTACGTGGTACGGACGCCATCTTGGAGAAACCGAAAAACGTTGCACCTGTATATCTCTGAAACCGTTCTATGGGAAAAATTGAAACGTGGCTCATTGTAAAGAACTCTGCATGCTGAATAACTGTTCTAATGATGATGTCATTGGTGCCTTAATTATGACGATATAATTCAACAAGTGCAACGCTTAGTCTGAACAGATTGAAATTTATTGAGTTTGATCTCCGTAATAATTATATTGGAGAATGTAAATATTTATGTCATCAGTCACGTGGTCTGGCAGCCATATTGGATCAAAGAAAAAAAAACCAGAAGAGTTGGCTCACATCAAGTCCTTCTCAAGACTGTGCGAAGTAAGTATTCTATGAATACTGTACCATCAAGATAGAAATGGTTTTGTAACCTTTTCCAGACTGATGAGATCCTCAGATATCTCTTTTGATCAGGGCATGACACACTTCCACAATCCTGTATGGTGAAGACTGGACTCTGATGGTGACAAAGTTTGTCTTTCATATAGGGCAGGGCCACCCAAAATCACTCCAGATTGTCATCCCAACATTACCCCCTTTATGGAGCTGATTAACTTAGAGGTGCACAAACTTTTTCTGACAAAGAAATTTAATATTGGATTGTTTTGCTCAACAAATAAATTTAAAAAGGATATTTTTGTGCACGATTTTAAAAATCATATTCTCTTTATTACTAGCAAAGGTTTGATCTAGCAACGGACTAGCGACGTTTTTGAGCAACGCCGGGTCCCTCCTTCCACCCCTTCCCTCTGGATTTCCACACCCCTTTCTCAGCCCTCGTCACACTCTTTCCCCTCCCTCCACCCCACAACCCCTCCCTCCAGGCTCCCACCGCTCTCGCCCCCTCCCCTTCTCTGACCCCCTCCCTCCGGATTCCCACCTCACCCTTTCGCCTCCTCCCTTCCCACTCCCTTCCTCCTCCTCCCATCCCTCTCCCTTCCTCCTCCTCCCAACCTACCTCCCCCCCCCTTCCAGACTGCCACCCCACCCTTTCCCCTCCTTCCTCCCATCCCACTCCCTTCGGACTCCTAACCCACCCCTTACCTCCCTCATCCCACCCCTTCCTCTCCCTCCAGACTCCCACACCACCCCTTCCCATCTGTCCTCCCATCCCTTACCATCACTCCTCCCATCCCACCACTCCCTCTGGACTGCCATCCTTTCCGCCATCACATTTTAGGTCTACTTTATGCAGAAATACAGAAAATTCTAAAGGGTTCACAAGATTTTTGGCCCCACTGTAGGTACCTGGATTCCTTGGAGATGGGAGGGGTATGGGATATTGGCAGGACATCTAAGTAGCTTGTGTGCGGATGGGTGAAAATACTGGGGTTGGTGCAGGCGTGCAGCACAGGCATGATGGGCTGGATGGCCTCTTCCTCCCCATCATCCTGTACCAAAGTTCCTTGTGTACATTTTCGCTTATGTGTAGCCACAAATTCGTGTCCCATCAAGGCCATTTCTGTGCAGATTTTAATCAGCATTTATCACGTGCCCCACAAGCACCATGCGTATAGTTACACCAAAAACAAGAGGGATTGCACAAAAGCAATGGGCAAAATGCAGCGTTTTGCATGACTTATTTTATTTTCTCCTTGAATATATAAACTCACGACACACTGCTCTGAAATTAACAAACAGCGAGCTCCATCTTGTGGTAAAGATGGACCACAACACAACAGGTCTCACCAGCCCTTAAGTGACAATTGGACGGAGAGAGTTTCAGATGCTTATATCAAAGGTAAGCCATGTTGCACGTCCAGGTAGGTGAATCCGGACTCCGGATCTACATGTACACAGTATTGCAATGTGATACAAGTCATCCACTTGGCGGTGTTACAAAACCAGCTAACACCCATGGTGTAATTTTTTTAATTTTTTTTATACCCATGAGCTGAACAGTTCAACCATAAGTCACATCAAACTAATAAATGTCCTTGTTGTTGTAACCGTTCAGAAATTGGGTCTGTTTGGGGGTCTTGACAGTCTTCCACTGCGGGAAAAACCAGGACGTCTGTGTGAGGGAGGATCTTTGACCTCAGCCGGTGTTGAGGGTGTGAAAGACGTCCTCCCGGCTGGTGTGCTCACCCATACCAATTTCTCAACACTACAACCCACGGTCTCAATGGCAGTTTTGTCTCCACATTGCACATCAGGTCTTGCGATGCTCAGGCTGCATCTCTTTGCTAGCCCATCCAAGGGCTGTCCATGATAGGGAGTTGGTACTTACTTGGCCACTCTCAGGTTCACGTGATTGTGGCGATAGAGGGCACATCCATTTCACATCCATGAGATTGAGGCGTCGGGCAACCTGTTGTACACAGGTTCCTACTTTCCAGCGACCTGTCTGGTCTCCATGCAGTGATTTGATGTGGATGTATTCACGAACATTCAGCTCAGGTAAGTCTCTGGCTGACCTGTCCAAGGTGAGCTTGAATATCTGCTTTTTTTTGACGCAGTATCTACAAGACACCTGGAATGACACAAGGCTCGAGCAACTTGTTGGCCACAAATAAGACGTCTTCAGCCTTCTTGACATCAAGAGTTGCGCAGAGCTGCCAGCCATGCCCTCCGTCGATATGTTCCTCCACTTGAGTATGGTCTTCCAGCGGTCATTGCTATCACATGTAGCTTTCTTGCACAGGTTCATTACAATTTTGATGGCAGACTCAGCTTTGTCATTGGCTTTTGGGTGTCATGGAGAGGAGGTGAGATGCTCAAATTCCCATTTGATGGTCCTCATAGGCAGCTGCACATTCCAGTTCAGCCAAGGTAAGTTTCCATGACCAGATACATTGTTTCCCTGTTTTATTTTAATTCTTGCTTTGCTGGTCGTGTTTTTCGTCAATTTTTTTCTGTCCCAAACTGTATTTTGCCCTTTTGAATCATGCAATTTGTGCCATAGGTAAAGTCAGGCCTACTGGTGATAAGCACCAGAAATGTTCTGATGGGTGGAGCCAAACTTGTCAGCCTTCCACACCATCAAAGACGCACTGGCCAACGGTTCACTCCTGATTCATCCAAAGCCAGAGGTGCCAACATGTTTGATGGTAGACGCGTCTGAGGTAGTCGTGGGTGCGGCTCTTCAATATTTCGTCGATGCCGACTGGCGTCCACTGGCCTTCTATAAAGCTCTGAAACCAACTGAGAGCAAGTACAGCCACTTCGATCAGGAATTACTCGCTGTATATCTCGTCATCAAGCACTTCCGCCACTTCTTAGAGGCCAGGCAATTCTCTGTCCTGACTGACCACAACCCTTTAACTGTCGCTCTATACACCCACTCGGACTCTGACTCTCCTCAAACACTTCGCCAACTCAGTTATATCTTGAAATTCACCACCAACATCCGGCACATCAAAGGAATTGTGAACACGGTGGCCAACGCTCTCTCACGCATCGCGGTATTGCCGTTGTTTTCTTCCAGCACACTGGCCATCAGTTTTAATGCAATTGCAGCAGCACAGTCGGAGTACACGGGCGCAGTGGGAGTACATGGTGCTCCATCGTCTACATTCTGTAGCAGGTTCGCTTGCATTTTGTGAGGTACCACTCCCAGGGAAAAACACTACCCTCGTGTGTGATACGTCGACGGGACAGTCATACCCTTTCGGTCCTGCAGCATTCCGTCGTACACTCTTCGACAATTTTCACTCACTCATGTACCCAGGTATTCAAGCAACCCAGCGACCCGTCACCACACGCTACATCTGGCCACACATCAACGACGACGAGTGCTGTTGGGCCAAGCAATGTCTCCAATGCCAACGCTCAAAGATCCAATGCCATACTGTCGCACCACTTGGTTGCTTTTCAACACCGGATAGTAGTTTCGACAGGGTTCATGTGGATATCGTTGGTCCCCGACCACCATCGAACGGGTACCTCTATTTGCTGACTTGCCAGGGCCTTTGTCCACACCTGGATCTCACGTTTTGGTGTTCCTTCAACCGACACTTCAGATCATGGTAGCCAGTTTGATTCCACTATATTTCACGAAGCCGGTTTGATTGTGTGTTCCAGGACAAATAGATTCGATTTTGGTGAAGATCCAAATACGGATCCGGATACAAGAATTATTTTAATTTTTAAGTGATTCTTCACCATTGAGTGAAAGGGCCAAAAATGATATATTGCACAATATTTCAAAAAGTTTTGGATGGATTATGCCAATACCCGGTGGAAGAGTTGGTTAGGTGACAAGAGCAAGTCGATTAGGTTTTAGTTCAATTCAGAGTGGGATGCAAAACATAAACTGTAGAGTCTGGCGGAGGTATTACCTTTCTAGTTACCCTCGCTGGAGGAGAGGTTTACACCGCCATGGTATTTGGGACCGTTTGTTTGTTTTTTGTTGGTCCGCACAAAACGAGAGTATGTGTATTAATTATAATAGACCCTTAGTAACCCCAATAACCTGTACGACCCCTCAGACCCTTTCGAACACTTACAGCCCTGAGACCCATTAAGACCATGAAGACCCACAAATATCCTAAAACCCCTAAAAGCCTGAAGACCCCTTAAGTCTTAAGACAACGAAAACACTTTAGAGCCTTTGGAACCCTAACACCCTTTAATACCCTAAAACCCAGAGGACTCAAAAGACCCCAGAGACCCAAAAGACCCTGAAGACACAAAATACCCCACCCAGATACCCAGAACCCCAAAAGACCCAGAGGACACAAAATAACCCAAGACCCAGAGTACCCCGAATACCTTAGGTTTGAGGACCCAGAGGACATTAGGTTTGTAATCCTTGTGTGTACCTGCGTTCATGGGCGATGTTTATACGAACCAGAGATCCAATGTCATACCTGGCCTCTTCTTCGTCGACCCCACTCCTATTATAATGGATGGTGCAGGGGAATGGTTAATATGTGATTTAGTTCACTTTTTAGCAATTCTGCAAGGGTGCAATTTATATATCCTAATTTACTGTATTTGTAATGAAATAATAAGTGAAATGAAAAAATGCTTAAATCATGTCAAATTACAAAGACGAGTTCTTATTTTTGGATCCACCAACCACCACTCACCCTTCAAATCGAACCATTTACCGATTTGAACAAGAGGGGCAATGTGAACTGCACATTGGCGACGCATTTTGCGGAATACTAAATGAACATCTCCATCATTCAGTAAAAGTTTATAATAAATTGCAAAAGCCACAGCTTTTGCATTTATAAACTTTTACTGATTTAATTCAACTGGATGAATCATAACCTGCATCGATCTCCATCATTCATTTATTTAAAACATGTCCCAATGTTACAACTTTTATACAAGAGGTGAATTTGTTATTTATACATTTGTAACACGAATATACTTTAACTAAGAGATTTGAAAAATTAGCTTTTCATCGCAATGGGTTTTGAAGCTTTTACACCGCCATGGGTTTTGTTGTTTTTACACCGCCATATAGAAATCAAAGAAAAAGAGCGACATTATTTAAAATGTTAAATTTAAAATAAGGACAGCATATTTAGAGAAAACACTTAGCAAGGTAATAATCTTATTCATGCGTAATATTTTGAACCATTTCATCATTACCAAAAGAAGGGAAAAACCATTGCCGTTCAGCCGTTTGAAACTGATAAACATTTCCGGTCTGAGTTGCGGATAAATGAGGAAGAAGAGTATATTCTACCGAATATTAAAAACAATTACAGGTTAAGAGTGACAGAAGTTAAAGGTATGAATAATTACAGAAAAAGAGAATTTATTGAGTCAATGACTTCGTAATTTATAAATAACGATATTAATAAGAAACGTCAACAGTTGTGGCTCCATCAGAAATAAGGAAGCGCAATAAAACAACAACTACTCCGAGTAGTTCCCGCTTTCTCGGCGCGGGAATTTTGCTTCAGGTTTTTATCTGTTCATTATTTAATTATTGTTGTAATATTTATTTTCTTCCAATAGGAAGCGTGTATTGTGAGACATGGAAGGAGAAACAACTCCACGACGCACACCCACGGTAATGGTGCCTTTTCTCTGTTTGATGTAAAGTTTATCGTATTTACAGGAACCGTAACTGACGTGAAATACAATAATATGTTCATTGAGTTGTTGTTGATGTCTGTGTGCTCGTGAAGTCGTGAACGAACCATTTCGCTTCCCTTTTCGTTTTACCTCACACTGAAGTACACGAGATGAGCAAGTTGCCTTTTGTTTAACCCTCAAATTATTGTTTCTTGCTTGATATGATTGTTTTCCCAATATGTAGTTGTTCTCTGCTTAGGTTTGTAATTTTATTTTTGTTGTGGAACGTTCGTTCGAAACAAGTCAATACGAGGCTGAGGGGAGAGAGCCCGGCGGGAGATATTTTCACGAATGATTGCCATAGAAATGGGTTTGCCATAGAAAGATTTGATTTTGCATAAAACGTTTACACATCTCTCCTCAACTTTGTACATAAAAAGTTTACACTAATCTCGCCTCGACTTTGTACATAAAAAGTTTACACTAATCTCGCCTCGACTTTGTACATAAAAAGTTTACACTAATCTCGCCTCGACTTTGTACATAAAAAGTTTACACTAGTCTCGCCTCGACTTTGTACATAAAAAGTTTACACTAGTCTCGCCTCGACTTTGTACATAAAAAGTTTACACTAGTCTCGCCTCGACTTTGTACATAAAAAGTTTACACTAATCTCGCCTCGACTTTGTACATAAAAAGTTTACACTAATCTCGCCTCGACTTTGTACATAAAAAGTTTACACGAGTCTCGCCTCGACTTTGTACATAAAAAGTTTACACTAATCTCGCCTCGACTTTGTACATAAAAAGTTTACACTAGTCTCGCCTCGACTTTGTACATAAAAAGTTTACACTAGTCTCGCCTCGACTTTGTACATAAAAAGTTTACACTAGTCTCGCCTCGACTTTGTACATAAAATGTTTACACTAGTCTCGCCTCGACTTTGTACATAAAACGTTTACACTAATCTCGCCTCGACTTTGTACATAAAAAGTTTACACTAATCTCGCCTCGACTTTGTACATAAAAAGTTTACACTAATCTCGCCTCGACTTTGTACATAAAAAGTTTACACTAGTCTTGCCTCGACTTTGTACATAAAAAGTTTACACTAGTCTCGCCTCGACTTTGTACATAAAAAGTTTACACTAGTCTCGCCTCGACTTTGTACATAAAATGTTTACACTAGTCTCGCCTCGACTTGGTACATAAAAAGTTTACACTAATCTCGCCTCGACTTTGTACATAAAAAGTTTACACTAGTCTCGCCTCGACTTTGTACATAAAAAGTTTACACTCGTCTCGCCTCGACTTGGTACATAAAACGTTTACACTAGCCTCGCCTCGACTTTGTACATAAAAAGTTTACACTAGTCTCGCCTCGACTTTGTACATAAAACGTTTACACTAATCTCGCCTCGACTTTGTACATAAAAAGTTTACACTAATCTCGCCTCGACTTTGTACATAAAAAGTTTACACTAGTCTCGCCTCGACTTTGTACATAAAAAGTTTACACTAGTCTCGCCTCGACTTTGTACATAAAAAGTTTACACTAGTCTCGCCTCGACTTTGTACATAAAAAGTTTACACTAGTCTCGCCTCGACTTTGTACATAAAAAGTTTACACTAGTCTCGCCTCGACTTTGTACATAAAAAGTTTACACTAATCTCGCCTCGACTTTGTACATAAAAAGTTTACACTAGTCTCGCCTCGACTTTGTACATAAAAAGTTTACACTCGTCTCGCCTCGACTTGGTACATAAAAAGTTTACACTAATCTCGCCTCGACTTTGTACATAAAAGGTTTACACGAGTCTCGCCTCGACTTTGTACATAAAAGGTTTACACTAGTCTCGCCTCGACTTTGTACATAAAAAGTTTACACTAGTCTCACCTCGACTTTGTACATAAAAAGTTTGCACTAGTCTCGCCTCGACTTGATACATAAAAAGTTTACACTAATCTTGCCTCGACTTTGTACATAAAAAGTTTACACTAGTCTCGCCTCGACTTGTTACATAAAAAGTTTACACTAGTCTCGCCTCGACTTGTTACATAAAAAGTTTACACTTGTCTCGCCTCGACTTTGCACCTAAAACATTTACACTAGTCACGCCTTGAATTTGCACCTAAAAAGTTTACACAAGTCTCGCCTCGACTTTGCACCTAAAAAGTTTACACTGGTCTTGCCTCGACTTTGTACATAAAAAGTTTACACGAGCCTCGCCTCGACTTTGTACATAAAAACTGTAAACTAGTCTCGCCTCGACTTTGTACATAAAAAGTTTAAGGGAAAGGTGTATGCTGCAATTGCTGCATGTGTGAGAAGTGTTATGATTTATGGGAGCGAGACATGGGTAATGAACGTTGAGCAGCAACGAAGGCTGGAAAGGGTGGAAATGCGAATGGTTCGGTGGATGTGTGGAGTATCGTTGAGAAAGAGGAAGACAAATGATGAATTGCGAAAGATGATGGGAATGGAGCCTGTGATTGATGCTGTGAAGAGGAACAGGTTGAGATGGTTTGGTCATGTGTTGAGGAAGGATGAAAGTGACTGGTTGAGAAGAGTGATGGAAATGAATGTGGAAGGAAGTAGAGGATGGGGAAGACCGAGAAAGACTTGGCTAAAGATGGTGGAAGACGAAATGCGGACAAGGGGGTTAACAAGGGGAGATGCAGAAAATAGGGCAAAATGGAGAAGATTGTCATGGGGACCACAAGGCTAACCCCCGCTCTGGCAGGGAAAATGGCCTTAAAATGCATGTTGTTGTATTTAACATCCGCCAGCTCATAAATGCAAACAGACAGGACACCTGGCTTAACATCCATCCGAGGGATGGTGCACTTGGTGATGCACACCCTGTCTGTAAAGCACCAATTCAACAGTTTATAGTGGGGTTGGGCATCAAACCCAGGTTAGACAGCTAAAAGGTAAGAATGACATCAACATCACAAAAACCTATTGATGCTTGATATCAACTTTACATTAAGGTGAAATAAGTTTTCATCTAGATTGCATACAAACGTCGTTATCAACCCGGTTGATAATTGATATCAACGGAGGAGGTGGGAGAGTGGATAACCATGATCCTATCCACCATACCCCCAGGCCATGAGCACGTCTTTGCGAGAGAGACTAAAACGATCCCGACGGAGTTTCCACGCCTCACCACACTTGTGTGCCAAGTATCCTAAGTTTCAGCAGCAGGATGGCTTACCCGATGCCTCTCCAGGACCTCGAGCTGCATGTTCCTCCGGGATGACCATAAACCCTGGTTCTCCTGCCTTTCCTCCACTAGCCACATCACCCAACCTCTGCAGTGATGAGCATCCTTTGGATGTCCTTGGAACACCAAAAAGTGGACTTGGTTCTCGAGATGCTCCATCCAGTCAAAATTCTACTTCCAGGCGATGTCTTCAAGTGGAATCCAAAGGTAGTGCTTACGAAATTAGCGATTGGTTCGCTGAACGTTCTCGTTTTTAGCAAACCTAGGACGATGTTTCGGGGAGTTTATTCATTCATCTGTCGGCTTGAACACGTTACAAACTCTTTTTGAAACCGATGAAGGTATTTTCATGAAACTTGGTAGAAATCAGGTGTCATAACTATTCTCAAGTTGGTTCAAGCCATTTGCCAACATATTTTAAGTGGGTCAGTCAGATGTTAAAGTATATGTTAAGATCAGAGGATGTGTCCCAATAACTGGTAGGCCAGACACAGGTCACAAGGTGGGATGTTGGGCCAAAGGGCTGGCCTGTTTTGTGTTCCCATTTGTCTAAATTTGCTCATGATTATGCAATCCCAGGTTCAAACCTCATATTCCTCGGCTGATGTCCTATTGGTTTTGAATATCCTGTTTACAAGTAGCATGTGCATCAGCCGACCAAATGGTAACGTTTGCGGGGTTACAATCCCAATGTGTACGCATACACAGAGGGGGAAGGGAAGGTAAAGAAAAATAATCTTGGAATGGGGGGGGGGGTAAGCTGGAAGATTGACGTAAAAACAAGATAAAAGCAGAATGTGTGGTCAAAAATTGTACAAGTTTGTGTACGTAATATGTAGACGACACTTTACAAAGTATCATGATGTCCAGCTACTTGCGGCGATCTTTTCCCAATTGTAGATGAGGGTTTTGGTGCGACATGCAACAAAGAGATGATGCTTCTTCAGAAAATACAAGCTCGCGAGGAGACCCTTCGCCGGCTGCACATGGTGAAACGGTACCGCACCAAGGTTTGAGCTTTTCGACGCATTCTATGATTTGGAATTGTATTTTACAGCATCATACGGGCAGCATGATTGAGATGTGCTCTCGGAGCTCACGATGCTGAGGTGGGTGTCTCGAGTTTGGAATTTCATCGTTTCCAATTCAATTCCTTTCCATCTTTCTTGTAATCTCTTGCCTTCCCACCTTGAGCCCAACGTCCTTGGTCTGGCGATGGATGAAATCAAGAGGACGTTGATTGAGGTATGCTAACCGCCATGGGATGTGAGGAGAAGCTGACATTTCAGGTGTTAACCCTCTTTTGCTGCAACGAAGAGTCGATGCTCAAAACGTCAGGTTATCCTCGCTTTCCATGCCGGTTAGCATACCTCAATCGACATCCTGTTAATTTATTCCATTGTTCTACCTGTCTGCCGAGGTATATTGATACTAGCTTTCACCTACAAGATTATTTCTTCATCCTTGTTCTACCAATCACAATGTTTTGCTTTGAGGTTAAAGGTTGAGTTCTTTCTGATCACTTGCTCATAAGGTGTGATCGTCACTGTTGGTAATTTAACAACTACTGGTAATGTGGTGAAACGTCACACAACAAAACCGATCCACTGCCCCCAGAACAACCTGCCGGAGCTGCAGCAGCTGACACGGCGCTGGCGTCAAGCCGCCCAGTCATTGCTCTATGACCTCCAGAAGGAAGTGATTAATGACACAAGTCATAAGCCCAGCCTGAGTGATCTGATGGCAGGAATGGGTATCGATCCTGCCCTCCTCCATTACAATGCAGCGGAGGATGCTTTCGATTAGATTTGGCCGCAAGTGCCACGGCCACGTTGACATCCTCCAGGGAAATGGACCCACGGTTGAAAGTTCAAATCGCACCTTGACGAATTGTCCGTTGTTGCCCAACGACGTGTCTTTCGAATCGACATCCGAGTGTTGCGCCTCCCAGGAAATATTGGGTCAGGGCTCCACGTTGTAGGATGAATATCGTTTGCTCAGTAAGCACTTTAATTTACCATTGAGGTCGTCTGCGTGCAAAAGCATCATGTGGCTGATCATTTGCCCTCAAATGCAAATTTTGGAAGTCGCATCGAAAAAGGACTTTTGCTTCGGTGACGGTTCAAACATATCAACACTGTTGCTGCCCTTTTTGAAGATGCATTTGTCTGGCTCGATCATTTTGACTTTGGTTGTACTTTTGCTTCATGCGTTGGGGTCGTTATGCAGAAGCAGGGGAACGGCTCGATTGCTGGGGTGTGTGTTGAGTTGTAGTTTGTGAACAGAAAATGTTAAGATGCAACGTTTAATTCAAAATTCCGTTCCTGTTGACATTTCAGATGGCAAGAATGTCGTTCATTAGTTCAAGGAAAGAAAAAAAAATGTGAACAAAAATTATTAATTTGTTTTGCAAAAGCCACGAATGAGTACCATTCTGCCTGTTATATTTATCAATCAAGTCATTTGAAGTTGTTTATTTACCTTTAAAAAATGCTAATTCAAGTGTTTTAGCCACCACTTCCTCCTTTGTGTGTTACAGGATTTTAAAAGTTACTATTTATGATTCTGGCAAACTGCCATGAAGAGGGTAAAAGATCCAAAAGGAAATAAAAGTGTTTTCAGTAAATGGATCCATGAATGTGGCATTTTCTGTTCTTCTGAAAATCTAAGTGTGTATATATATATATATACACCACAACAGGCATTTTAATATATATATATATATATATATAATTAATACTACAAGGACATATATATATATATATATATATATATATATATATATATATATATATATATATATATATATATATATATATATATATATATATATGATTGCAATGTAACTTTTGTTTTTGTATTAAATCCTTCATTGATCTTTACAAAGCATTTTCAAACCCTTCCATAGATGTTCAACTCAACATAAATGTTCAACATAAATAAAGTTCAACATAAATGTCATGTTCAACTCCCACTGCTGGATGTCTGGAATTCCATAGAACTTGCAACACGACATTGATTACATATGGTAATTCACCCGCTTCTAAAAACATCCCTTATATCATGGCGAATCACTCCGATTATGGTTCTTTATACTACTGTAGCTGCTGCTGAAGAAGTAGGACTCGGTAAAGCCGCTTATGTTTCCTACGTATACTGGAACGTTCTGGTAGATAAGAGCAGCCTCCTCCATTGACTGGTTCGGGAATCTGTGAAAGTTCTTTCTCGCTGTAATAAATAAAGACGTGTCAGCATGTTTAAAGGACAATTTGATCATGAAACACACACACGCACGCACACACACACATGCGCGTACGTACGTTTCTGATTTGACAGGAAATATTGGGTCATTTGGGAAATTTTACCCCATTTCCCGACCCCCCAATATACTATAAAAATTCCCATATAAACAATAATTTGATCGAGTCCTTCTATAACTCAAACAATTCAAAGGACACTCCGGGGGAGGCTTGCCATTGGCGAGCGATCCAATGATGGCCATATTTTTTTTCAGACCGCCATGATTGGACCTTCAGCATTTGGAATAAAGTGTAAATTAAGAAAATGTGTCCCCATCTAAAATATATCCATAAAACTCAACATCATGAAAACCGAATGAAAAATTTTCAAGTTATGATCAAAAAGATGTATTTTGTTAATTGGGTCACAATCCGAAAAAACAGGTCAAGGACGAATATAGTATCAGGTGCACAACTTCAGTGCAGGTACGCTATTATTATTTTATTTTTTTTATGTTGGAGGCTCCAGGCATGGACGATATAGTCCTCATCAAGGCCAGGCCTTAAATAAATGAGTATGAAAAGTATATGGTGTTTGTTTGCAACAAAAACACTCTTCAATCTCTTAACCGCACTCTCAACTCCCACACTCTTCAATTCCCACTCCTCCCTCCAGGTCTTTAAAACAGCTGTTCACCACCATCTCTTGTCTTCCCCCATCCAAAACCTTGATCTTTTCTGCCCCCGTTAGAACACCCCAAATCTGCATCTTTCGATCCCCAACTTCTTTCCCGAAATTCCTAGTAGTGAAATTCCTAGTAGTGAAATGTCATGTTCAATGTGTTAGCTCTTCCACGAGCCTCGATTCTGTATACCAAAAAAGTAAAGATTAAAGCTAGTTTGAGTATTTTATCTTTGAGTTTGAGATTAAAGCTTCACAGAAAGTTTGAGTGAGACAAAGCAAGACCAGCAATCCTGACAGAGTGTAAAATGGTTCCGGGCACCACTTTAACGCTCCCAAGTCAGAACAGTTGTACCACCTTGGGCGGTTGCTGTCTTCAACCTACTACCTAAAAATAACATCTTGGAGGGCCAAGATATCTTTGAGAATCCATATTGGCAAAATTGAGCAGTGAAAAACCACTTTATATATATTTTTTCCAGAGTGCCATTTTGACCTTGACCTTTAACCCAGAGTGGTATGATGAAAATTGAGGGTAGATGAGCCTTACTAAACACTATCCAGTGAGGGAATTTTCTCTCGATCTGACGTTTCCGATGAATTTGTTGCCTTAGGGGCTGGCGGATCCAGATGAGAAGTACAATCCCAGAAGACCCTGCTGCCCTGATTAATCCTCTCAAATATGGTTAAATTCTGGCTCGTAGTTTTTTGTTTTTTTTTGTATGCAAGATCGAGGCTCGTGAAAGAGCTAACATTAATCACACAAAAAGTCAAACCGACACACAAAACGGAAAAAACAAGGGGAGCGGCAGACAGGATGGGGAGAGAGGGGGAAGGACACAAATACAACATTTGAGAGCAGGGACATCAGGAGGACTTGGGGGTAGGTGGGAGAGGTATAAAACATATGAACACTGCAAGGACTCTGGGGTGAATTAGCGGGGGTAGAAAAGATCAAGGTTTTGGATGGCGGAAGATAAAAGATAAGAGATGGTGGTGAACAGCTGTTTTAAAGAAATGAAGGGAGGACTGGGATTGAAGGGAGTGGGGGAGTTTGTTCCAGAGGCGGGAGAAAAGGGGAATGAAAGAGTGAAGGTGAGCAGAGAGCCTAGATTTTGGCAGTTTAACCATAAGAGGGTTGCAGGCAGATCTTGTGCGACCTGAAGGAATATTGGGGGGACAGAGCACAGAGAGAGCTGGGGGAGCAAGGCTGGAGAGGAGTCGGTATAAGACAGAAAGACCACCAACCTGCCTGCGGTGAGTGAGTGAAAGGCCCTCGGAGTTAGCTTCATCGCAGGAGATTCCAATGATTCTGAAAGCTTTGGCCTCAACAGCGTGAAGCCGAGCTAGGTGTGAGGCAGGTGCACCAGCCCGGAGGGGGGAAACAGTATTCCATTGAGCTGCGGATGAAAGCCTTGTATGTGGTGAGGAGCTCAGGTGTGCCAAGGAAGGACTTCGCATGACGGAGGATGCCCAGTCGGCGACTGGCTTTGGAGGCCAGCTTGGAAATGTGGTTTTCCCAAGAAAGATCATGGCAGATAGTGAGACCCAAAAGCTTGAGCGACAGAACTTCTTGGAGAGGATTGTTGAGAAAGTAGATGGGAGGGTTTTCCAGTCGGTCCTTTCGGAGAGACATTGTAAGAGTGTGAGATTTGTCAGGATTGAAAGACATGTTCCACTTGTTTGACCAGTCTGTGATTTTGTCCATGTCTGCAGAGAGGGAGGAGGCTGCAGACTGCCGATCTGAGGGATGAGGAATGGAGCGGCAGATAGTGGAGTCATCAGCAAAGAGATAGAGAGGATTTTCCAGAGAGACAGAGAGATCATTGATGAAGACCAGAAATAGCACAGGGCCCAGAACACTACCTTGGGGAACTCCAGCCAGAACAGCAAGGGGAGATGAGAGAAATCCATTCAGGGCCACACGTTGCCTACGACCAGAGAGGACGTCCGCAAGCCATGAGTGGAGATTTCCATGGATACCATAGGAGGAGAGTTTGGTGAGCAGAGCTGGGTGCCAGACCGTATCGAAGGCACGTGATATGTCAAGTGAGACAGCTCTGATTTCCTGTTTGGCATTGAGGACCTCCATCCATTGTTGAGAAAGCAGAAGCAGCATGTCCAGAGTAGAGTGACGAGGTCTGAAACCAAATTGATGGTCAGAGATCAAGCCATTGGAGAAGAGGAAAGATTTCATATCCGAAGCAATGATGGATTCCATGACTTTGCTGATAATTGGAAGCAGGCTGATTGGTCTGTAGTTGCAAGGATCTGTTTTTGCACCTTTTTTGTGTAAAGCGGTAATGGTTGCTGATTTCCAAGATGCTGGCAGATGACCTTGAGCAAAAGAGAGGGTGAAAAGAACAGAGAGAGGGTGAGATAGAGCGGCAGAGCAGGATTTTAGGACCCGTGGGCTGATGCCGTCTGGTCCAGTTGCAGAATCAGAGTCGAGGTTTGATAAAAACTTCTCCACCTTGTCAGGAGAGAAGGACACAGAGTCCAGGAGCAGTTGGGTTCGACTGGGAAAGGTGGGAACAGAGAGAGATGGGTTTGGGACACAAGATTTTGAGGCAAACACAGAGTTGAGGCATTCTGCATTGTCACGTGCGGTGTCAACTGTGTAGCCATTTGAGGTATGGGACGGGATGGAGGGGGCACAAACACCAGAAACGGATTTGACCAGACGCCACCAGGATTTGGAGGAAGGAGACAGGTTTGAGAGTTCAATCTTGAGTGTGGAGCGATAGTGCTTCCTGGCACTCCTGAGGGTAGACACACACTTGTTTCGAGCTTGGTGGAAGGAACTGAGATTGCCTTCAGTTGGATTTACCTTCCAAGAGGCAAAGGCAAGTTCTTTCAGGGCAACTGCCTCACCACAAGATTCAGTGTACCATGGACGGGAGGAAGGGTAAGACAACTGAAGACAAGATGGGATAAATCTGTGCACGAGAGAGAGCAGTTTGCTTTGGAAGAATTCCCAGGAAGAATTGATGTCAGCGGCAGTAGAGATGTGAGACCAGTCCAGATGATTGATGGCTGCTTGCAGACCGTGCCAGTCGTCCTGAGTGAAATGCCTGAATCGTCGGCGCTGAGGAGGCTCTCTGAGAATGGCCAGAGAGATGTCCACTTTAACAAGCACATGATCAGAAGAACCGATTGGAGCAGAAGAAGAGCAGCAGACATTTGCAGGGAAGTTAGTCATAACCAAGTCCAGAAGAGAAGATACTCCATTGACTGAGATCCGGGTCGGGAAATTGACAGATTGTGTCAGTCCCAATGAGTCGCAGAAGTCCTTTGCTGAGGTGCCATGGCTGCTGAGAGATGAACCCACACCCAGCTAGCTGGCATGATGACAGTTGAAGTCGCCACATATGAGGAAGAGAGAGTTTGGATGAGTTGATAGAAGTTGGTCCATGTTGTCCGACAGCGAAATGTAAATGGAGTCATCACTGTTTGGAGGACGGTACAGAACACATATGAACAAAAGGTGGGAGCGGAGAGGAAGCCATAGCCAGAGGTAGGTACTCCTGGGGGTGGGGTGGAGAAAGGGCAGTGCAGGGAGAGTGAGGAAGAGAGTTTTTGATAAAGATAGCCACCCCACCACCAGGACGAGGCTCAGGTCTATCATACCGTAGGAGGGAGTAACCAGGAAGAGATATTAAGGAATCAGACACATCTTGAAGGAGGAAAGTTTCTGTTGAGCAGATCAAGTCTGGATTGTCAGAAGCAACCTGAATGGAGAGATCAATCAGGTTTGAGCGAAGGCCCCGGATGTTTGATGTCCATACCGTTAATGAGGAGAGAGGGGGAGCATCGGGTGCAGGGGAGGGGAGGGGTAGGGTCAGATGTAGGGTGAGAGGGGGAGGTAGGAAGAGCAGTTGATAGTGTGTCAGAGATTACAGAAGAGTTACAAGAAAGGGAAGGATGAGGAGGACGAAAGGTTTAATGGTGATGGGATGAGGCACAGTGAGGGGTTGTTTGAGGGGGGGCAGAGGAAAGTAGAAGGTTGGGGGAGGTGGAGGTATGAGATAGAAGGGAGACGAAGTGGGGAGGAGGCAGCTTTGAGAAGGAGGTGGGTGGAGTGAGAATTTGGGAGGGATGGTTGGGGGGAGATTTGAAGGGGAGGGGTTGGGGGAGAGGGTTGAATGGGAGAGGCAAGGGGGGAGTTTAGGAGGGGAAGGGCAAGGGGGGAGTTTAGGAGGGGAGGGGCAAGGGGGGAGTTTAGGAGGGGAGGGGCAAGGGGGGAGTTTAGGAGGGGAGGGGCAAGGGGGGAGTTTAGGAGGAGAGGGGCAAGGGGGGAGATTTGGAGGGGAGGGGCAAGGGGGGAGATTTGGAATGGGAGGGGCAAGGGGGGAGATTTGGAGGGGAGGGGGAAGTTTAGGAGGGGAGGGGCAAGGGGGGAGTTTAGGAGGGGAGCGGCAAGTGGGGAGTTTAGGAGGGGAGGGGCTAGGGGGGAGTTTAGAAAGTGGATGATTTATGAAAGCTGAACATTTATAACAAATTGGGTTTGTTGCGATTTTCAAGTTAGCGATCCGTTTAAGAACGATGGAGGAGGGGTGGAATGAATGAGAATTTAGAGCATGGAGTGATTTGGAATCATTAGAGATTGAATATTATTTTGAAATGGAATGAGTTGAAGAGGAAATTGAAAGGAGCCTTTTAAATAGTAAGAAAAACAGCGTGTTGTAATATACGACTGAATAAAACATTCCAGGGGAAAGTTTAAACATATTTAAATAGAACCATGAAGAACAATCTTATATTCACAAAAATACCAATGGGGAGAGGGAGCCTAGAGCGATGACCACGAGTCACTTGAACAGGGCAAAAGGTGGAAGGCAAGGGGAAAATGGGGGCGGGGCGAGTCAGCGCACGTGGGCAGAGGCAAAAGCACACGATGGGACAAAAGCACACGAGGAGAAAGGGAAATAAAAGTTTTTGGTTTTTTTTTTGGGGGGGGGGGGGGGGGGTTACAACGTTAGACAAATAGTAGATGTTCGGTGAAGTTTGGGGGAGAAGGGAAAATCAAAAACCAAGCATAACCAGCGAAGGAAGAAACAAACTTTGACGGGAGAAACCTGAGGCTGCAAGGCTTCACACGCCGCGTGGCAAACAAACGATTAATTTATGATAAACACCGAGATAAACACCGAGAAACATCCAAGGGACACACTATAAGTTCACACGCCGAAAGATAAAATACAGTTACGACAAAATACAATTGTGAACAGACTTAACTTTGAAAACGTGGAGACCGTGTGGAGCTTCGAAAATTCGTGACGTCGTCTCGAGATCTCGCGAGAGATGTTTCAGTTATGGAGGTGTTTCAGTGAAAATGGTGAATTTTGGACCCCACAATGGCCGTTTTGTGGGAGCCGGTGCTTATGTGGAGCACAACTTTAGATGCGGGCCTAGTCCTAATGCCTCCAAGCAAGTTTCATTAAAATCTGGTGGTAATTTTGAGGATAAGATTTTGAAAAAATTATCCAAATTTAGGACCTCTGCGGAGGTCGATCCAGCCAGATGAGGAGCGCTACGATTAAGACCTACCTACTCTGATGCATCCTGTTACATTTGGTTTGAATTGGCCAGGTAGTTCGGGAGATGAAAACTTTTTCGGGAAAATGAAGCATTCTGGAAGTTGGCACATTGCCCCTTTACTGGGGAGATATGGCCACAAATTAAGGTTAAGGCATGGTCTTGATGCCACATGGCCATTTTGATGTGGATCCGATTGGTTTCTGAGAAGTTTTTTGAAGGAAATACCCAAATTAGGGGCAAAACCTCACTTTTACCTCCTTTAGATGGGCGGATATGGATGGGGTGCACAACACCATGAGACTTTACTGTTCTGATGTATCATACCAAATTTGGTCCATATTGGTCGTGTAGTTTGTGAGGAAAATATGTTTTAGTGAATGAGGCATTAGTGGAGGGGGCCCGTGTTCCCCTTTTTGTGGGAGATACGGTCATGAGGAGCACAACTTAAGGTTAGGACATGGTCCCGATGCCTTGTGGCGAGTTTGGTTTTGGTATGTCTGGCGGTTTCTCGAATATTTTTGAATAAAATACCAATATTTGGGGCAAATCCTTTTTTATCCCCTCTATAAGGGGGTGCATCCGGATGGGGAGCACATCACCATGAGACCTTACTGTGGGTGATGCATCGTACCAAGTTTGGTCCATATTGGTTGGGTTGTTTGTGCGGAGAAGAGGTTTTAGTCAAATATTAACATACGGAAGGATGGACACCAGGACCCACTATGAAGTTATTTCTGAGAAATAATTTCTGAGAAATAACCTAAAAATTGGGGGAGCTAATTGCAGAAACAAACCCTTTATCTGCTGTGAAAACATTGCTGAAGCGCTGATTTTTCGGGCACGTTTTCCGGATATGAAGATATTATAATAAGAGGGGGAAAGAATGAGTTTTACTCATTCTTTACTCTTTTCCTTCAATTGTTTCATTACCTCTACCACCGAAGTTGGATGGAGGTTATGTTTTCACCCCTGTTTGTCTGTCTGTTTGTGAACAAGACGTCTCTGGACGGATTCGGACAAAACTCAGTGGACAGGTTGCGTGTTTGACAAGGACAAATTGATTCGATTTGGGTGCAGATCCGAATTCAGATATGGCCCATCAGTGGGATACAAAACTAAACTGTTGAGCCTGGTGGAGGTATGCTCTCTACCGAGTGCCATTCTCGTTCCTTTTTTGTCCAATATGTCACGTATCTTACTCGCATTATTATCCAATAGCTGTTGTTCATCTACTGTACATCAGCGGGGAAGTCATAAATGATGTCACTAACTCAGTAGACCTATACATTTCCCTTATTTTCATATTCTATCTCACTCCAAGGATGCGATATGCCTGAAACGTCCATGCTTCTGCTATTTTTTCATGGCCAATAACCCAAACTGTTTACACTTTTGTTTTTATACCCTGCCACAAACTCAGTCCGCTAGTTCTTTGTTGGAATTTGTAACGACCTTTGATGGACAGTAACACTTGTATTACAAGAGGCTTGGTGCAGCATTGAGACAAGGCTGTTTTTCCCATCCTCGGCAGCCCTAAACTACACCTCGGCACGACCGGACTCTGCGAGGCCCGGGCCTACTGAAGGGACGGTTTTGTGGCCGTGGTCATAAATATGGTCAGTAGTCCAGGTTTTGCGAATGCATTCTGGAAACCGTGACCTAAAGTATACTTCTATATACAATCCCGGTGTGTACCCCGGTTTAGAATAGGTACACCGTATCCCTGCGCATCGTAAGAGGCGACCAAGGGTTGGCGTCAGGAAGGGCATCCGGCCATAAAAACATTGCCTCAAACAGGGAACCATGATTGTCATGGGGCCCGCAAGGCTAACCCCTGCTCTAGCGGGGAAAATGGCCTTAAAACGATCATTCATATTTTATATACACAAATAATTAAGTTAAGCACCCCCCCGTTTTTTTACAACCTCGCACATTACAAGTTTGTTGTCGTCAAAACAGTGTAATATACCCATGATATTGCTATATTTTCTGGAGAAGTGATATTATGGTCACATAAAAACATAACAATCATGCCGTTTTCAATATTTTATTCTGAATAATTTAAGGTGAAATTTTTTGGGAATTTTAGGCATATTTTCACCTCAATTTAAGTATGGAGCTATAGGTCCATCACGGACAGTGTGGATGACGTTTATGTTTTCTAACGTACAGTCATTGTTCTGAGAAGACCTCTAGCGATCTTTGCGTCAATAACGTGTGTAGGACCCACGTGATCGGATCACTGACTCAACCCTACGTCTCATAGACCCTGTAAGCCGTCGTATGCGTTGCTGTGGCAGGTTGTTCCATTCCCGATGTAATGCACGTTCCAATTCATCCAGATTGGCTATTGGAGGGACCATCTTCGCAATTTGTCGTCCCAACATGTCCCAAACGTGCTCGAGGGGGTTCAGGTCAGGACTGTACGCAGGCCAGGGGATGGTTGTCACAGCACCTTGCTCCATCCGATCACGTGGGTCCTACACACGTTATTGACGCAAAGATCGCTAGAGGTCTTCTCAGAACAATGACTGTACGTTAGAAAACATAAACGTCATCCACACTGTCCGTGATGGACCTATAGCTCCATACTTAAATTGAGGTGAAAATATGCCTAAAATTCCCAAAAAATTTCACCTTAAATTATTCAGAATAAAATATTGAAAACGGCATGATTGTTATGTTTTTATGTGACCATAATATCACTTCTCCAGAAAATATAGCAATATCATGGGTATATTACACTGTTTTGACGACAACAAACTTGTAATGTGCGAGGTTGTAAAAAAACGGGGGGGTGCTTAACTTAATTCTTTGTGTATATATTCTGGAAACCGTGACCCTGAATACATAAACTGTGAATTTAAAATATGGCAGAAGGCGGTGCCCGTGGTGTCTTCACAGCATTCAGCGTTTTTTGATGGGTCGAGCCTGTTTCTGTTGGATAATATTTCAAGATCCAAACCCTGACGCTACACAGCCACAGCCTGTATGTATATAGTAGTCAACCTAACCGTGACATCTCTTTCCAAAATGTGTTTGTTCGCCAAATACTCCGACAGTTTTTTGGGTTGATATTGACCAAACTAAGACCGAGTACTCGGTGCCCCCCCCCCCCCCCCCGAGGGTTGTCCGATGGTGGGCGGCATCATGATTCTCTGGGGTGACGTTCCAAAGTTCAAACTTCTATTGAAAGTCATAACTATGTAACGTGCCTCTTAATTCCAGTAAGGAAAAGCCACAGAAAAAGCAAATGACAAAAATGGGACTTCGAGTGAGCATCCCATTTCGTGAACTATTTTTTTAATAATAGCTACACCAGGAAGTATACTTTAGTAAATGTATCCCTCATCCCTGTCTCCGATTTCATCCTCATCTCCATGAGGCATTTGGGTGCATATTTGAAGTGTTAGCACCATGGCCAAAAAAAGTGCCATATTTATATAATGCATCTAAAAAATGGCCATATTTTATCAGTGCTGAGGCCTCTGATCCCACACACCTTGCTGAGTTGTATTATCTGTCTTCAAAGCAATTTAATTCATACTCTCACCCTCATTGACGAAGAATTCTGCCATGTAGAAGGAAGTGTGCACAGCGTTGGACGAGTGGGAGATTGCTTGGTTTGGATTCCACTCAAAAGGAGCTTTCTCCGGATGCCACTGTACACCATATATGGAGTAGTTATAGGCTGGGGAAGTATGAGGAAATGGTAAAGTTGCAAATGAGTTTGAGGAAGAAAAAAAAAAAAATACTCATGATAACGACACTGGACGAGCAAGTTCAAAGGTTGTACATGTGTATGGGAAGCACATACATTCTGTGTGAGGCCAAATTAATAGTCAGGTACTAACAATCACATGACCATAACTTTTGCTGCTAACCTGTCATCCATCTTATTGCAGAGCTCGACATGAAAAGACTGTCATCCCACGCCAACATCAAATGTTTTCATGAAAATGGTGACAATGAAAATAAAATTAACAAGAGGCACAATTCCATTTAATTAATTGCAACACAAAAGGCGTAAATGTGACTGGCCTCCCTCCACACAAGACGAAACAGAACATGCACTTATTGACGAATACAGAAAATCTTTCCATTATGGCCCTGAACCTGTGATTGGTACATGACAGGTTTCCTCGGCGGGTTTAGTTCAGCTCCAAAGGACCTATCTCACCGCCGGTCTTGTTATATTCATAGGCCACATCATGGCATACCCCTGTGTGATATAGCGTTTGACGTGCCAATTCTCAGTTTGTTGGAAGTCATTGGGACGGCATGGGCCGATATAGTATGGAACAATTGGGAGGAAACCACAATCATAAAATAAGGAGGAAGGAATGAGGTGAACCAGGTTCACAGACGACAGTCGGTCCCTCAAAACTAGTATTAGACCTCAATGCACATATTCACACATGGATGGTATGGTAGACGTGACGCTTCATCTTCATCAACATACATGAAATCACAATTAAACTAGGAGGGCACTCAGTTGAGCGCATACCTCCGCCAGGCTGAACAGTTTATGTTTTGTATCCTACTGATAGGCCGGGTCTGGATTCGGACCTGAACCAACATCTAATCTGCTTGTTCTTGTCACCTAACCAACTCGTCCATAACTTTTAAAAATATCACTAGCGTGACTCGGCACGCTCCGCGCGCCTCACCACACGTCGATTCAGAGGGATAGACGTCTTTGACCATGTCTGCTTTCTCCGGCAGTGAGGGATGGTGGGTGGGGGTTCGTGGTGGTGATAGTGGGTGGGGATCATGGGGGGAAGTGGGGGAATTGTGGAGGTGGGATGGAGTGGGTGTGATGGGGGGATTGTGGGGGAGAGCGGCCAAAATTGGGTCTTCAGGGACTTTTTGGTCTTTAGGGTCTTCTGGATCTCCGGGGTGTTTTGGGTCTTCATGGTATTTAAAGGTCTTTGGGGTCTTTTGGTATTTTGGGTCTTTAGGGGTCCTCAGGGTATTTTTGGTATTTTGGATCCTCTGGGCCTTTAAGGGTGTTTAGGGTCTTCAGGGGCTTTTGGGTCTTAAGGGTCTTTTGGTTCATCTGGGTCTTTGGCGTAGTTTGGGTGTTTTCGGCCTTTAAGGGTACTTTGAGTATTCAGGGTCTTTTGGGTCTTCGTGGTATTTTGGCTCTTTGCAGTCGGTCTTCATGGGTCTTGGTGGTCTTAATGGTCTTGGGTGGGGGGGGGGGGGATTTAAAGTGTCGTCAAAGGTCTGAGCGGTCTCAGCAGTCTAAAGGGTCAAAATACAGGGTCCGTCAGGGAGGTGTGACGAATTTCAGAAAACTCGTACACAGTTATTTTTAGTCGAATTTCAATTTTTTTTTTTTTTAAGACTACATATATAATGCCATGTAATAGTAATACACTGTAACAAAGACATTTAAAAAATGTAATTCATGTTTTTGAAAAATGACATCTAAATGGCGGCCGTTCTTGTCCAAGCATTCTTGCAGACG
This sequence comes from Myxine glutinosa, assembly GCF_964187855.1. Taxonomy (NCBI): domain Eukaryota; kingdom Metazoa; phylum Chordata; class Myxini; order Myxiniformes; family Myxinidae; genus Myxine; species Myxine glutinosa. Next base: position 16,738,199 of record NC_136263.1, read on the forward strand.
CGCAGAAAAGTTCCAGCATTTCTCAGCACAGCAGCATCCCTCAGCAGTTCCAGCATTCTTTCTGCGAACGTAAACCGCCGTACGAAATCATTCTGCTGCAGTTCTTGAACCACCATGATTTTGTACGCGTGATGATGAAGGTCCAAGTGCAAAATTCGACGAACTGATCTGTCTGACATCCGTAGAGCGCGAGCGTGCCGTACCGCTGACCGACGAGGGCTGGCCTCCACAGCTTGTCGAACCCTTTCGATGTTTTCCGGGGTCCTAACGGTTCGATCACCTCCCCGAGCTGCTCCCGGCCTCACAGATCCAGTTGTCCTGAAGTTTTTTACCCACTTCAATATTGTGTTTCGAGACGGAACGGCGCCACGTCGACCAACATTGAAGTGAGTACGAAATCTGCGCTGTGTAAGCACCACCGAACTACCCGTTTGAATAAACGTCTCAACAACAAAGACGCGATGTTCAATCGTCCACAGCTCCATGGCTACTGAAATGGCGCCTGACAACGAGTAACCAACAGCCATCACGCATGCGCTAGACCCCCCACTTGCATTGTTATACCCAATTCAAACATGAATTACATTTTTAAAATGTCTTTGTTACAGTGTATTAAATGGCATTATATATGTAGTCTTTAAAAAATAAAAAAATTTGAAATTCGACTAAAAATAACTGTACGAGTTTTCTGAAAATCGTCACACCTCCCAGCCGGACCCTGTATATATTCCAACAGTACGTAATTAAGAGTTCACGGACTGTTTTTTGTTTTGGTCACAGAAGAAGACGTTTTGGTCACAAATAAACAAACATCACCATATACGTTTGCTCTATTATAATAAGATGTTATATATTTCTGTTCGCCCGATCTCTCAATGGTGAAGAATCACTTAAAAATTATTCTAGCCGAATCCGGATCTTCACCAAAATCTAATCATTTCGTCCTTGTCACATACGCTACATCTCTGCCAAAGTTAGTCCGAATCCGTCCACAACCTTTTGAGATATTTCGTTCACAAACAGACAGACAGACAGGGGTGAAAACATAACCTCCATCCACCTTCGGTGGCAGAGGTAACAAAATGTTTCTCCTTTATTGGTCGCTCACTGTACCCCTTCCACTTTACACTGTGTCATGGTATATTTTGGAACAAACCTCAATGTGTGTCCCGACTAACCCAAACTGCCTTAGGCAATATAATCTTTACCTGATGTTCCTTATTGCCAGAGCTCACCTTCTACAGAAGAGATGAATTTGATGCCGTTATTGTCGGTGTTTAGGCTCACGATGCGATACATCTGCTCGAGGGCATTGTTCATTGAATAATTCTGAAAGAGACAAATAACCTTGGTAACAAATTAAGATGGTTTGACCCATGGGCAGAGATGGCAAGCAAATTAAGATGGTTTGACCCATGGGTAGAGATAGCAAACAAATTAAGATGGTTTGACTCATGGGCAGAGATGGCAAACAAATTAAGATGGTTTGACCCATGGGCAGAGATGGCAAACAAATTAAGGTGGTTTGACGCATGGGCAGAGATGGCAAACAAATTAAGATGGTTTGACCCATGGGCAGAGATGGCAAACAAATTAAGATGGTTTGACCCATGGGCAGAGATGTCAAACAAATTAGGTGGTTTGACCCATGGGCAGAGATGGCAAACAAATTAAGATGGTTTGACCCATGGGCAGAGATGGCAAACAAATTAAGATGGTTTGACCCATGGGTAGAGATGGCAAACAAATTATGATGGTTTGACCCATGGGCAGAGATGGCAAACAAATTAAGGTGGTTTGACTCATGGGCAGAGATGTCAAACAAATTAAGATGGTTTGACGCATGGGCAGAGATGGCAAACAAATTAAGATGGTTTGACCCATGGGCAGCGATGGCAAACAAATTAAGATGGTTTGACGCATGGGCAGAGATGGCAAACAAATTAAGATGGCTTGACCCATGGGCAGCGATGGCAAACAAATTAAGATGGTTTGACCCATGGGTCGAGATGGCAAACAAATTAAGATGGTTTGACCCATGGGCAGCGATGGCAAACAAATTAAGATGGTTTGACGCATGGGCAAAGATGCCAAACAAATTAAGATTATTTGACCCATGGGCAGAGATAGCAAACAAATTAAGGTGGTTTGATGCATGGGCAGAGGTGGCAAACAAATTAAGATGGTTTGATGCATGGGAAGCGATGGCAAACAAATTAAGATGATTTGACCCATGGGCAGAGATGGCAAACAAATCAAGGTGGTTTGATGCATGGGCAGAGGTGGCAAACAAATTAAGATGGTTTGATGCATGGGCAGCGATGGCAAACAAATTAAGATGATTTGACCCATGGGCAGCGATGGCAAACAAATTAAGATGGTTTGACCCATGGGCAGTGATGGCAAACAAATTAAGATGGTTTGACCCATGGGCAGAGATGGCAAACAAATTAAGATGGTTTGACCCTTGGTCAGCGATGGCAAACAAATTAAGATGGTTTGACCCATGGGCAGTGATGGCAAACAAATTAAGATGGTTTGACCCTTGGGCAGCGATGGCAAACAAATTAAGATGGTTTGACCCATGGGCAGTGATGGCAAACAAAGTAAGATGGTTTGACCCATGGGCAGAGATGGCAAACAAATTAAGATGGTTTGACCCGTGGGCAGAGATGGCAAACAAATTAAGATGGTTTGACGCATGGGCAGAGATGGCAAACAAATTAAGATGGTTTGACCCATGGGCAGCGATGGCAAACAAATTAAGATGGTTTGACGTATGGGCAGAGATGGCAAACAAATTAAGATGGTTTGACCCATGGGCAGCGATGGCAAACAAATTAAGATGGTTTGACCCATGGGTCGAGATGGCAAACAAATTAAGATGGTTTGACCCATGGGCAGCGATGGCAAACAAATTAAGATGGTTTGACGCATGGGCAAAGATGGCAAACAAATTAAGATTGTTTGACCCATGGGCAGCGATGGCAAACAAATTAAGGTGGTTTGATGCATGGGCAGAGGTGGCAAACAAATTAAGGTGGTTTGATGCATGGGCAGCGATGGCAAACAAATTAAGATGATTTGACCCATGGGCAGAGATGGCAAACAAATCAAGGTGGTTTGATGCATGGGCAGAGGTGGCAAACAAATTAAGATGGTTTGATGCATGGGCAGAGATGGCAAACAAGGTGGTTTGATGCATGGGCAGAGATGGCAAACATATTAAGATGGTTTGACCCATGGGCAGCGGTGGCAAATAAATTAAGATAGTTTGATGCATGGGCAGAGATGGCAAACAAATTAAGATGGTTTGATGCATGGGCAGCGATGGCAAATAAATTAAGATAGTTTGATGCATGGGCAGAGATGGCAAACAAATTAAGATGGTTTGACCCATGGGCAGCGATGGCAAATAAATTAAGATAGTTTGATGCATGGGCAGAGATGGCAAACAAATTAAGGTGGTTTGACGCATGGGCAGAGATAGCAAACAAATTAAGGTGGTTTGACACATGGGCAGAGATGACAAACAAATTAAGGTGGTTTGACGCATGGGCAGAGATTGCAAACAAAGTAAGATGGTTTGTCTCATGGGCAGAGATGGCAAACAAATTAAGATGGTTTGATGCATGGGCAGCGATGGCAAATAAATTAAGATAGTTTGATGCATGGGCAGAGATGGCAAACAAATTAAGGTGGTTTGACGCATGGGCAGAGATAGCAAACAAATTAAGGTGGTTTGACCCATGGGCAGAGATTGCAAACAAATTAAGGTGGTTTGACCCATGGGTAGAGATAGCAAACAAATTAAGATGGTTTGTCTCATGGGCAGAGATGGCAAACAAATTAAGGTGGTTTGACCCATGGGTAGAGATAGCAAACAAAGTAAGATGGTTTGTCTCATGGGCAGAGATGGCAAACAAATTAAGATGGTTTGATGCATGGGTAGAGATAGCAAACAAAGTAAGATGGTTTGTCTCATGGGCAGAGATGGCAAACAAATTAAGGTGGTTTGACCCATGGGCAGAGATAACAAACAAATTAAGGTGGTTTGACCCATGGGCAGAGATTGCAAACAAATTAAGGTGGTTTGACCCATGGGCAGAGATTGCAAACAAAGTAAGATGGTTTGACCCATGGGCAGAGATGGCAAACATATTAAGATGGTTTGACCCATGGGCAGAGATGGCAAACAAATTAAGATGGTTTGACCCATGGGCAGAGATGGAAAACAAATTAAGATTGTTTGACTCATGGGCAGAGATGACAAACAAATTAAGATGGTTTGACGCATGGGCAGAGATGGGAAACAAATTAAGATGGTTTGACGCATGGGCAGAGATGGCAAACAAATTAAGATGGTTTGACCAATGGGCAGCGATGGCAAACAAATAAAGATGGTTTGACGCATGGGCAGAGATGGCAAACAAATTAAGATGGTTTGACCCATGGGCAGCGATGGCAATCAAATTAAGATGGTTTGACGAATGGGCAGAGATTGCAAACAAATTAAGATGGTTTGACCCATGGGCAGAGGTGGCAAACAAATTAAGATGGTTTTGACCCATGGGTAGAGATGGCAAACAAATTAAGATGGTTTGACCCATGGGCAGCGATGGCAAACAAATTAAGATGGTTTGACGCATGGGCAAAGATGGCAAACAAATTAAGATGGTTTGACCCATGGGCAGAGATGGCAAATAAATTAAGATGGTTTGACCCATGGGCAGAGATGGCAAACAAATTAAGATGGTTTGTCTCATGGGCAGAGATGGCAAACAAATTAAGATGGTTTGACCCATGGGCAGAGATGGCAAACAAATTAAGATGGTTTGACCCATGGGCAGCAATGGCAAACAAATTAAAATGGTTTGACCCATGGGCAGCGATGGCAAACAAATGAAGATGGTTTGACCCATGGGCAGAGATGGCAAACAAATTAAGGTGGTTTGACGCATGGGCAGAGATGGCAAACAAATTAAGGTGGTTTGACGCATGGGCAGAGATGGCAAACAAATTATGTGGTTTGACCCATGGGCAGAGGTGGCAAACAAATTAAGATTGTTTGACCCATGGGCAGAGATGGCAAACAAATTAAGATTGTTTGACCCATGGGCAGAGATGGCAAACAAATTAAGGTGGTTTGATGCATGGGCAGAGATGGCAAACATATTAAGATGGTTTGATGCATGGGCAGCGATGGCAAATAAATTAAGATAGTTTGATGCATGGGCAGAGATGGCAAACAAATTAAGATGGTTTGACCCATGGGCAGAGATGGCAAACAAATTAAGATGGTTTGACCCATGGGCAGAGATTGCAAACAAATTAAGGTGGTTTGACGCATGGGCAGAGATAGCAAACAAATTAAGGTGGTTTGACGCATGGGCAGAGATAGCAAACAAATTAAGGTGGTTTGACCCATGGGCAGAGATAACAAACAAATTAAGGTGGTTTGACGCATGGGCAGAGATTGCAAACAAATTAAGGTGGTTTGACGCATGGGCAGAGATAGCAAACAAATTAAGGTGGTTTGACGCATGGGCAGAGATTGCAAACAAATTAAGGTGGTTTGACGCATGGGCAGAGATAGCAAACAAATTAAGGTGGTTTGACGCATGGGCAGAGATATGTCATGTATGCAGTGCAAATGTTCACCGTTGTATCCCTACACCGGGACCGGGTTGTATCCCTACGCCAGAGCTCGGATGGCGCTGCTGTGAATCGGGCCTTGATTGGCAGAGTGAATAAACGCGTACGACAATTGATCGCAGTTTGTCGAGATACTTTACATGGCGACGAAGGTAAACATCTAGACCATGACATCTTTCGGCCATATCGATGAATTCGACCCTCATGAGGGGGATTTTGACACGTATTCTGAGCGTTTGTCTTTCTACTTCGAGGCGAACGGCATTGCGACCGAAGGCCTGATGAAGGCCGTCTTCCTGTCCGTTTGCGGAGGTGAGACGTTCACACTCGTTAAAAACCTGATTCGGCCTCGGACAATCCAGGAGCTCACGTATGCAGAGCTCAAGGCCGCTTTGAAGGAACATTGCAACCCATCTCCTTCAGTCATCCTGTGTCGGTTTAATTTTTACATGTGCAGACAGCAGCAAGGTCAGTCGATCGCAGACTTCATTGCACACCTCAAAAAACTGTCACATCTGTGTGAGTTTGGGGACACGATTGATGACATGCTTCGTGATTTGCTGGTGGTTGGCATGTCCGATGACCGCACTCGTAGACGCCTGCTTGCTGAGAGAAGACTGACGTTCCAAAATGCCAGAGACACCGCAATTTCCATGGAAAGTGCTGAACGCAACGCTACAAGCATCGGTGCCACTCGCTCATCTGGTACCAGCCCTGCTGTGAATCGGTTGGATCATGTTCAGCCACAACGTTGGAACAAGGCTCCTCGTCAGAAGCCAGTGCAGTCTCAAACCCACAACAACTGTTTTCGGTGCAACGGAAAGCACCCTCCGGAGACGTGTCGGTTCAAAGATGCCACCTGCCATTTCTGTTCGAAAACTGGCCATATTGCTCCAGCTTGCATCACTCGCAAATCGGGAAAAGGAAAAGCTGCTGACAAGATTCATCAGTTTATCGGTTCGGAGGAACCCGAGCTTGACCAGGTGAGCTCTGTTTCCGACAACTCAGAATCGTATGACCTGCTTCATATTGATTCTCACCATAGGCGGGACCCTCTTCTTGCCAATGTTGTCGTCAACAATCGACCATTGCAAATGGAGGTCGACACTGGTGCGGCCGTCTCGCTCATCAGCCATGCTGTTTTCACAAACCTGTGGAGTGATGCTGACCGACCCCATCTGAAACCTACTACCTATGGACTCTCCACCTATACAGGTGAGAAGATTGTTCCCTGCGGTACATGTGATGTCACGGTGGGCTACGATAACCGTGAGTTTCACCTACCCCTGATCGTCATTCCTGGAAAGGGCCCTTCCTTACTCGGCAGGAACTGGTTGAGCATAATTCGACTGAAGTGGGAAAGCATTCATCAACTCCGGGCAGCCAATGTTTCTCCTACCGCAGCATACACACTCAAAAATGTGCTGGATACGTACCCGGATGTCTTCAAGGATGAGCTTGGAACCTTGAAAGGACATACGGCTAAACTCAGGGTTGACCGGGATGCCAATCCTATATTTTGCAGGGCTCGCCCAGTCCCTTTCGCCCTGCGTGAGCGGATTGACAAGGAACTGGATCATCTTGAAAATCTGGGGATCATTGAGCAAATCCAGTATGCCGAATGGGCGGCGCCCATCGTTCCAGTCATAAAATCGGACCAGTCCATCCGCATATGTGGAGATTATAAAATGACCGTGAACAGGTGTTCTTCATTGGATAAATATCCAATCCCGAGGATCGAAGACCTCTATGCTCGTCTCACGGGAGGCAAGACTTTTACGAAACTCGATCTCAAATCCGCCTATCTACAGCTCTGCTTGGACGAGAATTCGAAACAGTATCTTACCATCAACACGCATCGTGGGTTGTATAGGTACCACCGACTTAGTTTTGGAGTGAAATCTGCACCTGGAATTTATCAGCGTGTCATGGACAGTTTGTTTGCCGCCGAACGCAACGTCGTTTGTTACCAGGATGATATTCTGGTTACTGGTCGTACGGACGCGGAACATCTACAGAACCTGGAGAGAGTTCTGAAGAAGATTTCGGACTCCGGCCTACGTTTGCGTCGAGACAAGTGCAAGTTTATGGTGCCATCAGTCACGTACCTGGGTCATACGATTGATGCCGAGGGTCTACACCCGACAGATGAGAAAGTCCGAGCTATCAAGGATGCTCCTTCTCCACGAGATGTGACCGAATTGAAGTCATACCTCGGTTTGCTTCAGTTCTATGGTCGTTACATCCCGAATGTGACCGACGTTTTGGGCCCCCTTTATCGGCTTTTGAGGAAAGGAGTCTCCTGGAGCTGGGGGTCTAGTGAACAATCAGCATTCCAGACCTCTAAGGATCTGCTCAAATCGTCCAATGTTCTCGTTCATTTTGATCCAGAGAAGGATCTTGTGCTGACATGCGATGCCTGTCGGTATGGAGTGGGGAGTGTATTATCGCACGTGATGCCTGATGGTACAGAAAGACCGGTTGCATTTGCATCCAGAACGTTGACCCCGGCAGAGAAAAACTATTCCCAACTTGACAAGGAAGGATTGGGAATCGTTTTCGGCGTTGGCAAATTTCGCCAGTACCTTCTTGGACATCATTTCACGATTCGCACTGATCACAAGCCGCTGATCAGTCTGTTTGGTCCAACTAAGGCGACATCTGACACACTACCACCCAGGATCATCCGCTGGTCCCTGTTTCTCGCTGCTTATGACTACACCATATGTTATAAGCCCGGTTCGTCTATCACAAATGCAGATGCCATGAGTCGGTTACCCCTTCCAGAATCCGTTGATGATTCCCCTACACCAGGATCCATTATCGCACTGATGGATCATCTGGAAGATTGTGCTGTCGATTCTGGCCAGATCCGCACTCATACTCGACGAGACCCCGTTCTGTCCAGAACTGTCCAGGCTGTACAGCTTGGATGGCATTTGCTACCTGAGGGTGACCCAGATTTTGCGGCTTTTAAAGCACGTAAAAACGAACTCAGCGTGGAAAATGGTTGCCTACTCTGGGGATGTCGTGTCGTGATCCCGAAAAATCTGCGTTCCAGGGTCATGGATGAAATCCATGACTGTCACCCCGGGATTGTGAAGATGAAGTCACTCGCCAGAAACTATGTGTGGTGGCCGAATCTTGATGCTGATATCGAACATCATGTTCGACATTGTTACCCCTGCCAGAGCACCCGGAATACACCTGCGAAAGCGCCACTGCATCCCTGGGAATGGCCCAGCGAACCGTGGCATCGCCTACATCTCGATTATGCCGGGCCTATTAACGGCAGCATGATTCTAATAATTACGGACGCGCACACAAAATGGATTGATGCCTATGTGACGCGTGGTACTACGTCAGCCATTGTCATCGAAAGACTCAGACGCTGTTTCGCCACTCATGGTCTGCCCAGGATGATCGTGAGTGATAACGGTTCGTGTTTTTCCAGTACCGAGTTTGCCAAGTTCACACGTCGGAACGGCATCAAACATAAGTTTGTCAGCCCACATCACCAGGCTTCAAATGGCTTGGCCGAACGATCCGTGGGAATCATCAAATCCGGATTGCAGAAACTTCAGGAGGGAACCCTGGAAACAAAGCTGTCTCGTCTCCTGTTCAAATACCGCATCACGCCACAATCAACAACCGGAGCAGCTCCGTCTGAGTTATTGATGAAACGACACTTGAGATCGACACTTGACAATCTCAAACCAGACATATCATCAAATGTTTATCAGAGCCAGCTTAATCAAAAGTTGGTGCACGATAAGACGTCCAACAGTCGATGTATCAACATTGGAGATCCAGTGTTTGCCCGAAATTTTGGTGCAGGTGCGACGTGGCTACCGGGAGACATCATCGAGAAGCCAGGTCCACTGTCCAGTGTGATTCGCCTGCAGGACGGCCGCAAAATTCGTCGACATCAGGACCACATAACCTACCGTCACTGTGAGTCGATGGAGCCTGTAGCATCGTCACAGTCAGGACAACAGTTCGACCCGCCACTGCCGGAGATCGTCGTGGCCGCTCCAGCCAGCTCGGATGCCCCGAAAACCTCTGCAAACGCTACACCCTTCGTGGAGACCAAAGGAATCACCTCGGACTCTGTATCCACTGGTACACCGCGACCCAAAGGAATCACCTCGGACTCTGTATCCACTGGTACACCGCGACGCTCAATGCGTGAGAGAAAAGCACCCGACCGGTTGAATCTTTGAAGATGTTTTTTTTCACGTTGACACATGTTCTATTTTCACGTATTTTCATTATTCTCATAACCGTTTGCACACATATTTTCACATGTTTTGGAAATGTTGCTTTTGAAATGTCAATTCTGGAAATCTAGCACGTATATTGCTCTTGGTAATTTTGGACTTAAAGGGGAGGATGTCATGTATGCAGTGCAAATGTTCACCGTTGTATCCCTACACCGGGACCGGGTTGTATCCCTACGCCAGAGCTCGGATGGCGCTGCTGTGAATCGGGCCTTGATTGGCAGAGTGAATAAACGCGTACGACAATTGATCGCAGTTTGTCGAGATACTTTACAAGATAGCAAACAAATTAAGGTGGTTTGACCCATGGGCAGAGATTGCAAACAAATTAAGGTGGTTTGATGCATGGGCAGAGATAGCAAACAAATTAAGGTGGTTTGACGCATGGGCAGAGATTGCAAACAAATTAAGGTGGTTTGACCCATGGGCAGAGATTGCAAACAAATTAAGGTGGTTTGACCCATGGGCAGAGATAACAAACAAATTAAGGTGGTTTGACGCATGGGCAGAGATTGCAAACAAAGTAAGATGGTTTGACCCATGGGCAGAGATTGCAACAGTGAGATGAAAAATTGGGGCAGCAATAAAAGTGACAAAAATAAATAATTTGAGGTCCACACACTACAGAGCTCTAGGTTCATATCAGGACAAGTCACAACATTTCCAGGCTGAAACAAATCCCAGACTGATTGTCATTCCGACGCAGGAAACTTGACTGAAGATGCAGAAATTTTATTCAGAGGTCCGGCGAAAGCTGGTCCACTCTCTTTCAAAGACGCCGTGGGATCCATAACGTCCATAAACAATCAATGCTAGCAAATGGGTCCTCCAGATACACATCCATGCGAGGGACGGTTCCACGTTGCTACCCCATCCTGCATGTGAATCACCAGGATGAGTGTATAGCTGGGGCGACATTCCAACCTCTGTGAAGCCAATGTCAAACCACCTAATGTGTGAGTATGGTACATCATGATGTGATAAGATGTCTAACAAGCCAACACAGAACTTACAGAACTTGAGACTCTCAGTTTGGATTGTGTCACAAAAAAGGGCGACATAGCTCGACGCAGTGTTTTCATATAAAACGAGATTGAAAACAAAATGGCGTTTCACTTAATTGCTGTCTCAATACAAACAAACCTTCCTTCTGCTTGAATACAGAAAAATAACGAGCAAAGTCTCCATTGGAAATCATATTCGTATTATATGTACAATGTGTATATAAATCTGCGTTTGTCTTTGTTTGACTTGTCTGCCCTCCTAAATGACTGGAAGGAATGAGTTTAAATTTGGTCGTGGTCGTATAGCGCCACCTGGTGGTGATGGGAGAGGGTATTGCAAGTCAGCTGTGGAGATGACTTGCCATTTTACACTTGGTGTCGTGAAAACGTGTTCCTGACCTCTTTCAGAGGGAGTGGGAATAACTCTCCTGTAGGGAGAGGGTGTTTTTCGTCAATTATGTTCAACTGGACTGACAGGATGGCCTCGCGGTACGCACACTCACCTCTAAGCTGTCAAGCCTGGGTTTGAGTCCTGACCCAGTTGTCATCCCGGTGTTTCAATTGGTGGTCTTTCTGTCTTATACCGACTCCTCTCTGGCCTTGCTCCCCCAACTCTCTCTGTGCTCTGTCCCCCAAATATTCCTAAAGGTCGCACAAGATGTGCCTGCAACCCTCTTATGGTTAAACTGCCAAAATCAAGACTCTCTGCTCACCATCACTCTTTCATTCCTCTTTTTTTCCCGCCTCTGGAACAAACTCCCTCACTCCCTTCAATCCCACTCCTCCCTCCAGGTCTTTAAAACAGCTGTTCACCACCATCTCTTATCTTCCCCCATCCAAAACCTTGATCTTTTCTACCCCCGCTAATTTCACCCCAGATTCACTTTTTTGAAATACCGACTTCCTTCCTGGAAGTCCTTGCAGTGTCCATGTGTTTTATACTTCTCCCACTCCACCTTCCCATGCCTCCTCCCCCAAAGCCGTCTCCCTCCCACAGATCTCCTGATGTCCCTGCTCTCAAATGTTGTGTGTGTGTGTGTGCTTCCCCCTCTCTCCCCATCTTGTCTACCACTCCCCTTATTATATGTTTTATGTGTCTGTTTGATTTTTTTGTGTGATTAATGTAAGCTCTTTCACGAGCCTCGATCTTGTATACAAAAAAAAAAGAAAAAGAAAAAAGAAGGGTGATTCATGAATGGGTGTTAACGGTGGTGGGATCTCTCGGAATGATGTTAAACTGGGCGTCTTGTCTGCCACATTCGTTTGTCGGCGTTAAAGATCATACGGTTATCTGAGTGCCCGGCCAGGATTGTAGCCTAGTTCCCGTTTCAGCATCACCAACGCTCTGCAAGAGTGCACACATTCTCCGACTACAACCGGGAAGAATTGGGTCTGTGTCGCGCAGCAAGTCATTACTCCAACAAGGCCATCTGCACAGCAATCATTTCATTTTGCTCTCTAAAGTGTTTTTCTTTTTGTAAGATTTTTCATTTGAACGCATGATGTTTAAAGAATACTTTGTTCGTTCGTGCGTACGCAGCGCAAGGCTGCAGGGTGGCATCATTGGCTGAGTGCATGGCTATCCTGTTGAAACAACGCCCTCTGCTGGTTAGGGTAGGAATTTGTCATTTGTTCAGGGTGTCGTCGAAAGCGCGCCTACTCTTCACTAAGGACACTGGGATCTTTAACGTCCACCAATCCACCAACAGATGCTGTCTGTTGGCGGGCGTCCGTTTACCGTCTATCCGAGGGATGGCACGCACATTGATTTGCTTGTGCAACACCAGGATAACGGTTTATAGCTAGGTCAGGATTTAAACCCAGGCTAGACATCTTTGAGGCGAGTGTGCGTACTGCTAGGCCATCCTGTTAGCCAGAAAATATCTATACAGTATTATAAAAGGGGCCGTGTCTGTCTGTTTGTTTGTTACTTGCAAAATCGAAGATTTTTCAAGTACAGTATATTGGTCGGTTGTGTTTGTGACTCTGTTTGTTTGTCACCGGCCTACAGGTCACAATTTTCAACCGATCTTCACCAAACTTCACCAAGTGGTAGAGTTGGTCAAATGCCAGCAGCCTATTGTTTTTGGGGTCAATAGGTCAAAAGGTCAACATAGGCCAAAGGTCACCAACTTTGCTAAATTTCTAAAATCCTCAATTTTCATCCGATTGACTTGAAATTTGAAGACCACTTGCATATCTGGTCATTGAATTCAACCACCAAGAATTTTTGAAGTCAACATTGGCCAAATGGTCAACATAGGCCAAATTTCTAAAATCCTCAATTTTCATCCAATTGACTTGAAATTTGGAGAGGACTTGCACATCTGGTCACTGAATTCAACCACCAAGTATTCTTGAGGTCAACATAGGCCAAATGGTCAACATAGGCCAAATTTCTAAAATCCTCAAATTTCATCCAATTGACTTGAAATTTGAAAAGGACGTGCATATCTCGTCACTGAATTCAACCACAAATTATATTTTAGGTGAACATTGGCCAAAAGGTCAACATAGGCCAAATTTCTAAAATCCTCAATTTTCATCCAATTGACTTGAAATTTGAAGACGACTTGCATATCTGGTCACTGAATTCAACCACCAAGTACCTTTGAGGTCAACATAGGCCAAAAGGTCAACATAGGCCAAATTTCTAAAATCCTCAATTTTTATCCAATTGACTTGAAATTTGAAGAGGACTTGCATATCTGGTCACTGAATTCAACCACCAAGTATTCTTGAAGTCAACTTAGGCCAAAAGGTCAACATAGGCCAAATTTCTAAAATCCTCTATTTTCATCGAATTCACTTGAAAATTGAACAGCATTTGCACATTGAGTCACTAAATAGGGAAACTAACTATTTTTGATGTCAAAAGGTCAAAGGTCAACTCAAGGTCAACCTTCCAAAATCATCATTTTTCATCTGAAAAATCGTCACTTTTCATCCTGTTGACCCCGAGCTTTGATCAAGATTGTAAATTTAAATCTTCATGAAATGGACAATTTGCTGTATCAATGGTAAACTTTTAGGGGACGGCGTATTTTGCAAGTATCGTGCTACGCATGACGTTTTCTTGTTACTTGCAAAATCGAAGATTTTTCAAATATATTGGTCGGTTGTGTTTGTGACTCTGTTAGTTTGTCACCGGCCTACAGGTCACAATTTTCAACCGATCTTCACCAAACTTCACCAAGTGGTAGAGTTTTGTATACAAGATCGAGGCTCGTGAAAGAGCTAACATTAATCACACAAAAAGTCAAACCGACACACAAAACACAAAAAGGGGGGCAGAGGAAGAGGGGGGGCAGAGGAAAGTAGAAGGTTGGGGGAGGTGGAGGTATGAGATGGAAGGGAGAGGAGTTGGTCAAATGCCAGAAGTCTATTGTTTTGGGGTCAATAGGTCAAAAGGTCAACATAGGCCAAAGGTCACCAACTTTGCTAAATTTCTAAAATCCTCAATTTTCATCCGATTGACTTGAAATTTGAAGACCACTTGCATATCTGGTCATTGAATTCAACCACCAAGAATTTTTGAAGTCAACATTGGCCAAATGGTCAACATAGGCCAAATTTCTAAAATCCTCAATTTTCATTCAATTGACTTGAAATTTGGAGAGGACTTGCCCATCTGGTCACTGAATTCAACCACCAAGTATTCTTGAGGTCAACATAGGCCAAATGGTCAACATAGGCCAAATTTCTAAAATCCCCAAATTTCATCCGATTGAATTGAAATTTGAAGAGGACTTGCATATGTGGTCACTGAATTCAACCACAAATTATATTTTAGGTGAACATTGGCCAAAAGGTCAACATAGGCCAAATTTCTAAAATCCTCAATTTTCATCCAATTGACTTGAAATTTGAAGACGACTTGCATATCTGGTCACTGAATTCATCCACCAAGTACCTTTGAGGTCAACATAGGCCAAATTTCTAAAATCCTCAATTTTCATCCAATTGACTTGAAATTTGAAGAGGACTTGCATATCTGGTCACTGAATTCAACCACAAACTATATTTGATGTCAACATAGGCCAAAAGGTCAACATAGGCCAAATGGTCAACATAGGCCAAATTTCTAAAATCCTCAATTTTCATCCGATTGACTTGAAATTTGAAGAGGACTTGCATATCTCGTCACTGAATTCAACCACCTAGTATATTTGAGGTCAACATCGGAAGGTCAACATAGGCCACATTTCTAAAATCCTAAATTTTCATCTAATTGATGTGAAATTTGAAGAGGACTTGCAAATCTGGTTACTGAATTCAACCACCAAGTATTTTTGAGGTCACCATAGGCCAAAAGGTCAACATAGGCCATCATGTATCATTGGAAAACTTTTGGGGGAGGGTGGATTTTGCAAGTATCGTGCTACGCATGACGTCTTCTTGTTACTTGCAAAATCGAAGATTTTTCAAGTATATTGGTCGGTTGTGTTTGTGACTGTTAGTTTGTCACCGGCCTACAGGTCACAATTTTCAACCGATCTTCACCAAACTTCACCAAGTGGTAGAGTTGGTCAAATGCCAGAAGGCTATTGTTTTTGGGGTCAATAGGTCAAAAGGTCAACATAGGCCAAAGGTCACCAACTTTGCTAAATTTCTAAAATCCTCAATTTTCATCCGATTGACTTGAAATTTGAAGACCACTTGCACATCTGGTCATTGAATTCAACCACCAATAATTTTTGAGGTCAACATAGGCCAAATGGTCAACATAGGCCAAATTTCTAAAATCCTCAATTTTCATCCAATTGACTTGAAATTTGGAGAGGACTTGCACATCTGGTCACTGAATTCAACCACCAAGTATTCTTGAGGTCAACATAGGCCAAATGGTCAACATAGGCCAAATTTCTAAAATCCTCAATTTTCATCCAATTGACTTGAAATTTGAAGACCACTTGCATATCTGGTCACTGAATTCAACCACCAAGTATTTTTGAGGTCAACATAAGCCAAATGGTCAACATAGGCCAAATTTCTAAAACCTCAATTTTCATCCAATTGACTTGAAATTTGAAGACCACTTGCATATCTGGTCACTGACTTCAACCACCAAGTGTTCTTGAGGTCAACATAGGCCAAAAGGTCAACATGGGCCAAATTTCTAAAATCGTCACTTTTCATCCTGTTGACCCGAGCTTTGATCAAGATTGTAAATTTAAATCTTCATGAAATGGCCAATTTGCTGTATCAATGGTAAACTTTTGGGGGAGGGCGTATTTGCAAGTATCGTGCTACGCATGACGTTTTCTTGTTTGTTACTTGCAAAATCGAAGATTTTTCAAGTATATTGGTCGGTTGTGTTTGTGACTCTGTTAGTTTGTCACCGGCCCTACAGGTCACAATTTTCAACCGATCTTCACCAAACTTCACCAAGTGGTAGGGTTGGTCAAATGCCAGAAGCCTATTGTTTTTGGGGTCAATAGGTAAAAAGGTCAACATAGGCCAAAGGTCACCAACTTTGCTAAATTTCTAAAATCCTCAATTTTCATCCGATTGACTTGAAATTTGAAGACCACTTGCATATCTGGTCAATGAATTCAACCACCAAGAATTTTTGAAGTCAACATAGGCCAAATGGTCAACATAGGCCAAATTTCTAAAATCCTCAATTTTCATCCAATTGACTTGAAATTTGGAGAGGACTTGCACATCTGGTCACTGAATTCAACCACCAAGTATTCTTGAGGTCAACATAGGCCAAAAGGTCAACATAGGCCAAATTTCTAAAATCCTCTATTTTCATCGAATTGACTCGAAAATTGAACAGCATTTGCACATTGAGTCACTAAATAGGGAAACTAACTATTTTTTGAGGTCAAAAGGTCAAAGGTCAACTGAAGGTCAACCTTCCAAAATCATCATTTTTCATCTGAAAAATCGTCACTTTTCATCCTGTTGACCCGAGCTTTGATCAAGATTGTAAATTTTAAACTTCATGAAATGGACAATTTGCTGTATCAATGGTAAACTTTTGGGGGAGGGCGTATTTTGCAAGTATCGTGCTACGCATGACGTTTTCTTGTTTGTTTGTCACCGGCCTACAGGTCACAATTTTCAACCGATCTTCACCAAACTTCAACAAATGGTAGAGTTGGTAAAATGCCAGAAGCCTATTGTTTTTGAGGTCAATAGGTCAAAAGGTCAACATAGGCCAAAGGTCACCAAATTTGCTAAATTTCTAAAATCCCCAATTTTCATCCGATTGACTTGAAATTTGAAGACCACTTGCATATCTGGTCACTGAATTCAACCACCAAGTATTTTTGAGGTCAACATAGGCCAAATTTCTAAAATCCTCAATTTTTATCCAATTGACTTGAAATTTGAAGAGGACATGCATATCTGGTCACTGAATTCAACCACCAAGTATTCTTGAAGTCAACTTAGGCCAAAAGGTCAACATAGACCAAATTTCTAAAATCCTCATTTTTCATCCAATTGACTTGAAATTTGAAGAGGACTTGCATATCTGGTTACTGAATTCAACCACCAAGTATTTTTGAGGTCACCATAGGCCAAAAGGTCAACATAGGCCATCATGTATCATTGGAAAACTTTTGGGGGAGGGCGGATTTTGCAAGTATCGTGCTACGCATGACGTCCTCTTGTTTGTTTGTTTGTTTGTTTGTCGTGTTATAACTTGAGAACGGATTAACGGATTTCAATAAATCCAACCACAGTGGATTCGGGTAACTCTCGGGAGTGTTTGTCATCCCAAAATAAAAATTTAAAATTATTATGGGTACATGGACACGCGTGTCAAAACTGCATATGTCAAATGTTGGTTATCCCTGCATGGAGAGCAGGATCTCCCAGGAATTCTTTGTTAACTTGATATCGGATTTCAATGAAACGACTCTCAGGAAGTAAACATAACCACTTATCCCTCTCCCTACAAAGATGTTTTATCCACCACGTTGATTCCCAATCTCCACAAATACAAATCATACATTTTTATGTCTCCGCTGACAAAGCTGCCAGAGGCATTATGTTTTTGGGTTGTCTGTCCGGCCGTCCGTACGGGCTAAACCTCGTTTTTCTCAGCAACCATATGTCTGATTGAGACGAAACTTTCAGGGTAGGAGTGACACCCATGCAGAATGTTTCTATGATAATTGTGACGTCACAGGTAACGTGGTATGGCAGCCATCTTGGATTAAAAGCAAATAATTAAAAAATTATTTCTTGGAAACTGCTGAATGCAAAAATTTGAAACTTGACGCATTGTCAAGTACACCCAATGGGGAACAAAAGCATGATAATGGTGACGTCATAGGTGAAGTGGTATACCAGCCAAAAATGTTTTCATCGAATTCCTTATCCTAAAAATCTGAAATTGCATGCACATGGTCATGCCTATGACCTATTGGCATTGAAATATTAAATTTATGACTTCATAGGTCATATGGTTTTGCAGCCATATTGGATTGAAGGAAAATAGTAAATAATTATATCTCTGAAACCGCTCACCCTATCGATGCGAAATTTTACAAATATCATCTCACAGCACTGTTGCATATAGTTTGAAAAATGATGTCGTAGGTCACGTGGTTTGGCAACCATCTTGGATAGAAAAACGAACATTATCCGATCAACACGAAACTTCACAAACGTGAACCCCTACCCATACATATGCAGAATTATGGCATCTACCCATTGCGGGACTATGCGGAGGCATATTGGCAACACAGTCGCATTGTTCTAGTTTCCCATTCTTTCATTTAATGTCTTTTTTTATACACCAAACAAGAAAAATATTTTTTTTTTCAATTACGCCAAGATTGGTGTTCCCGTCAGCGAAGCGATGGGTCTTATATGCTAGTACTTATGAAGTAGGAAAGAGCATTGTGATATATGTACTTGCAGTATAAAGCATAAAGCAACTCATTTTATTCTCTAGAATCTATAGACGAAAGGATGCACATTGGAGGAAGATCCCTGAATGTCTTTTTTACGGATAAATTATTGGAGAAAAGAAAACAACAACTTTGTCATCCTGGTGATTCAAAAGCAGGAAAACAACAAGGAAGAGGTGGAAACTTTTGTAAAAACACACAACTTATCTACACACGATGCGCTTGAGTTTCCCCGCTGTTACAACCTTGGGTGTGAGAGACCAGGAGTGGAAGTTTGCTGTGATATTCTCAGTTCTCAGAGCCTCAATAAGATCTGGGGGCAAGTGCTGGAAAATCCTAGATGAGGCAGGATCTGTGAAAAAAATATAAAGGAGAGAAACGTAATTTGGCAGAAGATGTGATGTTATGAAATCAATGACAAAACACTGTATTGATATAGACTACAATTCAAGCTGATATTGTGAGTGTGGAGTAGTGTTACTGGTGGGGACAATTGCCTTATTCCCATGTAACCACACACCTGATGTCCCTTGGTGCCATTACTCAGCTCTTTATTCTGTTGATCACCAAGGTAACGGCTTTGTCTTTTACACACCCATAATGGCACTCACCAACAACAAACTCGAGGGGAAGACTCAGGTTGTCGCTGTCAGTGTGTTGAAGCAAGTTCTGCGACGCAGTGATCGTCATGAGTTGTTCAAAGCCCAGACACGTTCCCCACAATGGAAACATGTCCCCTCTCTCCGCTGCCTTCACACGTGCACACACCGAGCAAACCCTGCGGGCAACTGTATTGGGAGAATTTGATCTCCGAAATCCATAAAATTCAATAAATTGCTCAGTACCGGTCCTTTGTACAACTTCACAGTTACCCACAAGGCAACTATGGAGCTAAATTAATTTAGGCGTTCCATTCAGATTGAGTCAATTTCGTTATGGTCTTTGAATATACTAGGGCATGCCCGTACTATATATATATCTAAAATTATATCCCCCCCCTCTATTTACATGAAATGGTTTGGTCCAGCGAACGGCTTGCGTGAACGGAAAGCGAACGGTTTGCGAGTCCGTAAGTCCGGAAGTGACGTCCTCATTTGACTGTCCGGAAGGTTGCATATCGCAGTTACGATGAATCGCAAATTAGTTTTAATTAGTTTTAAAACATAGTTTAACGCCAACATAGTTTGCCAACGTGAAATCAATGAATACGCTCTCAAATGTGCCGTCCGAGGCAGAGTCTGTTCGCCACGTTCGGCACACGTGATAGCTCGCTGCTCTCTGATTGGTTGAATCGTTTTTTGGACATAGCTCGGTAACTACTTCTCCGATTAATATGAAACCTTGAAAAGGCACATCCTCAGGTCCCCAGCAATATATCTGGCAAGTTTCAATTAGATCGGACCCATGGTTGTCGAGAAACAGCAGTCACAGACACACAGACACACAGAGATTACTGGAATTATAGATAGACTAGGACGTGCCCGTACGTGGGTGCCCGTTCCTTGCCAAAAAAAAAAAAAAAAATGTCTGGGCGTGCCCATGGGCCCATGGGCGTGCCCGTAAGTGCGTGATGTGACCGTACAATGAATGTATCGTCCCGACGCCGCAGCTCGGATGGCGCTGCAGTTAATCGGGCCTGTATCGGCAGAGTTATTATAAACGTGTACTACAATCGATCGTACCTTACAACAATCAACACAGATTGCAACGTCAAATAAATGAATACGCTCTCAAATGTGCCGTCCGAGGCAGAGTCTGTTCGCCACGTTCGGCACACGTGATAGCTCGCTGCTCTCTGATTGGTTGAATCGTTTTTTGGACATAGCTCGGTAACTACTTCTCCGATTAATATGAAACCTTGAAAAGGCACATCCTCAGGTCCCCAGCAATATATCTGGCAAGTTTCAATTAGATCGCACCCGTGGTTGTCGAGAAACAGCGGTCACAGACACACAGACACACAGAGATTACTGGAATTATAGATAGACTAGGGCATGCCCGTACTATATATATATCTAAAATTATATCCCCCCCCCCCTCTATTTACATGAAATGGTTTGGTCCATTCGCAAAGCCAAAGCGAACGGCTTGCGAGTACGGTGACAATCCCCCCCCCCCTCTATTTACATGAAATGGTTTGGTCCATTCGCAAAGCCAAAGCGAACGGCTTGCGAGTACGGTGACAATCCCCCCCCTCTATTTACATGAAATGGTTTGGTCCAAAGCGAACGGCTTGCGAGTACGGTAGAACCCCCCCCCCCTCTATTTACATGAAATGGTTCGGTCCATTCGCAAAGCCAAAGCGAACGGCGAACGGCTAAATCGCCATAGCTCGGTAACTACTTGTCCGATTAATATGAAACCTTGAAAAGGCACATCCTCAGGTCCCCAGCAATATACCTGGCAAGTTTCAAGTATATCGGACCCGTGGTTGTCGAGAAACAGCGGTCACAGACACACAGACATACACACACACATACACACACACATACACACACACAGAGATTACTGGAATTATAGATAGACTAGGGCATGCCCGTACTATATATATATCTAAAATTATATCCCCCCCCCCTCTATTTACATGAAATGGTTTGGTCCATTCGCAAAGCCAAAGCGAACGGCTTGCGAGTACGGTGGCAATCCCCCCCCTCTATTTACATGAAATGGTTTGGTCCATTCGCAAAGCCAAAGCGAACGGCTTGCGAGTACGGTGACAATCCCCCCCCCCCTCTATTTACATGAAATGGTTTGGTCCAAAGCGAACGGCTTGCGAGTACGGTGACAATCCCCCCCCTCTATTTACATGAAATGGTTTGGTCCAAAGCGAACGGCTTGCGGAGTTTGGTAAAGAAATCGCCATAGCTCGGTAACTACTTCTCCGATTAATATGAAATCTTGAAAAGGCACATCCTCGGGTCCCCAGCAATATACCTGGCAAGTTTCAAGTATATCGGACCCGTGGTTGTTGAGAAACAGCGGTCACAGACAAACACACACACACACACACACACACACACACACACACACACACACACAGAGATTAGTGGAATTATAGATAGATGAATTACCCAACATCAGTATGTTACACGGGCCTGTATTTTAAGCCAATTTTATCTGGATGATGAAGCCTCAGAGTGGGCGTATGTTACTTCCCTACAATACAATGCAACCCAACCCAACCATCAGGTTTTATAAACCTACTTATATTAAGAAGGGAGGGCTGCAAGGATAGCTTGGAGGCATGTACAATCCCTTCTGTCTTCTGCTTGGAGGCAAGGCTGTCTTGCGTGGGTTTTATTATTATTATTATTTTTTGTGTACAATATCGAGGCTCGTGTAAGAGCTAACATCAATCACAAAAAAACAAACGGACACATAAGACGAAATAAAGGGAGCGGGAGATAAGATGGGGAGAGAGGGGGAAGCACACAAGTACAACATTTGAGTGCAGGGACATCGGGAGATCTGTGGGAGGGAGAGGGCTTTGGGGGAGGAGGCATGGGAAGGGGGGGGGGGGGGGGAGAGGGGTAAAAAAAACACATGGGCACTGCTCGGACTTCCAGGAAAGAAGTCGATATCTCCAAAAATATTTCAAAAAAAAATTAAACACTGAAACTTGTGTTCAGGACTTCATAAAAACCCTTAACTGCTATGATACCTGTATAAATGTATCTCTTTGTAAATGTGATTACTTATGCAAGTTCCTTACACGTATCGTCTCATCGTAGAACACCTTGGCAGCCTTAGCGTAGCCCGAGCTGGTCAAATTGGCACTACCGCCAGGCAGCAGGAGCCTGTGGGCGAAATACAAAGGAAAAAACAAAACAAACTGGGATTAAATAAATAATTATCTCATTATCCACAATCCTCTCCCTCCACAAGAACATCTTGCAATGAAGAAGTACACTCATCGAATACAGTCTGACCCTCACATTCCCGAGGGATACGTTCCTGGAAAATGCCACGAATGTCGAATCCGCAAATGTGGGGGCATTGTTTGAATGGGTGAGGGAGGGGAAGTTCTTTTTTTTTAACTACATGGTCTAGGCTCATAGAAGAGCTATGAATGACTCATAACAAATCAGGACACAACATAACAAAGGGAACAGCAGGAAAAAGGGGTAAACGCCAACAGCAGAACGGAGGGAGAAAAAAGACCAGGCCAAACAAGGTAGGCAGGTAACGATGAGGGGTAATGGAGAACACAAGGGGTGGACAAGATGGATACATAAGCAATATTTTTAGAGGGGTGAGGGGTGGTTTAACAGGTGTAGAAAGATCATGATTTTGGATGAGGGATGACTTGCGATGGTGGTGAACAGCTGTCTTGAAGACCTGGATGGAGGAGTGAGATTGAAGAGAGTATGGAAGGTGGTTCCACAGGTGGGAAAAGGGATAAATGAGTGGAGGTGAACAGTGGTTCTGGATTGAGGCAGTTTCACCAGGAAGGGGTTCCTGCTGGAAGAAGTGTGTCCTGCAGAAACTTGAGGGGGACAAAGCACGGAGAGGGCAAGGGGTGCAAGTCTTGACAAGGCACCACCAGGTTTTAGAGGAGGGAGACAAGTTTGAAAGCTCATTCCTGAGATTGGACAGATGTTGTTTCTGCCTCTCCAGAGAGTAGAGAAACTTGTTGTGAGTTTTGTGGAATGATCTGAGGTTGTCTTTAGTTGGATTTGCCTTCCAGCAGGAGAACGCAAGTCATTTTAAAGAAACTGCCTCACCACCGGATTCTGAGTACCAAGAGCAGGTGGATGGGTAAAGATCATTGAAGACGAGATGGGATTAATCTGTAAATAAGAGAGAGCAGGTTTCTATGGAGGAATTCCCAGGCTGAATTTATATCAGTGGCGGTGGTTATAGGAGACCAGTCCTGATCTATCTATATAATAATAGCGTAAGGACTCGACTTTGTTATCCCTTTTACGCCGCACCCAGTGACCCGATGCCCACGACGCTAATGGATTTACGATCTACGAACCGCGTTCTTTGTTTATCACGTACAGCCATACTCGAAAAATCTGAATTAGCCGACGTTGGGGCCCAAAAGCATCCGATTAACTGCCGATACGACGCCATCTTACGACGCCATCTTATTGGCGTCTGCTGGGTGAAGGCGAAGCAAGCCATCCGCTGATTGGACAGTCGAAGGCGACAGCAAGCCGTCCACTGAGTGGACAATCCCAGAGTGGTGCTATGCCGATTCCTATTACGAATCCATTCATTTTTCAAAAGTATATCATAGCGTTGTCATTTAAGTAGATTGCAATAAATACGTTGTTCATATACGCACTCTTCATTCTCATCTTTCTTCCTAACTCTTACTCGGACAAACAAATCCCCTATGCCATCCATAATGGTACACTCTATCCATACACCACATCCTCCCTTCCGTGGATGTTCCACGGGTTTTGGCTAGTTATAAAATAAAACATTTTAAACCGCGAATATGAGAGGCACGAATGTTGGGACCGGCAATGGCGAGGTCTGACTGTAACAGGTGCACAACTTGAATGCAGGTACACTATCATGATGTGAGAACATCTTGGAAGGCCAAGTGGTCTTTTGAGATTCCACGTTGGCAAAATTGAGCGATGACAAAAAAAATTGTTACTTTTTTCAGTGACATTTAACCATGACCTTTAACCTGCAGCTGTATGATGTAAATGCACCTTGCTCTAGGTTATCTAGACAAGGCAATTTCGTTCTGATCAGACGAACTTCAGTCGGATTATGGTGAAACATGTTAAATTGTTTATAATCAGATCATGACCTCATAAATTATGTCAAGGACAAAACAAATTTATGTCAACCCCATATATACTTTCTATTCACATTATTGATACAAAATTTAATTCCGAAAGTCCCAGCCGGCTCTGAGATACAGCTCAGAAATTGGGAGAGAAGAAAGAAAAGGAAGAAGAAAAAAAGAAAGAAATACCTAAATGGTGGTTTAGTGCTCCTCTGGGTCTAAAAAACTCTGAGGTACCATTAAAAACTGGGGCAGTAATTGACAAACCTACAATAACAGAAACGGCTCAATGTTCCCCCTCCATCCCCTCCCTCACCTCAAACGGCCACACGGCTGACTCCACGCGTGAAAAAGCTGAATGCCTCAACTCTGTGTTTGCCTCTAAATCTTGTGTCCCAAACCCATCCCTCTCTGTACCCACCGTACCCAGTCGTACCCAGCTGCTCCTGGACTCTGTGTCCTTTCCTCCTGACAAGGTGGAAAAGTTTCTGTCAACCCTCGACTCTGATTCTGCAACTGGACCTGACGGCATCAGCCCGCGGGTCCTAAAATCTTGTTCTTCCGCTCTTTCACTCCCTCTCTCTGTTCTCTTCACACTCTCTTTTGCTCAAGGTCATCTGCCATCTGCTTGGAAATCTGCCAACATCACCGCTCTGCACAAAAAGGTGCAAAAACAGATCCCAGCAACTACAGACCAATCAGCCTTCTCTCAATTATCAGTAAAGTCATGGAATCCATCATTGCTTCAGATATGAAATCTTTCCTCTTCTCCAATGGCTTGATCTCTGATCATCAATTTGGTTTCAGACCTGGTCACTCTACTATGGACATGCTGCTACTGCTTTCTCAGCAATGGATGGAGGTCCTCAATGCCAAACAGGAAATTAGAGCTGTCTCCCTTGACATATCACGTGCCTTCGATACGGTCTGGCACCCCGCTCTGCTCACCAAACTCTCCTCTGTTGGTATCCATGGAAATCTCCACGCATGGCTGGCGGACTTCCTCTCTAGTCGTAGTCAACGTGTGGCCCTGAATGGGTTTCTCTCATCTCCTCTTCTTGTTCAGGCTGGAGTTCCCCAAGGCAGTGTTCTGGGCCCTGTGCTTTTTCTGGTCTTCATCAATGATCTCTCCGACTCTCTTGAAAATCCTCTCTATCTCTTTGCTGATGACTACTCTCTGTTGCTCCATTCTTCATCCCTCAGATCGGCAGTCTGCAGCCTCCTCACTCTCTGCAGACCTGGAAAAAATAACAGACTGGGCAAACAAGTGGAACATGTCTTTCAATCCTGACAAATCTCACACTCTTACGATGTCTCTCCGAAAAGACCGACTGGACAACCCTCCCATCTACTTTCTGAATAATCCTCTCCAAGAAGTTCTGTCACTCAAACTTTTGGGTCTCACTATCTGCCATGATCTTTCCTGGGAAAACCACATTTCAAATCTGGCCTCCAAAGCCAGTCGCCGACTGGGCATCCTCCGTCGTGCGAAGTCCTTCCTTGGCACACCTGAGCTCCTCACCACGTACAAGGCTTTCATCCGCAGCTCAATGGAATACTGCTCTCCCCTCTGGGCTGGTGCTCCTGCCTCACACCTAGCTCGTCTTCACACTGTTGAAAGCAAAGCATTCAGAATCATTGGAATCTCCCGCGATGAAGCTAACTCCAAGGGCCTCTCACTCACTCACCGCAGGCAGGTTGGTGGTCTTTCCGTCTTCTACCGACTCCTCTCTGGCCTTGCCCCCCCCCCCCCCCCCAGCTCTCTCTGGGCTCTGTCTCGCAAATATTCCTACAGGTCGCACAAGATCTGCCTGCAACCCTCTTGTGGTTAAACTGCCAAAATCAAGACTCTCTGCTCACCTTCACTCCTTCATTCCTCTTTTCTCCCACCTCTGGAACAAACTCCCTCACTCTCTTCAATCCCACTCCACCCTCCAGGTCTTTAAAACAGCTGTTCACCACCATCTCTTATCTTCCCCCATCCAAAACCTTGATCTTTTCTATCCCCGATAATTTCACCCCAATTCCACTTTTTGAAATACCAACTTCTGTCCTGGAAGTCCTTGGTGTCCTTGTGTTTTATACTTCTCCCACCCCTTCCCACGCCTCCTCCCCCCAAGCCCTCTCCCTCCCACACAT
The DNA here is from genome assembly GCF_964187855.1 of Myxine glutinosa. Lineage (NCBI taxonomy): Eukaryota > Metazoa > Chordata > Myxini > Myxiniformes > Myxinidae > Myxine > Myxine glutinosa. Next base: position 16,764,903 of record NC_136263.1, read on the forward strand.
CTCCCTGCTCTTAAATGTTGTGTGCTCTCAAGTGTTTGTGTGCTTCCCCTTCTCTTGTCTTCCGCTCCCTCTTTTTATATATTTTGTTTGTCTGGTTGATTTGTTTGTGAAGTAAATGTCAGCTCTTTCACGAGCCTCGATTCAGTATCCAAAAAAAAAAAAAAACTATAAGCCTCCACCTTTCATATAGGGGAAGGCTTAATAATTAGGTTGCCCATACAATTATATTGTAAAGGAATACCTTTTGTTTCTGGTAAAGTTTTTCTTTTTATTATTCTTCCGCCCTATTTTTCACCTCCGAAAACTTTAAAATTCATTTTCTCAGCAACCGTTGGTCCGATTGACAGGAAATTTTCATCAAATGATCGGCGAGACACGTATATTTTTTACTGCTAAATATGACGTCATAGGTCACGTGGTATGGGTGCTATCCTCGTAAAACACCTTCAACTTTGCCCCTCTACATCTCCGAAACGGCTCAATGGAAAAAATTGAGCAACGGCTCATTCTAAAGAACTCTGCAATGGGACCAAAAAAACTTGTTTATTTAGTATATTAAAAGGGCTAACGTTACGAGGATATAATTCGTCAAACAGATCCCTTTCTCCCACGAAAATGATGTATTTTTTTCTCAGATCCTTCATTAAAAAAAACTCACATGCAAAAATTCTCGAAGTCACACGTCACATGGTTCAGCCGCCATATTGTTTTTCGTGAAAAACACGAAAAACCCTTTTTCTCCACAACGGCTGAACAGATCGTGCCCAAACTTGGCATGCATAATCGCATACCCAGGATGAACAAAAGGTTCAGCGATCATGACGTCATGACACATTGTGCCACTGCCATTTTTCAGAATTATTTCCTTTAAAAATCATTTTCTCTGCATTAGTTGTTCATATTGACAGGAAATTTTCACCATAGGAGCGACTCGGCCTGTAGAATATTGTAATTGTAATTATGACGTCACAGGTCACGTGGTACGGGTGCCATCTTGGAAAAACCAAAAAACTTTGCATCTATATATCTCCAAAACCGCTGCACAGAAATAATTGAGACAGGTCTCATTGCAAAGAAATCTCCATGTGGAATAACATATGTGAATGATGATGTCATAGGTGCCGCCGTTATCACGTCATAATTCGACAAGTAAAAAACTTCATCCGATCAGGATAATTTCTTGAGCATCTTCTCGGTAGAAATTTATGCAGAAATAAAATTATAATGAAGTCGTTGGTCACGTGGTTCGGCCGCCATATTGTTTTGAGTGAAAAGCCGGAAAAACCACTAAAATCCCATTTTCTTCAGAACGACTGAACAGATCGAGGCCAAACTTTGCAGGCAGAATAGCATACCCATGATGAACAAAAAAGTCAGCGAGCATGACATCATGCGTCACATGGTTTTGGAGTTATGACATTTTTAAGCATAAACCTTTAAAATCTAGCTCCTCCCTCATTTTAGATCCTATCAAGGGGAAACTTCACAGATGTCTTCAGCATATCAATCTGCTAAAATGACCTTTTGGAATTTGCGATAGGTCACGTGGTTTGGCAGAGATAAATAATTGAATGAAAATATTCAAAAATTTATATCTCTTGAACCGCTTCTTTGATCGACGTGAAACTTTATAGTATAGTAGAAGTCATGAAGTGTAACAAGTGTACAAAATTTCAAGATGATTGGATGTACGTTCTGGAAGCTAGAAGTTGTTATTGTGTGAAGAAGAAGAAACGCAAAGCTTTTTTCTTAAGTCGTCGAGAGTGTGGTCTGAATTAATTATCGCACTGTCCAGCCGAGCAGGCAAAGTACGGAGTGACCTCACGGGGTCATTTGGACCTCAAATAAAATTCTGATTTCAGATTTGTCAATCGCTGAGGTATATTAATACATGACCAAAACAGATTTGGCGAAATGCCGACGATTTTTTACGAAAATATGACACGATCACATTTTGCATGGAGAAGCTGCAAGTTGCCATTGGGTGAAGAAGAAACTTCACATGGGCTTCTCAAGCCGTATCAATGATTCTGTAGCGACCCATGGGTCCCCCAAAGCTAGAGACCAGCAACATAATCTCCTTGCCCAAGCCGGTGACGTAACCGGTGGACAAACCACGGCGCCGAGGTTATAATTGCTTGCACCTGTCGGTCACATGACCACCAAAGCGTGCCTCGCCTGAGAGGCGTGGCTTTGGTTCTGACGTATGCTTTTTGGTTTGGATTATATGTATGCGAACCCGATAAACGGGTTTTCAGAGTTCCCGAGTTGATTATACAACAAACGTCTTCTCGGACGAGTTTGTGTCTTGTCCGTCACTTCGTCCGTCTCAAGCAGGAGCGCTGCTCCTTCAATTCTGCCTCTGAGATTTTTCAGGAATATTTTCTTTAAAAATCACTTTCTCTGCAGTCATTACATGGATAGAGAGCAATTTTTCACCAGAGGTGCGCCTGGGCATGCAGAATCTTTTAAGGATAATTATGACGTCAGGTCACGTGGTACGGCCGCCATCTTGGAAAACCCGGAAAAAAAATTGCATCTCTTTTTCTCAAAAAGCGCTGCGTAGAAAAGATTGAGACCTGTGTCATCGCAAAGAACTCTCCATGGAGAATCACCCATGTGAATGATGATGTCATACTATTGTCATAGGTGCCTCCATTATGACATCATCATAATTCAACAAGTACAAAACTTCATCCAATCAGGATGAAATTACTTGAGCATCATCTCGGGATAAATTGACATAGAGAAAAATAATAATGATTTGAAAGCGGGGTGAACACTTATAAATTTATAAAGTGTGGGGATGTGTGTGTGTGTGTGTGTGTGTGTGTGTGTGGGGGGGGGGGGGGGGGGGGTGGGATGTGTGTGTGTTGAGGGGGGGGGGGGTGTGCGTGTGGTTGTGTGGGGGGGGTGGGATGTGTGTGTGTGTGTGTGTGTGTGTGTGTGTGTGTGTGTTGAGGGGGGGTGTGCGTGTGTTTGTGTGTGGGGGGGGTGGGATGTGTGTGTGTGTGTGTGTGTGTGTGTGTGTGTGTGTGTTGAGGGGGGTGTGCGTGTGTTTGTGTGGGGGGGGGGGGGGGGTGGGATGTGTGTGTGTGTGTGTGTGTGGGGGGGGGGATGTGTGTGTGTGTGTGGTGTGTGTGTGTGTGTGTTGAGGGGGGTGAGCGTGTGTTTGTGTGGGGGGGGGGGGGGATGTGTGTGTGTGTGTGTGTGTGTGTGTGTTGAGGGGGGGTGTGCGTGTGTTTGTGTGGGGGGGGGGGGTGGGATGTGTGTGTGTGTGTGGGGGGGGGGGGATGTGTATGTGGGGAATTGTGTGTGTGTGGGGGGGGGTGGGGTGTGTGTGTGTGTGTGTGGGGTGGGGTGTGTGTGTGTGTGTGTGTGTGTGTGTGTGTGTGTGTGTATGTGTGTGTGGATATGTGTGTGTGTGTGTGTATCGTGGTTGTCTCAAAGCATGTCCAATGAAAGTGCGGTTGTGTCCAAGCAGGGTTGTATCAAAAGCGGGGTTGTATCCAAGCGGGGTTGTATCAAAAGCGGGGTTGTATCCAAGCAGGGTTGTATCAAAAGCGGGGTTGTATCAAAAGCGGGGTTGTATCAAAAGCGGGGTTGTATCCAAGCGGGGTTGTATCCAAGCGGGGTTGTATCAAAAGCGGGGTTGTATGAAAGCGGGGTTGTATCCAAGCGGGGTTGTATCAAAAGAGGGGTTGTATCCAAGCAGGGTTGTATCCAACCGGGGTTGTATCCAAGCGGGGTTGTATCAAAAGCGGGGTTGTATGAAAGCGGGAAGGCGGAGGAAACCGGTCATCACTGTCAGCAGTGGTAAAGTGGCAGTTCTAGTTTAATTTGAAACTAATTAAACTGGAACAGCACTCGGTGGAGAGCACAAGTCCGCCAGGCTGAACAGTCTAGGTTTTGTATCCCACTGATAGGTCAGATCTGGATTCAGATCTGGACCAAAATCTAATAGACTTGTTCTTGTCACTTACCCAACTCATCCCCCAAGTTTTGTAATAACCCGTCCACAACTTTTTGAAATATCATGCTATATATCGTTTTTGGCCCTATCACTCAGTGGTGAAGAATCACAGGGATTTAAAAAATTCTCGGGCCCGGATTCGGATGTTCAACAAAATTGAATCAATTCTTCCTTGTCACACACCCAACGAACGTGTCGACCAAGTTTCATCCAAATCGGTCCATAACGTTTTGAGATATCATGCTATGTATCGGTTTTTGCCTAATCTCTCAATGGTAAAGAATTGTTACGGATTCGTCACTTCCGTCTTTGTGGTTTTCATCCACTGGAAGCATTTTTAGTTCCATGTACTATTATTGTTATAGTCACAAAATCTAATTATTTCGTCCTTGTGACATACCTAACCTCTCCACCAAATTTCGGCTGAATCCGTCCACAACTTTTTGAGATTTTCTTTTTTTTTTGACTGTTCACAAACAAACAGGGGTGAAAAAAAATCCACCTTGGGTGGCAGAGGTAATAATGCAACCATCACAGAACATGATTATATGTGCTGTTTGAGAAGAACAGTACTTAAGTGCCCATCTCAGTCGGGCCCTTCAGCTAGTCCATCATCATCATCATCATACTAAAATACGCCATTTCGTGTCTGTCTGTCCGTTTGTCTGATGAACTTTTGACCCCAATACATTCCGTCCTTACTTATCTAATCTCAACCAAACGTGACAGGATGACGAAGGGTTACATAATGAAGGTTGTAGCGCATTAATTTGCCACCCTCCCCGAGCGGGTTTTCCCCGCCATTTCCCACAATGGGGTTGCATGTTGAGGTGTATATCAATGTTAAATTAGCTTTATTGTGGCGTTTTTCCAAAGACGCTTTCAATAACAAAATTAATGATAATTGCATATTATTAATGTTATTACAAAACCCCCCCTTGCACCTACACTCCTAAACTCCCCCCTTGCCCCTCCACTCTTAAACTCCCCCCTTGCCCCTCCACTCCTGAACTCCCCCCTTGCCCTTCCCCTCCTAAACTCCCCCCTTGCCCCTCCCCTCCAAATCCCCCCCTTGCCCCTCCACTCCTGAACTCCCCCCTTGCCCTTCCCCTCCGAAACTCCCCCCTTGCCCCTCCCCTCCAAATCCCCCCCTCACCCCTACACTCCTAAACTCCCCCCTTGCCCCTCCACTTCTAAACTTCCCCCTTGCCCCTTCCCTCCTAAACTCCCCCCTTGCCGCTCCCCTCCTAAACTCCCCCCTCACTCCTCCCCTTCAAAACTCCTCCCCAACCCCTCCCATTCAAATCTCCCCCCATACCATTCCTCTCCAATTCTCCCTCCTCCCCCCTCCTCCTCAAAGCTGCCTCCTCCCCACTTCGTCTCCCTTCTATCTCATACCTCCACCTCCCCCAACCTTCTACTTTCCTCTGCCCCCCCCTCAAACAACCCCTCACTGTGCCTCATCCCTTCACCATCAAACCTTTCATCCTCCTCATCCTTCCCTTTCTTGGAACTCTTCTGCAATCTCTGAAACACTATCAACTGCTCTCCCTACCTCCCCCTCTCATCCTTCATCTTACCCTACTCCTCCCCTCCCCTGTCCTGTACCCGATGCTCCCCCTCTCTCTTCATTAACGGTATGGACCTCAAACATCCGGGGCCTTCGCTCAAACCTGACTGATCTCTCCATACAGGTTGCTTCTGACAATCCAGACTTGATCTGCTTAACAGAGACTTTCCTCCTTCAAGATGTCTCTGATTCCTTAATATCTCTTCCTGGTTACTCCCTCCTCCGGTATGATAGACCTGAGCCTCGGCCTGGTGATGGGGTGGCTATCTTTATCAAAAACTCTCTTCCTCACTCTCCTTGCACTGCCCTCTCTCCTCCTCACCCCCAGGAGTACCTCTGGCTACGGCTTCCTCTCCACTCCCACCTTTTGTTCAAATGTGTTCTGTACCGTCCCCCAAACAGTGATGACTCCATCTACATTTCACTGTCTGACAACATGGACCAACTTCTATCCACTCATCCCAACTCTCTCTTCCTCATATGTGGTGACTTCAACTGTCATCATGCCACCTGGTTGGGTGTGGGTTCCTCTCTCACCAGTCATGGCACCTCAGCAAAGGACTTCTGTGACTCACTGGGATTGACACAATCTGTCAATTTCCCGACCCGGATCTCAGCCAATGGAGTATCTTCTCTTCTAGACTTGGTTATGACAAACTTCCCTGCTAATGTCTGCTGCTCTTCTTCTGCTCCAATCGGTTCTTCTGATCATGTGCTTGTCAAGGTGGACATCTCTCTGGCCATTCTCAGAGAGCCTCCTCAACGTCGACGAGTCTGGCATTTCACTCAGGCCGACTGGGACGGTCTTCAAGCAGCCATCAATCGTCTGGATTGGTCTCCCATCTCCACTGCCTCTGACATCAATTCTTCCTGGGAATTCTTCCAAAGCAAACTGATCTCTCTCATGCACAGATTTATCCCATCTCGCCTTCAGTTGTCTTACCCTTCCTCCCGTCCATGGTACACTGAATCTTGTGGTGAGGCAGTTGCCCTGAAACAACTTGCCTTTGCCTCTTGGAAGGCTAATCCAACTGAATGCAATCTCAGTTCCTTCCACCAAGCTCGGAACAAGTATTTGTCTACCCTCAGGAGTGCCAGGAAGCACTATCTCTCCTCACTCAAGAATGAACTCTCAAACCTGTCTCCTTCCTCCAAATCCTGGTGGCATCTGGTCAAATCCGTTTCTGGTGTTTGTTCCCCCTCCATCCCCTCCCTTACCTCAAATGGCCACACAGTTGACATCGCACGTGACAAAGCCGAATGCCTCAACTCTGTGTTTGCCTCAAAATCCTTAGTCCCAAACCCATCTCTCTCTGTTTCCACCTTTCCCAGTCGAACCCAACTGCTCCTGGACTCTGTGTCCTTCTCTCCTGACAAGGTGGAGGAGTTTTTGTCAAACCTCGACTCTGATTCTGCAACTGGACCAGACGGCATCAGCCCACGGGTCCTAAAATCCTGCTCTGCCGCTCTATCTCACCCTCTCTCTGTTCTTTTCACCCTATCTTTTGCTCAACGTCATCTGCCAGCATCCTGGAAATCAGCAAACATTACCGCTTTACACAAAAAGGTGCAAAAACAGATCCTTGCAACTACAGACCAATCAGCCTGCTCCCAATTATCAGCAAAGTCATGGAATCCATCATTGCTTCGGATATGAAATCTTTCCTCTTCTCCAATGGCTTGATCTCTGACCATCAATTTGGTTTCAGACCTCGTCACTCTACTCTGGACATGCTGCTTCTGCTTTCTCAACAATGGATGGAGGTCCTCAATGCCAAACAGGAAATCAGAGCTGTCTCCCTTGACATATCACGTGCCTTCGATACGGTCTGGCACCCAGCTCTGCTCACCAAACTCTCCTCCTATGGTATCCATGGAAATCTCCATGCATGGCTTGCGGACTTCCTCTCTGGTCGTAGTCAACGTGTGGCCCTGAATGGATTTCTCTCATCTCCCCTTCCTGTTCAGGCTGGAGTTCCCCAAGGCAGTGTGCTGGGCCCTGTGCTTTTTCTGGTCTTTATCAATGATCTCTCCGACTCTCTTGAAAATCCTCTCTATCTCTTTGCTGATGACTCCACTCTCTGCCGCTCCATTGCTCTTCCCTCAGATCGGCAGTCTGCAGCCTCCTCACTCTCTGAAGACCTGGACAAAATCACAGACTGGTCAAACAAGTGGAACATGTCTTTCAATCCTGACAAATCTCACACTCTTACGATGTCTCTCCGAAAAGATCGACTGGACAACCCTCCCATCTACTTTCTCAACAATCCTCTCCAAGAAGTTCGCTCAAGCTTTTGGGTCTCACTATCTGCCATGATCTTTCTTGGGAAAACCACATTTCCAAGCTGGCCTCCAAAGCCAGTCGCCGACTGGGCATCCTCCGTCGTGCGAAGTCCTTCCTAGGCACACCTGAGCTCCTCACCACATACAAGGCTTTCATCTGCAGCTCAATGGAATACTGTTCTCCCCTATGGGCTGGTGCTCCTGCCTCACACCTGGCTCGGCTTCACGCTGTTGAATCCAACGCTTTCAGAATCATTGGAATCTCCCGCGATGAAGCTATCTCTGAGGGCCTTTCACTCACTCACCGCAGGCAGGTAGGTAGTCTTTCTGTCTTCTACCGACTCCTCTCCGGCCTTGCTCCCCCAGCTCTCTCTGTGCTCTGTCCCCCAAATATTCCTACAGGTCCCACAAGATCTGCCAGCCACCCTCTGATTGTTAAACTGCCGAAATCTCGGCTCTCTGCTCACCTTCACTCTTTCATTCCTCTTTTCTCCCGCCTCTGGAACAAACTCCCACACTCACTTCAATCACACTCCTCCCTCCAGGTCTTTAAAACAGCTGTTCACCACCATCTCTTATCTTCACCCATCCAAAACCTTGATTTTTTCTACCCCCACTAATTCACCCCAGATCCACCTTGTTTGAAATTCCAACTTCTTTCCTGGAAGTCCTGGCAGTGTCCATATGTTTTATACCTCTCCCACCCCCCCCCCCCACCCTTCCCATGCCTCCCCCCCAAAGCCCTCTCCCTCCCACAGTTCTCTCGATGTCTCCATGTCTCTCGGTCCCTGCTCTCAAATGTTGTGTTTGTGTCCTTCCCCCTCTCTCCCCATCTTGTCTACCGCTCCCGATGTTATTTGTTTTATGTGTCTGTTTGTCTTTCTGTGTGATTAATGTTCGCTCTTTCACGAGCCTCGATCTTGTTTCCAAAAAAAACAAAAACAAAAAAAAAACACAACAATATTAAAACTAATAATGTCCCACTTCCCCCAAGGCGTTTTTCCTGCAGTGATAGCGTGTCATTATAATGCTTATAGTTATAATGGCGTTTCCATGGCAGCAACGGCTTCTCAGGAAGGAAAAATATTATAAACCACAAATACATATGCTTAGCTTTTTATACAGTCGCTAATGCTCTTTATAACACAAGATGAAGAAATTTGGAGGAATCCCGACATCCGTGAAGTAAGGTTTACTTGCAGAACTGAACGAAGATCTACAGTACTCTATAGACCCCCCAAATGTTGGGTTAATAACATGGCCTTTTCTGCCGCTACCATGGCAGTTTTAGTTGCGAACTTTTGTAACTCGCTTCTGCTGTTTAATACGAAACTGAAAAGGAGGAAGACCAAGGTGTGCTCATTTATCAAGCAGCTAGCTAGCGCTTGCCAAGCCAGCCGTTCCTTAACGCTTTTGAATGGAGTGCTTGCTGAAATGCTTAAACCACTTGGCGATCTCTCCACAAGAAACTTGGTAAATGAACACACATCCAATGTTCTTGAGACCCGACCATAGATCGACTGTAATCTACATACCCCAAAGAGGAATGACCCTTCTTGCCGCTCCCATAGTGAGCGGGTGTACTAGTACTATAAAAGGAGTCGTCAATGCGTGCATCCGGGTTCCACCCATTGGATTGACAGTTTGCCTGACTCCACCCACAATTTTCATACTACAGCCGCCATTTTGGTACTTAGTCCTATGCGAAGTCAAAGACATCAGAGATGTCATATTCACAATCGCTGCCCTTCAGTGCAAAACGACCAAAGCGACAGTTAAAGGGGGTTTGGACCAATTGGCTTGTGAAGATCGGCCTCAGCGATCGAGGCAGCATTCTGTTGTCTATACACTGCCCAAATCATGTGGCATTCTCACAAGCAGCGCTTGTACCCCAGAAGTTACGCAGGCTCTTGCTATTCTTTCCGACTAGTGTCTCTTAAAATTGTCAGTTGGACGGGCGACAGGGACGGGCGACAGTGACGTCAGTGATACCATGATAGGGGAGGGGGAAGAGATAAATATTCCGCAGTTTCGATGTGGGAATGTCCGTTTGCTTTTGTGAGTGTTAGGAGGGTGGGGGCGAATAAAGAAGGGGCAGATTTGGAAGGGGGGAGTTGAGGCATTCGTTGTGGGGGTGGGGGGAAGGGTTTTTTTTTTGGTTTTTTTTTGTATACAAGATCGAGGTTCGTGAAAGAGCTAACATTAATCACACAAAAAGTCAAACCGACACATAAAACACAAAAAACAAGGGGAGCGGCAGACAAGATGGGGAGAGAGGGGGAAGGACACAAACACAACATTTGAGAGCAGAGACATCGGGAGGACTTGGGGGGAGGTGGGAGAGGTATAAAACATATGAACACTGCAAGGACTCGGGTGAATTAGCGAGGGTAGAAAAGATCAAGGTTTTGGATGGGGGAAGATAAGAGATGGTGGTGAACAGCTGTTTTAAAGACCTGGAGGGAGGAGTGGGATTGAAGGGAGTGGGGGAGTTTGTTCCAGAGGCGGGAGAAAAGGGGAATGAAAGAGTGAAGGTGAACAGAGAGCCTAGATTTTGGCAGTTTAACCATAAGAGGGTTGCAGGCAGATCTTGTGCGACCTGAAGGAATATTGGGGGGACAGAGCACAGAGAGAGCTGGGGGAGCAAAGCCGGAGAGGAGTCGGTAGAAGACAGAAAGACCACCAACCTGCCTGCGGTGAGTGAGTGAAAGGCCCTCAGAGTTAACTTCATCGCAGGGGATTCCAATGATTCTGAAAGCTTTGGCCTCAACAGCGTGAAGCCGAGCTAGGTGTGAGGCAGGAGCACCAGCCCAGAGGGGGGAACAGTATTCCATTGAGCTGCAGATGAAAGCCTTGTATGTGGTGAGGAGCTCAGGTGTGCCAAGGAAGGACTTCGCACAACGGAGGATGCTCAGTCGGCGACTAGCTTTGGAGGCCAGCTTGGAAATGTGGTTTTCCCAAGAAAGATCATGGCAGATAGTGAGACCCAAAAGCTTGAGCGACAGAACTTCTTGGAGAGGATTGTTGAGAAAGTAGATGGGAGGGTTTTCCAGTCGGTCCTTTCGGAGAGACATTGTAAGAGTGTGAGATTTGTCAGGATTGAAAGACATGTTCCACTTGTTTGACCAGTCTGTGATTTTGTCCAGGTCTGCAGAGAGTGAGCATGCTGCAGACTGCCGATCTGAGGGATGAGGAATGGAGCGGCAGATAGTGGAGTCATCAGCAAAGAGACAGAGAGGATTTTCCAGAGAGTCGGAGAGATCATTGATGAAGACCAGAAATAGCACAGGGCCCAGAACACTACCTTGGGGAACTCCAGCCAGAACAGGGAGGGGAGATGAGAGAAATCCATTCAGGGCCACATGTTGCCTACGACCAGAGAGGAAGTCCGCAAGCCATGAGTGGAGATTTCCATGGATACCATAGGAGGAGAGTTTGGTGAGCAGAGCAGGGTGCCAGACCGTATCGAAGGCACGTGATATGTCAAGTGAGACAGCTCTGATTTCCTGTTCGGCATTGAGGACCTCCATCCATTGTTGGGACAGCAGAAGCAACATGTCCAGAGTAGAATGACCTGGTCTGAATCCAAATTGATGATCAGAGATCAAGCCATTGGAGAAGAGGAAAGATTTCATATCCAAAGCAATGATGGATTCCATGACTTTGCTGATAATTGGAAGCAGGCTGATTGGTCTGTCATTGCAAGGATCTGTTTTTGCACCTTTTTTGTGTAAAGCGGTAATGTTTGCAGATTTCCAAGATGCTGGCAGATGACGTTGAGCAAAAGAGAGGTTGAAAAGAACAGAGAGAGGGTGAGATAGAGCGGCAGAGCAGGATTTTAGGACCCGTGGGCTGATGCCGTCTGGTCCAGTTGCAGAATCAGAGTCGAGGTTTGATAAAAACTTCTCCACCTTGTCAGGAGAGAAGGACACAGAGTCCAGGAGCAGTTGGGTTCGACTGGGAAAGGTGGGAACAGAGAGAGATGGGTTTGGGGCACAAGATTTTGAGGCAAACACAGAGTTGAGGCATTCGGCTTTGTCACGTGCGGTGTCAACTGTGTAGCCATTTGAGGTAAGGGAGGGGATGGAGGGGGAACAAACACCAGAAACGGATTTGACCAGACGCCACCAGGATTTGGAGGAAGGAGACAGGTTTGAGAGTTCAATCTCGAGTGTGGAGAGATAGTGCTTCCTGGCACTCCTGAGGGTAGACTTCTTTGTTTCGAGCTTGGTGGAAGGAACTGAGATTGCCCTTCAGTTGGATTTGCCTTCCAAGAGGCAAAGGCAAGTTGTTTCAGGGCAACTGCCTCACCACAAGATTCAGTGTACCATGGACGGGAGGAAGGGTAAGACAACTGAAGACGAGATGGGATAAATCTGTGCATTAGATAGAGCAGTTTGCTTTGGAAGAATTCCCAGGAAGAATTGATGTCAGAGGCAGTAGAGATGGGAGACCAGTCCAAATGATTGATGGCTGCTTGCAGACCGTGCCAGTCGGCCTGAGTGAAATGCCAGACTCGTCGGCGCTGAGGAGGCTCTCTGAGAATGGCCAGAGAGATGTCCACTTTAACAAGCACATGATCAGAAGAACCGATTGGAGCAGAAGAAGAGCAGCAGACATTTGCAGGGAAGTTAGTCATAACCAAGTCCAGAAGGGAAGATACTCAATTGACTGAGATCCGGGTCGGGAAATTGACAGATTGTGTCAGTCCCAATGAGTCGCAGAAGTCCTTTGCTGAGGTGCCATGGCTGGTGAGAGATGAACCCACACCCAGCCAGCTGGCATGATGACAGTTGAAGTCGCCACATATGAGGAAGAGAGAGTTTGGATGAGTTGGTAGAAGTTGGTCCATGTTGTCCGACAGCGAAATGTAAATGGAGCCATCACTGTTTGGAGGATGGTACAGAACACATATAAACAAAAGGTGGGAGCGGAGAGGAAGCCGTAGCCAGAGGTACTCCTGAGGGTGGGGTGGAGAGAGGACAGTGCAGGGAGAGAGGAAGAGAGTTTTTGATAAAGATAGCCACCCCACCACCAGGACGAGGCTCAGGTCTATCGTACCGGAGGAGGGAGTAACCAGGAAGAGATATTAAGGAATCAGAGACATCTTGAAGGAGGAAAGTTTCTGTTAAGCAGATCAAGTCTGGATTGTCAGAAGCAACCTGAATGGAGAGAACAATCAGGTTTGAGCGAAGGCCCCGGATATTTGAGGTCCATACCGTTAATGAGGAGAGAGGGGGAGCATCGGGTGCAGGACAGGGGAGGGGAGGGGTAGGGTCAGATGAAGGGTGAGAGGGGGAGGTAGGAAGAGCAGTTGATAGTGTGTCAGAGATTACAGAAGAGTTACAAGAAAGGGAAGGATGAGGAGGACGAAAGGTTTGATGGTGATGGAATGAGGCACAGTGAGAGTTTGTTTGAGGTGGGGCAGAGGAAAGTAGAAGGTTGGGGGAGGTGGAGGTATGAGATAGAAGGGAGACGAAGTGGGGCGGAGGCAGCTTTGAGAAGGAGGTGGGAGGAGGGAGAATTTGGGAGGGATGGTTGGGGGGGGAGATTTGAAGGGGAGGGGTTGGGGGAGAGAGTTGAATGGGAGGGGCAAGGGGGGAGATTTGGAGGGGAGGGGCAAGGGGGGAGATTTGGAGGGGAGGGGCAAGGGGGGAGTTTAGGAGGGGAGGGGCAAGGGGGGAGTTTAGGAGGGGAGGGGCAAGTGGGGTGTTTAGGAGGGGAGGGGCAAGGGTGGAGTTTCGGAGGGGAGGGGCAAGTGGGGAGATTTGGAGGGGAGGGGCAAGGGGGGAGTTTAGAAAGTGGATGATTAATGAAAGATGAACATTTATAACAAATTGGGTTTGTTGTGATTTTCAAGTTAGCGATCCGTTTAAGAATGATGGAGGAGGGGTGGAATGAATGAGAATTTAGAGCATGGAGTGATTTGGAATCATAAGAGATTGAATATTTTTTTGAAATGGAATGAGTTGAAGAGGAAATTGAAAGGAGCCTTTTAAATAGTAAGAAAAACAGCGTGTTGTAATATACGACTGAATAAAACATTCCAGGGGAAAGTTTAAACATATTTAAACAGAACCGTGAAGAACAATCTTATATTCACAAAAATACCAATGGGGAGAGGGAGCCTCGAGGGACGACCACGAGTCACTTGAACAGGGCAAAAGGTGGAAGGCAAGGGGAAAATGGAGGCGGGGCGAGACAGCGCACGTGGGCAGAGGCAAAAGCACACGATGGGACAAAAGCACATGAGGAGAAAGGGAAATAAAAGTTTTTTTGTTTTTTTTGTTATTTTGGGGGGCAGGGTGTGGGGATTACAACGTTAGTCAAATAGTAGACGTTCGGTGAAGTTTGGGGGAGAAGGGAAAATCAAAATACCTAGCAAAACCAGCGAAGGAAGAAACAAACTTCGACGGAAGAAGCCTGAGGCTGAAAGGCCTCACATGCCGCGTGGCAAACAAACGATTAATTTATGATAAACACCGAGAAACATCCAAGGGACACACTATAAGTTCACACGCCGAAAGATAAAATACAGTTACGACAAAATACAATTGTGAACAGACTTAACTTTGAAAACGTGGAGACCGTGTGGAGCTTCGAAAATTTGTCAAAATGTTGAGGAACAATGTTGAGGGTTGAGGAACTGTGGTGGGGGGTAGTGGGTCTGACTCACCCATTAATGTAACTAAAAAGTTCTTTGTATTCCTTGGTTTTGAGGTCATTTCTATGGGAAAAAAATGAACAGTTATATCGACAACAAATTTATAAAATGGCACATTTAGAGAAGAAAATAGAGGACATGTTGGTCCTATTTTTTATGTGGCAATTATAGAAACTGACACAAATTCCAGTGTTAATAAATTACCAACCAGATTACCTGATAGGTGCAACTCTGGCACCAGCAGATTCCAAGAACTTGATGTATGATGCAGGAATGTAAGCTTCTCCATATTCTCTGAACTTGCCGAATGCCTCTTGGGTTAGAACACCTGCGTATGATGTAAAATGAAAAAAAAATTCAAAAGATACTGATCAGGCACCAGTCCAGTACCACTCATCCCATGGACGGCACACACATTGATTATGGCACGGACAAACCAGTGTTCATCAGGTGAATGGAATGTGCTGGATATTAAAAACATGCAGCAAAATTTCCATTGAACATTAACCACTGTTTCTGTTTTCGGGATCACAGTGACCATTGTTTCCAGTGCTGCCAGTATTCCTACATTGCTTGTACTGTGGATTATAATCCTGAACTTTATACACTTAGTCTTCTCTCCCTTGGGGAAAACCAGAGGCATTGGGCAGTTTTTAGTCACCACAGCTCAGGAAGGACCTATCTGCCATAGAGAGTGTTCACCATAGGGTTACTAGAATGATTCCGGGCCTAGACTCAGCCATGAGGAGCAGCTGAAGGAGACAGAACTTTATATGTGCCCGAATATGTGTTGCATTTTTAGCAGCAGCTTCCATCCCTTGAGCTATGCCCGTGGCTTTTTTGAAATCTAAATCCCTTCTGACAACAACTTGCATTGAGTATGCTCATCTTAGACACTGTATGCAAGTCTCTTCCTGTGTATTTCTTCCGGTATCAACCCAAACTTGCAGTACTCAGATATGTCTCTCAGATCAGCAATGCATGCTGTAATTGATTATCCCGATTTCCTGAACAGTTAGTTGAATTTGAATCCTTGTGCAATTTGGGATGTTTTGGGATGAAGGTGTTCTTAAATTAGATCACAGAGTTATTTGAAGGTTCTGTCAGATGGTTTCCTAGGTGACACCAGACTACACACGAGACCATACACGACCGGTCAAAGGTTTTAGAACACCTCAATTTTTCCAGTTTTTATTGAAATTTACGCAGTTTAATATCCAGTGAATAACCTGAAATGGTACAAAGGTCAGCAGTAAACTGCTCGAGGTAAAAAAAAAAGTTTAGGTCAGCAAAAACGGGAAAATAATGTAAATTGCACACTTATATTGTAAAAAAAAAAAGGCCTTCTTCAGGGAACAAGTAATGGGTTAACAACTTACAGCTGTTCTGCAGCAATGTAAGTAAATTAAGCCTTGAAAGTTGATGCAAACAATTCCTACAGGTGTCCCAACCTCTGCTGATTACTTGATTACAAACCCCCTGTCTGTACAAAAGCAGTATTGGAACAGACTGTTATTACACCCTCTGAAGCATTATTTGGACAATATTGCACTGCAGGAAGTAGTACATTGGAAACTGGAGGAAACTCTGACAGGAAGAGGTCTGGCAGACCCAAAGCCACAACGGAATCAGAAGACAAGTCTGAGAGTCAACAGCTTGCGTGATAGGCGCTCACAGGACAACAGCTTCAAGCACAGCTTAACACTGGTCGAAGTAAGCAAGTCTCAGTTTCAACTGTGAAGAGAAGACTTCGAGCTGCAGGTTTGACAGGTCGAGTGGCAGTAAGAAAGCGATTGCTAAGATGGCAAAATAAGAAAAATAGGCTTGCCTGGGCCATGAAGCACCGCCAGTGGACTACTGAAGACTGGAAGAAGGTCTTATGAACCGATGAATCAAAATTTGAAATCTTTGGTTCATCACGCAGGGTTTTTGTACGCCGTCGAGTAGGTGAAAGGATGGTTCCTCAGTGTGTGACACCAACTGTCAAACATGGAGGAGGAAGCGTGATGGGCTGGGGCTCTTTTGCTGGATCCAGAGTCGGCGACTTGCACAGAGTGCCTGGCACCCTGAACCAAAAGGGTACCACAGCATTTTGCAGCGCCATGCAATACCCTCTTGTATACGCCTAGTTGGTCAGGGTTTCATCCTACAGCAAGATAATGACCTTAAACACACC
This sequence comes from Myxine glutinosa, assembly GCF_964187855.1. Classification (NCBI taxonomy): domain Eukaryota; kingdom Metazoa; phylum Chordata; class Myxini; order Myxiniformes; family Myxinidae; genus Myxine; species Myxine glutinosa. Next base: position 16,781,569 of record NC_136263.1, read on the forward strand.
TCCAGGCTGTGTCAAAACAACCTTCGAGCAAAAAAACAAGACGGTAGGCTTCAAATCATGGAATGGCGAGCACAGTCTCCAGACTTAAACCCCATCGAGCTGGTTGAGGATGAACTGGACAGAAGGGTGAAAGCAAAGCAACCTACAAATGCAACAAGTGGGAACTTCTGCAACAGTGTTGGGAAGAACTTCCCGAACAATATTTGATTTCCATTGGAGAAAGAATGCCACGAGTGTGTTCGGCAGTTATATCTGCAAAAGGTGGATACTTTGCTGAGTCAAAAATTTAAATTAAATTTTGTTGAACAAAATGATTCTATGATTTCTTTTTTATCTCCAATTGTTTATTTGTTCTATGCTTAATTTCAGAGTACATTGAGACGTTAAACTGCATAAATTTCAATAAAAACTGGAAAAATTGAGGTGTTCTAAAACTTTTGACGTTTGAGATTGACGTTTGAGATTTGAGATTGAGATTCACACGTTTGAGATTCACAAACAATAGTCCTTGAGCCAACCGGCCATTTTTTGAAGTGAATGCCAATGCATGGGGGGGAGTAATTCTCATTATGATTTTCCATTAGACCAATGTCTCAAGTGTCAGAAAAGGTGTGATGGACATCTGAGAACGGTAGCTTAGTGCCCGGATGGACGCCATCTTTGAAACCACCCAGCTCGAAAATGCCCATTTGGTGGGGTACATTGTTGCACGTGTATCTGGACTTCTATACTAGCTATCGATGTGCGGTTGACGACTAAATATACGTCCGATGTGTACCGTCTAAATAAAAAATAATATGAAGCATTTTGTTTTAGATTAATTATTATAAAAATCAATTATCGAAAAAAAATCATATATTTTTCAATATTTTATTATTAGACTTGTACTTTTTTTAGTGAAACAACACTGGTATGATTTTCCAAATTATGCATTGTGCTACACCGTTTATCTGTCTATAAAAATAACTCAAAAACTAAAACATATCATCCACCACGAGTGTACACAAAAAATATATGAAAAGGCATGCACTTTCCACAAACCGAAACTATGTCAGTTGGAATTTCCCGCCGATAATCAACCCACAGAACCCAGTGCCGAAAGTGACGTCAGTCTATTCTATATCTATATTCTATATTCTATATCTCAGTCTGAGATTTGTTGCGGTGACCTGATTAATTTCTGAGGGGGGGGGGGGGGGGGGTTGCTTAAGAACTAAAAGTGAACATGTTAGATGGCGCCACATACAACTCTATTATAGAGTTGTATTGTGGCGCCATCTAACATGTTCACTGACTTGGATGAGTATGTCTATGTAAGCTGGCGAGCTTTTCGGATATCGGAGTAATCTAACGTCAGTCTTTTTGTTCTTTCAGCTGAGATGGCCGGTGTCGAGGCGAAACGGGCGAAGATTGAACCTGAGTCCGGAACGTGCATCCTGTGCAGCAAGAAGTCGCCACTCTCTGAACTAAGCAAGGCAGCGGGCAACAGTTCTTGGAAGACATTGTGTGACGCAGCCGCAGTTAGAAACTTTTATCCAATTCTAAAGCTAGTCCAAGAAGGCGCAGTTGAACTTCCTAATATTCCAATATTATACCATAGGGCTTGTAGATCAGACTTCACTCACAAAAACCACCTAGCTACTTTGACCAATGCAGCTAGAAGTTCTTCAGTTGATACTGGCGATGCGGTGCGACGGCGATCATCACGGGAAGAGACAGGATCAACTTCAACGGTCTACGATGATAAATGCATTTTTTGCCAGCGTGCTTCAAAATTCATAAAAGGCAGTCGTACCCGTGAAACAGTTGTCTTGGCTGTTGAACTTCGAGCAGATAAGACAATAAGAGATGCTGCGACAGCTCGCAATGATGAGAGAGTTTTGGCATTGACTACACGAGATATGGTTGCAGCTGAGGCTCACTACCACTTCTCCTGCTATAGAAACTACACACGGCCCCAAAAACCTCAAGTAGAAACTGACATTGAAGATAATATCGAGAAAAAAGAAATGATACGATGTATATTCAATTTCATTCGCACTGACTTGTTCTTGAACCCGAGGATTGTTCCAATAGTTGATGTTGCAACAGATATCCTGTCTTCAGATACATTTTCAGTTGATGTTCGTGACTCCATCAAGAAGAATCTGCAGCGCACATTACAAAGAGAGTTTGGAGAATCGCTCATCTTCTTCAATGTGAAACACCGTGTATACTTGATGCCCGATAATCTGACAAAGCGAGAGATTGCTGCAGAGTGCGTAAACCTGAAAGCAGAAGTGAAAGCATTTGAACGAACGGACGGTGAAAGTAACATTGTGCGTGCAGCTACTTCACTGCGACACCAGATCAAAGATGCTCATTACAATGAACGTTGGCCGCCTCAGCCAGCAGAACTCACTTCAGATTACGTGAAGATACCAGATTCTCTTCGTGTATTTCTGCATACTTTGATTTGCGGGAGTGGGGGTAGCTCTGCGCGTGCCGACACACTGGTATGGTCGATGGCTCAAGATATCATCAATGCTGTACACCGGGGTACCATCAGAACATCGAAGCATGTCCTACTTCCGTGGGCCATGAAAACGCTCACCGGTAATACAGAGGTCATCAGAATATTGAATCGACTCGGGCACGGATGTTCGTACACAGTTCTGGAAGAAATCGAGACAGCGCTATGCATAGACAAATTAGCAAGTGTGGAGAAAGATACAGTACCACTTCCGTCACATGTGCACCCTTCGGTCCCGACTGTATTAGCATTCGATAACATCGACAGGCTAGAGGAATCGCTGAGTGGTGGCGGAACATCGCATCGCGTCAACGGTATCATCGTCCAACCGAAGTCGCAGTCGTGTTTGCCGCCCCAACCTCCATCGGCAGTATCCAAAGCAGATAAGAAGCGATCTATCCCGTCATCCAGCGATTTAGTTCCAATATACAGCGGTGGGAAACGAGAGGGCCCACCTGCAATCAAGCCTGCAGATCTTTCTGACACTCTTGCAGGCGCAACATCCCTTGCGCAGCGCCGAAATCACGTATGGATTATGACTCGCATGCTGGAACCATGCGACCAGACAATCAGTTCGTGGACTGGTTTCAACATCATGACTAGAGATCGTGTTCAGGTGACGGAAGATGTAGTTGGCTACCTGCCGACTATAAACGCACCTGCCACAGATATGGCAACAGTGCAAGAAATCCTCAGAGAAGCTCTGAACATCATGTCATCACTTCAGCTTGAGCGTATACCGGTGGTGCTAGACCAGGCACTATTTGCTAAGGCGACCGAAATAGCATGGAAAGATGTCGATCGATATGGAAGAATCGTGCTCATGATGGGGAACTTCCATACCATCTGTAACTTCATGTCGAGCATTGGGAAAATGTTTGGAGATGCAGGCCTTCGGGATGTAGCTGTTGAGTCAGGAGTAATCGCTGAAGGTTCCATCAACAGGGTTCTGGAAGGCAAGCAATACAACCGTGCTGTGCGACTCCACAAGTTGATGTACGAGGCACTAATGCGCATCATTTGGAAGGGCTTCCAGGTGTGGATAGAAAGCAATCATCCTGACAAGGAACCCCAGATTCGAAGCACTGACCTCAAAATTTGCAGCATCAAGGAGGATGTTTGCCACGAGACTCTCGCTGCTGCTCTCGATGATGATTCATGTGTACAGAGCTTTGACATGTTTGCGAAATACCTACATTTTCTGCGAACCAAACATGGAGACCTGGCTCGCTTCTGGATGATGTATATTGATATGGTAGAGACCCTGCTGGGGTTGATTCGTGCGGATAGAGAAGGCGACTGGATGCTTCACTTGGCTTGTGTCAGAAGAGTGATCCCTTGGTGTTTCGCAATGAACAAGGTGAACTATGCTAGATATCTACCAGTGTACTATGCACAGATGACGCAACTCCACGAAACATGCCCCGAGTTGTACAGGCATTTCAATCAAGGCTACTTCTCCGTACAGCTTAGACCAGGGAATCCATTTGCCAGAATCGCTGTTGATCAGACAACAGAAGAAACAGTAAACAAAGATACGCAAACAGCTGGAGGAACACGAGGTTTTAGTCTTCGACAAGGGGCTGTGTCACGATACTATCTAACTGCAGAAAATCGGGCTACTGCACTGAGGCAACTACGAGAAACTATCCTTGTGAATGGCAGCGACACATCTCACGCCAAGCACCCTGACTTGTCTACTTCTCGCATCAAACGTGATGAGTCTGGCGTCACAGCTATCTGTGATCTACTGGAAAATGACTGGACCAATCCATTCGCCGATGATCCATCATGTCTTCTCAGTATATCTACCGGAGCGGCTGCGAGGGAGGACGTTTCTAATGACCTACTCAACACCCTGCAAAAGGGGGAAGCGGCGTATCAAAGCTTCCAGAAACGTCTTGAAGAGGGAACAGGCTTTCATGACACATTGAACAAGCTAAACTTGAAGACCTTTGGTAAGATCAAGCAGAAAGTTGTGAAGGGCACAAACAAGGAGATCGTCCTGAGAGCTGACAGACAACTGTTTGCCACCATGATACTCATCGCCAAGACAAGGAACCTCGACATGCAACTTGTCCTTTGTCACCCACTAGGGCCGTTACCATGGTCTTTGGCAAACGTTGATGGGTCAATGAAAAAAACGAACAAAGCTGCACTTGCGAAACACATGGAAGGTCTTGTGGAACCAGCCGAGAACGTTGACAAGCGAAGTGCAACAATAATTGATGCGATGGCTCTCATACAAAAGATGCATGGCGAGAACGACACGTTCGAAGAACTATCTGACCGCATCCTTGCTGCAGCGCTTCACGCTGGTCAAGGCAGTGAGCGCATCGATGCTGTCTTTGACACATACACAGAAGAATCCATCAAAGCAGCTGAGCGTGTGAACCGCGGTTCAAATGAAGGCATCAGTTTCAGCGAGATCAGACCCGCACACAAAATCATGAACTGGCGGCGTCTCCTTGCTTGCAGCCAGACAAAGGAGAAACTGGTTGTGTTTCTGGCGGAGTCGTGGAAACATGAAACAAATCGCGAAAAGCTAGGCAACAGAACACTGTATGTCACCTGTGGTGAAAAATGTCTGGTGCTGACCCGCGATAGGTGGAAGTTGGTGCAAGCACTCGAATGTAGCCACGAGGAAGCAGACACGCGTATGTTTCTCCACGCAAAGCACGCCGCTACCCACTACAAGACGATCATCTTAGTGGCAGATGACACCGACGTTCTGATCATCAGTCTTCATCTCAGCCGAACCATCGATAGTCAGCTCTTCATCAGACGAGGAACAAAGGTTCGAGTCAGAATGATCGACGTTGGAAAGTTGGCTGCGGTATTGGGGTCTGGAGTTTGCAGTGCATTGCCAGGGCTTCATGCATGGAGCGGGTGTGACACTGTGAGTGCTCTGGCTAGCCAAGGAAAGATAAAGGCTTTGAAGCTTGTGCAAGCGAATGAGCTGTATCTTCAAGCATTCACAGATCTGGGATCTTCGTGGAATGTACCAACAGACGTCTTCAATAGCATTCAGGCCTTCACGTGTCAGCTGTACGCCAAGAACACGAAGATCGTCGGTGTTAATTCGCTCCGTTATCACATGTTCTGTGCAAAGAGGGCCAGATCGAATCTGGACAATTGCCGCCTTGTGAAGACTCCTTGATGCAGCATACGCTTAGGGCCAACTATCAGGCGGCTATCTGGCGACGCAGCCTTGAAAACCTACCAGACGTCCCAACACCATCAGCAGGACATGGTTGGGAACTCGATGATGGCGGTTCGCTCACAATCCGATGGATGGCGGGTCTACCAGCTCCAGATGTCGTCTTGAATCTCATCTCATGCACATGCAGAAGGACGTGTCGACCGTCAGATTGCTCCTGCATACTGAATGGTTGAAGTGCACTGTTGTGTGTAAGCTGCAGGGATGCTCCAACATGGTGCAGGATGATGCTATCGTGGCTCAGGATGCCAATGACTCTGATGGCGACTCTGATGATTAACTTTGTGTGCACTGTATATTGTATAGCATATGTTGTTCTCTATTATAATGCAGGCCAAATTGCCTGAAAATCTTTATAGACAGATAAACGGTTTAGCAAAATGTATAATTTGGAAGATCATACCGGTGTTATTTGACTAAAACATGACATGTTCAATGATACCTCCGCTTGCTTATTAGGAATATACATCGTATGGTGTTAAAATCAGCTCCATACGTCTTTCCAAACTCTAGTAATGAATAATTAATATAATTGGCGGCCATTTTGAAATCCAAGATGGCCACCAAAGTGCAGATTTCCTATGTAACAATTTCCGCCTGCTTATTAGATATCGTATGGTGTTAAAATCCTCTCCGTACGACATTCCTAACTTGCGTTATCGTCAGAATAGATAATGCCAGCGGCGGCCTAAGTCATTTTATGCCTCTTTACATTTATTTGTTGTAAACTCGTGGTGGATGATATGTTTTAGTTTTTGAGTTATTTTTATAGACAGATAAACGGTGTAGCACAATGCATAATTTGGAAAATCATACCAGTGTTGTTTCACTAAAAAAAGTACAAGTCTAATAATAAAATATTGAAAAATATATGATTTTTTTTCGATAATTGATTTTTATAATAATTAATCTAAAACAAAATGCTTCATATTATTTTTTATTTAGACGGTACACATCGGACGTATATTTAGTCGTCAACCGCACATCGATAGCTAGTATAGAAGTCCAGATACACGTGCAACAATGTACCCCACCAAATGGGCATTTTCGAGCTGGGTGGTTTCAAAGATGGCGTCCATCCGGGCACTAAGCTACCGTTCTCAGATGTCCATCACACCTTTTCTGACACTTGAGACATTGGTCTAATGGAAAATCATAATGAGAATTACTCCCCCCGCCGGAGCATTACTTTTGGTCTGGCTCAAGGACTACAACAAGGAGAAAAAGACATAAAATGTCATAGCCCCTGTGGTTTAAGTAATTTTGCTGTACGGAGATAAAAGCCTCCAGTCGGCCATCTTTGGTCGAATTACAAAACAAAATCGTCTGTGTATATATATATATATATATATATATATATATATATATATATATATATATATATATATATATATATATATATATATAATGTATACTGTCATGTATTGTCTTTGTGCCAAGTTTGAACAAAATTGGTCCATGCATGGTTGAGAAATGGTTGGGGGCACCTGTAAGTAACAAAATGGCCGCCAGTCGGCCATATGAGATCTGTTCTCAAAAGAATGCTGTGCATTAGATTTGTAAGCCATCATTCATTATCTGTGTGCCAAATTTAAACAAGATCGGTAAATGCATGTTCGAGAAATGGTTGAGGACGTGTTCAATACTGGGTTTTTTACAACTAATATGGCCGCCAGTCTACCAGTCGGCCATATTGGATCTGATCACAAAATAAAGTGAGGTGCACGTGTATGTCATCATGTACTCTGCGTGTGCCAAGTTTGAACAAAAAGAGTCCATGCATGTCTGAGAAATGGTTGGGGACACGTTTAAGTAACAAAATGGGCGCCAGTCGGCCATCTTGGATCGGATCTCAAAAGAAAATAACGTGCATACATACATAAGCGATCATTCAATTATTTCTGTGTGCCAAATTTGAACAAGATCGGTAAATGCATGTCCGAGAAATGGTTGAGGACGTGTTCAACATCACATTTTTCTACAACTAAAATGGCTGCCAGTCAGCCATCTTTGATTGCATCACAAAAGGAAATGAAGTGCCTATGTACACCATTATGTATTGGCTTTCTGCCAAGTATGAACAAAATCGGTTGATACATCTCCGATATATGGTTGCGGATGGATGGATGCATGCATGGACACAGACAGGACTCAATCCATAAGCCCCTGTTTCTGACTAAGTCCAATAGGGGCTAATGAATGAAATATCACACTGTTTGACGACATCTTCAACGTCATTCATTAGCGTCATTCATTCATAAAATTATTCATTCATAATTATTGCCATGCAGAGATTATTGACAAATAATTGTTCCATTGTCATTGTGTCTTCATGGATCATTCAATAAACCCAAATATATCCTTTAGGTCACATGGGTGTAATTTCCCCAACAATTTTAATTTCAGCGCAACCCAACTGTCACATCAAAATCTATAGATATAATGAAGTGCAGTCCCATGTGCCCGACATATTGCATGCAGACTCTGAACCCTACATTGTGTAGGTCGTATATAATGCATGTAGAACAAGAAAAAGGGCAATCAGAGATTGCAAACCCTTGCCAGGATGTATTTTCAGTGGTTCTTAAGGCTTTTGTGTTAAAACAAATATGGCGGCCGAACCACCTGACCGATGACGTCATCATTATTATTTTTTCTCCACCAATTTATGCCGACGACGCTCAAGAAATTTCATCTTGATCGGTTTTGTACTTGTCGAATTAGGACGTCATAGTGGAGGCACCTATGACATCATCATTAACATATTTTATTCCCCATGGAGAGTTCTTTAAAATGAGCCATGTCTCAATTTTTTCTATTCAGCACTTTCGGAGATATGGAGGTACAACGTTTTTCGGTTTTTCCAAGATGGCGGCCGAGCCACGTGACCGATGACATCATCGTTTTTTTTTTTTTCTCCACCAGTTTATGCCGACATGGCGCTCAATAAATTTAATCTTGATTTCGTGAAGTTTTGTACTTGTCGAATTATGACGTCATAATGGAGGCACCTATGACATCATCATCAACATATTTTATTCCCCATGGAGAGTTCTTTACAATGAGCCATGTCAATTTTTTTCTATTCAGCGTTTTCGGAGATATAGGGGTGCAAAGTTTTTCGGTTTTTCCAATATGGCGGCCGAACCACGTGACCGATGACGTCATCATGTTTTTTTTTCTCCACCAGTTTATGCCAACATGGCGCTCAAGAAATTTCATATTAATTGGATGAATTTTGTACTTGTCGAATTATGACGTCATAATTGAGGCACCTATGACATCATCATTAACATATTTTATTCCCCATGGAGAGTTCTTTACAATGAGCCATGTCTCAATTTTTTCTATTTAGCGCTTTCCGAGATATAGAGATGCAAAAAATTCCGATTTTTCCAAGATGGCGGCCGAACCACGTGACCTATGATGTCATAATTATCATAAAAAAATTCTACAGGTGGAGTTGCACCTACGGTGAAAATTTCCTGTCAATCGGACCAACGGTTGCAGAGAAAATCATATTTATTCTGTGTGGACAAACAGACAAACAAACAAACAAACAAGAAGACATCATGCGGAGCACGATACTTGCAAAATCTGCCCCCCACCCCCAAGAAAAAAATTCCATTGATACAGCAAATTGTCCATTTCATCAAGATAAAAATTGACAATCTTGATCAAAGCTCGGGTCAACAGGAAGAAAAGTGACGATTTTTCAGATGAAAAATGATGATTTTTGTTATAGTTGACCTTGAGTTGACCTTTGACCTTTTGACCTCAAAATAGTTAGTTTCCCTATTTAGTGACACGATGTGCAAATGCTGTTCAATTTTCAAGTCAATCGGATGAAAATTGAGGATTTTAAAAACTTGGCCTATGTTGACCTTTTGGCCTATGTTGACCTCAAAAATAGTTGGTGGTTTAATTCAGTGACCATCTATCTATAATTCCAGTAATCTCTGTGTGTCTGTGTGTCTGTGTGTTTGTGTGTTTGTGTGTTTGTGTGTTTGTGTGTTTGTCTGTGACCGCTGTTTCTCGACAACCACGGGTCCGATATACTTGAAACTTGCCAGGTATATTGCTGGGGACCCGAGGATGTGCCTTTTCAAGGTTTCATATTAATCGGACAAGTAGTTACCGAGCTATGGCGATTTCTTTACCAAACTCCGCAAGCCGTTCGCTTTGGACCAAACCATTTCATGTAAATAGAGGGGGGGGATTGTCACCGTACTCGCAAGCCGTTCGCTTTGGACCAAACCATTTCATGTAAATAGAGGGGGGGGGATTGTCACCGTACTCGCAAGCCGTTCGCTTTGGACCAAACCATTTCATGTAAATAGAGGGGGGGGGATTGTCACCGTACTCGCAAGCCGTTCGCTTTGGCTTTGCGAATGGACCAAACCATTTCATGTAAATAGAGGGGGGGGGGGGGATATAATTTTAGATATATATATAGTACGGGCATGCCCTAGTCTATCTATAATTCCAGTAATCTCTGTGTGTGTGTCTGTGTGTGTGTGTGTGTGTGTGTGTGTTTGTCTGTGACCGCTGTTTCTCGACAACCACGGGTCCGATATACTTGAAACTTGCCAGGTATATTGCTGGGGACCCGAGGATGTGCCTTTTCAAGGTTTCATATTAATCGGAGAAGTAGTTACCGAGCTATGGCGATTTATTTACCAGCCGTTCGCTTTGGCTTTGCGAATGGACCAAACCATTTCATGTAAATAGAGGGGGGGGGGGGGTTCTACCGTACTCGCAAGCCGTTCGCTTTGGCTTTGCGAATGGACCAAACCATTTCATGTAAATAGAGGGGGGGGTTCTGTGGTCGTTACTGCCACGTGGTTTCAAAGTTTTTTTTTGTTGTTGTTGTTTGCACGCATGTTTTTTTGCACCCACGTACGGGCACGCCCTAGTATATGTAAATCCTCTTAGAATTTCAAGTCAATCAAATGAAAATTGGTGATTTTAGAAATTCAGCCTATGTTGACCTTTTGGCCTATGTTCAACTAAAATATAATTTGTGGTTGAATTCAGTGACCACATATGCAAGTCATCTTCAAATTTCAAGTCAATTGGATGAAAATTGAGGATTTTAGAAATTTGACGTATGTTGACCGTTTGGCCAATGTTGACCTTTTTGCCGATGTTCAACTAAAATATAATTTGTGGTTGAATTCAGTGACCACATATGCAAGTCCTCTTCAAATTTCAAGTCAATCGGATGAAAATTGAGGATTTTAGAAATTTGGCCTATGTTGACGCTTTGGCCTATGTTGACCTTTTTGCCTATGTTCAACTAAAATATAATTTGTGGTTGAATTCAGTGACCACATATGCAAGTCCTCTTCAAATTTCAAGTCAATCGGATGAAAATTGAGGATTTTAGAAATTTGGCCTATGTTGACTTTTTGGCCTATGTTGACCTCAAATATACTTGGTGGTTGAATTCAGTGACCAGATATGCAAGTCCTCTTCAAATTTCAAGTCAATCGGATGAAAATTGAGGATTTTAGAAATTTGGCCTATGTTGACTTTTTGGCCAATGTTGACCTCAAATATACTTGGTGGTTGAATTCAGTGACCAGATATGCAAGTCCTCTTCAAATTTCAAGTCAATCGGATGAAAATTGAGGATTTTAGAAATTTGGCAAAGTTGGTGACCTTTGGCCTATGTTGACCTTTTGACCCCAAAACAATAGGCTTCTCAAGTGGGACGACCGATACAACTTGGTGAAGTTTCGTGACGATCGGTTTAGAATTGTGACCTGTAGGGCGTAGGCCGGTGACAAACAAACAGACAGACAGACAGACAGACAACCACAAACGCAACCGACCAATATACTTGAAAAATCTTCGATTTTGCAAGTAACAAACAGACTCAAATGCAGAGGCGAGTGTAACTAGAATGGCACTCAGTTGAGAGCATACCTCCACCTGGTTGGCCACATCACTCAATGGTGAAGAATCACTTCAAAAATTATACGAGCGGGATCCGTATCCGGATCTTCACCAAAATCGAATCGATTCTTCCTTGTCACACACACAACCTGTCCAAAAAGTTTCGGCCAAATCCGTCTATAACTTTTTGAGATATCCCGCTATGTATCGTTTTTGGCCCTATCTCCCAATTGTGAAGATTCACTTAAAAATTAAATAATTCTCGTATCCGAATCTCTATTCAGATCTTCACCAAAATAGATTTGAATCCTCCTTGTCAGACACCCAAATGGTCCACCAAGTTTCGTCCAAATCCGTCCATAACCTTTTGAGATATCCCGCAATATATAGTTTTTGGCCCTATCTCCCAATGGTGAAGAATCACTTAAAGAATTAAATAATTCTCATATCCGAATTCATATTCAGATCTTTACCAAAATCGAATCTATTTGTCCTTGTCAGACACCCAACGGGTCCACCAAGTTGCATCCAAATCCATCCATAACTTTTTGAGATATCCCGCTATGTATCGTTTTTGGCCCTATCTCTCAATGGTGAAGAATCACTTAAAAATTTAATAATACTCGTATCCGAATCCCTATTCAGATCTTCACTAAAATAGATTTGAATCCTCCTTGTCAGACACCCAAATGGTCCACCAAGTTTCGTCCAAATCCGTCCATAACTTTTTGAGATATCCCGCAATATATAGTTTTTGGCCCTATCTCCCAATGGTGAAGAATCACTTAAAGAATTAAATAATTCTCATATCCGAATTCATATTCAGATCTTTACCAAAATCGAATCTATTTGTCCTTGTCAGACACCCAACGGGTCCACCAAGTTTCATCCAAATCCATCCATAACTTTTGGAGATATCCTTCTATATATTGTTTTTGGCCCAATCTCCCAATGGTGAAGAATCATTTTTAAAATTCTAGTAGCCGGATCCGAATCCGAATCTTCACGAAAATCTAATGATTTAGTCTATGTCACATTCGCTACATCTCTGCAAAATTTCGTCCTAATCCGTCCACAACTTTTTGAGATATTTTGTTCACAAACAAACGGACAGACAAACAGACATGGGTGAAAACATAACCTCCATCCACCTTTGGTGGCGGAGGTAATGAACCTATGGAAATACCTAAAGGGTTTTACATTTGACCTTAAATCCCTTTTTTTTAAGTCCTGAAAAATTCCTGATTTCAGAAAATAAATTGCCTTCAGGATGTGGAACAAGTAACTTTCGGTGACCTGCCAGTCGAAGATTGAGGCAACGAAAAAATAAGGAACTAGAACGCCACTCATTAGAGCGCATACTCCCGCCGTGGGTCAAGTTGGAATAGTACGAGTTCACAAAAGTTTGAGGGAGTAGTTCAGTGACAACACAAGACAGACACTGCACAGATATATATTTAGAATATATGGAAGATAATGTAAAAAAAACAAGGCAATTTCACTTACATTTTCGGATTCAGCGTTCAATTCTATACAAGTGAGTGTATTTTGAGGCATGTGTGACTTCAAATAAAATTGTAAGCCAGGAAAAACGTTCGTTTCATTCCTTGGGGATACAACATGTAAAACTGGCCCAAACGTCAAAACAAAACTCGCTCATTTGAAGTCGTACAAGCTAATGCGACCACTCATTCTTCTGGGAAGAATCCCGTGCACATGCTGGTCACACTTATAGCTCACCTCGTTACAAAGTCTTTATAAGTTCATCAAATACTGACACTGCGATTGACATTCGCTGAGGTAAATGTTGATATATCTTCTGAGGTAAAAATAAATAAATAAATAAACAGTTTTAAAGCATTATACATATCAAACGATACATTTTATGAAACGGGGAAACCTAATACACACTTTGGTGGTTTTAAAATGACAGAATATGTTTTTATTAGAAAAAAAAAAAGAACATTGAAGATGACGCTGCTATAAAAAATACACCGCTCTAATGCATAACCACGAGTTTAAACTACATTTACAACAAATATGAAAATTATTTTCATATCAAATGTTAAATATAGAATATATAGAAGATAATGTAAAAAAAAAAATGAGCCCTATCTTCCAATGGTAAAAAATCCTTCAAAAAATTCCTGGATCCGGAATAATATCCTGAGCTTCACCAAAAACTAATCAATTCTTCCTTATCCCAAGGGCAATCATCCCACCAACTTTCATCCAAATCCGTTCAGAACTTTTCCAGATATCTTGTTCACAAACACACGAACACACGGACGGACACACACACGGACGGACACACGCACGCACGGACGGACACACACACGGACGGACACACACACGAACGGACACGATTGAATGCATTACTCCCTGGCGGGAGTAACAAAGCAAGTTGTCCATGAGCAGGATATCTCAAAAAGTTGTGGACGGATTCGGACGAAACTTGGTGGACAGGTTGGGTCTTTGACTAGGAAGAGATGATTCAATTTTGGTGAAGATCCGAATCCTGATCTGGATCCGAGAAATTTTTTTCACTGATTCTTCACCATTGAACAATGGGGCCAAAAACGATATATAGCAAGATATTTGTAAAACTTGTGGACGGATTATGACAAAACTAGGTGGAAGAGTTGGGTAGGTGGCAAGAACATTCAGATCCGACCTATAAGTGGGATGAAAAACGTAAACTGCTTAGTCTTGCGTAGGTGTGCGGTGTGGCGGCCTCACACAACTTACCTGTGGCGTGGCAGTCACCCACGAGTTACCTTCAGCTTAGCGGCCACCCACGAGTTACCTGTGGTATGACAGCCACGCACTAGTTACCTACGGCATGGTGGCCACACTCGAGTTATATGTGGTGTGGCGGCTCCCGAGTTAGCTGTGGCGTGGCAGCCACCCACAAGTTACCTGTGCCATGGTGGCCATCTTCGAGTTACCTGTGGTGTGGCAACTCCCAAATTAGCTGTGGCATGGCAGCCACCTTTGAGTGACCTATGGTGTGGCGGCCAACCACGAGATACCTGTGGCATGGTGGCCATCCTCGAGTTACCTGTGGCATGGTGGCCATCCTCGAGTTACCTGTGGCATGGTGGCCATCCTCGAGTTACCTGTGGCATGGTGGCCATCCTCGAGTTACCTGTGGTGTGGCGTCTCCCAAGTTAGCTGTGGCATTGCAGCCACCCACGAGTGACCTGTGGTGTGGTGACCACCCTCGTGTGACCTGTGGTGTGGTGGCCACCCTCGAGTGACCTGTGGTGTGGTGGCCACCCACGAGTTACCTGTGGCAGCCTCCGAGTTACGTGTGCCTCGGCACACCTTTCACCATTTCTCAGATTCAAAAGCTGTAAATGTTTATGTCATCAGTATCTTGTTGTCACAAATAGTGTTCCAGAGTCCCGATCTTTATCGACCCCAAGCAAACTTTGTAAATGATTGAAACTCCAACATATTTCCACTTTTATGGTAAACAATGTTCAAACAACAACCGCAGCTGCATTTTCGATGGTAAAGTTTACAATCGTTATCACGTGTGCGACCAGACTCACCGATAACAGGTCGAAGGTTGATCACAGGGGAAGCATTCGCACCCCAGATACAAAACAACGGCAAGAAGATGAAAACTGGAGTCATTTCTGCAGACAAACAGACACGCACACACACTCCATTAATACTTGACAACAACAATTGAACACATCTCAGTAATTAAGATAAATGCAGTGTCATTTAAAGCTTGTTCGGGCGACATGTTGTCCATCAGACCTGTGAGAGAATGATTTTACTGGAAATATCTAGAATGGAAGTTGTCACGTGGATATTTGACTCCACTGTGGGAAATGATGGATTATGACAAAAAATGATGGATTAGGTGGTTCCGTGATTCCATCTGCAATTCTGCGTAAGATGCCGCATGTTGTCGGTGTTTGGAGTTGCAAAACAGATTGGCGTCTCTCTATCTTCAAGTTCAAGATTACAATGGTGTTTGAAAAGTTTCGAGATGAAAATGTACTTGGTTTGCGATACAAAAATGTGGAGGCAATGCGTTGATGATGAAGGAGGTATGATCAGGAAATGTGATACATATAGCAGACACTCAAATGGACTACAAAATAAGGAGACAACGACATAAAATGTCATAGCCCCTGTGGTTAATTTACGAAATGGCCGCCTGTCGGCCATCTTGGATCTGATCTCGAAAAACAATTGGGCGCATAAATTAAGCGATAATTCATTATCTGTGTGCGAAGTTTGAACAAGGTCGGTAAATGAATTTCTGAGAAATGGTTGGGGACATGTTTAAGTTACAAAATGGCCGCCAGTCGACCATCTTGTATCTGATCTCAAAAACAATGGTGCACATAAGTAAGCGATAAAATTCATTATCTGTGTGCGAAGTTTGAACAAGATCGGTAAATGAATTTCTGAGAAATGGTTGGGGACATGTTTAAGTTACAAAATGGCCGCCAGTCGACCATCTTGTATCTGATCTTAAAAACAATGGTGCACATAAGTAAGCGATAATTCATTATCTGTGTGCGAAATTTGAACAAGATCGGTAAATGAATTTCTGAGAAATGCTTGAGGATTAGGGTTAGGGTTAGCGTTAGGGTTAGGGTTAGGGTTAGCCTTACACTTTTAACCCTTTTAACCTAACCAAACCCTTTTAGCAAAACCCTTTTACTAATTTTGCTGTATGGAGATAAAGGCCACCAGTCGGCCGTCTTTGGTCGGATTATAAAACAAAATCTTCTGCATATCTATAACGTCATGTTATGTATTTGTGCGAAGTCTGAACAAAATCGATCCATGCACGGCCGAGAAATGGTTGGGGACATGTTTAAGTTACAAAATGGCCGACAGTCGGCCATCTTGGATCTGATCTGGAAAAACAATGGTGCGCATAAGTAAGCGATAATTCATTATCTGTGTGCGAAGTTTGAACAAGATCGGTAAATGAATTTCTGAGAAATGGTTGAGGATGTGTTCAATATCGGGATTTTTACAACTAAAATGGCCGCCTGTCAGCCATCTTTGGTCGCATTGGGAAAGAAAATGATGTGCTGATGTATACCATCATTTATTGTTTTTATGCCAAGTATGAACAAAATCGGTTCATACCTGTCCGAAATATGGTTGCGGACGCAGGGACAGACGGACGAGACCCGATCCATAAGGCCCCATTTCGAACTAAGTCCACGTATTGAAACTGTCAAAAAGATATTTTTTCTTTACTCAAGTTTCTTTCACACAATGGATTACCAGTGGTACAATCTTGCAACAAGTTTGTCAATGATATATTTTTTAAAGTATGTAAAGATTTCCCTTCACTGGAACTAAGGGGCTGAGCCAGAACCATGAAAAACAGCCCCGGACCATTATTCCTCCTCCACCAAACTTTACAGTTGGCACTATGTATTCGGGCAGGTAGTGTTCTCCTGGCATCCACCAATCCCATATTCATCCGTCAGACTTCCAGATGGTGAAGCGTGATTCATCACTCCAGAGAACGCGTTTCCACTGCTCCAGAGTCCAATGGCGGCGAGCTTTACACCACTCCAGCCGACGCTTGGCATTGCACATGGTGATCTTAGGCTTGTGTGCGGCTGCTAGGCCATGGAAACCCATTTCATGAAGATCCCGACGAACAGTTGTGCTGATGTTGCTTCTCGAGGTAGTTTGGAACTCGGTAGTGAGTGCTGCAACTGAGGACAGACGATTTTTATGCACTATGTGCTTCTGCACTCAGTGGTCCCGTTCTGTGAGCTTGTGTGGCCTACCACTTCGTGGCTGAGCTGTTGTTGCTCCTCGACGTTTCCACTTCACAATAATAGCACTTACAGGTGAACGGGGCAGCTCTAGCAGGGCAGAAATTTGACGAACTGACTTGTTGGAAAGGTGGAATCCTACGACGGTGCCACATTGAAAGTCACTGAGCTCTTCGGTACAGCCCATTCTATAGCCAATGTTTGTCTACGGAGATTGCACGGCTGTGTGCTTGATTAATTATATATACCTGTCAGCAATGGGTGTGGCTGAAACAGCCGAATCCTCTAATTAGAAGGGGTGTCCGCATACTTTTGGCCATGTAGTTTATCTCTTTGCGTTCACTGACCGTGAACCAGACACTCTACATACAAGGCTTGGCCCGTACGGTGTTGTGCTCTCCTCTAGCTCCCGGTGGTGGCATCCCAGGGTAAAATCTTTTATCGTGAGTACATTTTTCCATTGACGAATAATGTTGTTGTAAGGTACACCGATGTCCAATTGTAACCTTATCCTCGGTGTATAAAATCATATATGAGCTTCACATTCCACCTTCAACTTCTCATTCATTTTACCACTTGAATATTACCAATTCACTTCCCACTACATTTTGTATCACACCGATATAATTGGCTGGGTTATGGAGCATTCACATTGCACACCCTATTCGTGATCTGTGACAGGTTCACTCAGAAAAAGCCATATAATGGACAGGCAACTATCAGGGATGCCTCTTCGTGGTGGTTGTACCACCCAATACAAGATGGCGGCCAAATCTTTCCCACTCTTCCCTGCTACTCGGATTTTTCAGGACAGCCTGACCACTGACCACGGTCATCGTGCAGATTGGTCTTCATTGGACCGGCCCACTCACTCTCATCGTCCACATGATCCCCTCACACACAATCACTCAAATCACCACATAAAGTATCCACAACAACATTTATTTTTCCTCTTTGGGGGAGTCGCCTCCCTCCGGCAATCCTCACCTCCTTCTAGCTGGAGTCATATAAACTAACTCAGTGCCACCACAATATATATTTGCCCAACATGTAAAACTCGCTCCAAGACCAGAGGTGGTTTCGTCCACTGCACGAGGAGCGGTGATTGGTCCACCTGGCCTGTACTAAAACCTTCGAGACCTGTCGACGAGACGCAGAAATTACCCCCAGGTCTGATCGTGTTCACCTTTGTTGCCACCACCATGACACCACCCTCAGATTTTATTTTACAATATAAACATGGACACGACAGCACCACTGACAACACCTGCAACCTCTGCGTGGCCACCCCAGACACGATAACACACGTCACGGAAGACTGTGTGGTCCTGACTTTGCGTAGTTAAGAGAGCACCATCTTAGATGTGAGGGATCTCTGGGGCGCTCCTGGTTGCTCGATCGACTATCTCCATGCCACGGGCCTGTTCAAACATAACTGACCGGAGATAATCAACAACAACAACAACAACAACACCCCCAATAATGGTGTCACGTTATTTTAATTTGATTATCTCGAGCACAAGACCCCACATGGTCCAACACATGTCCACATTGCCATATGGATGCATGACATTATTGACCAAAAAAGCAGGTTTAGAGGTGTGGAGTCACGTGGTATCTCAGTTAGCCTCAGTGTGGTCACCTGTGAGTGATTTTCATCTTGTTGAAAACAAATTGTACCATTTCTTGGATCCTATTTACGCTACATGCGTTTGACAGACAATGAATCAATGAATTCCCCACGGAGACATATACTAGCGTCACACAAGTTACCTGTGTATGGCGGCCTCGCACAAGTTACCTGTGTATGGCGGCCTCGCACAAGTTACCTGTGTATGGCGGCCTCGCACAAGTTACCTGTGTATGGTGGCGTCGCACAAGTTACCTGTGGCATGGTGATGACCACCCTGGAATTACCTGTGGTGTGGCGGCCACCGAGTCCCTACGGCGTGGCGGCCACCCACGAGTGACGTACGGCTTGGCGGCCACCCACAAGTTACCTATGGCTTTGTGGTACGGCTTGGTGGCCACGTACATGTTACCTGTGGTGTGGCGGCCACCCACGAGTGACATACATCATGGCGGCCACCCACGAGTTACCTATGGCTTGGCAGCCACCCATGAGTTACCTATGGCTAGGTGGCCACCCACGAGTTACCTATGGCTTGGCAGCCACCCACAAGTTACCTATGGCTTGGCAGCCACCCACGAGTTACCTAAGGCTTGGCAGCCACCCACAAGTTACCTATGGCTTTGTGGTATGGCTTGGCGGCCACCCACGAGTGACATACATCATGGCAGCCACCCACGAGTTACCTATGGCATAGCGGCCACCCACAAGTGATGTACGGCCTGGCAGCCACCCATGAGTTACCTATGGCTTGGCGGCCACCCATGAGTTACCTATGGCATAGCGGCCACCCACAAGTGACGTACGGCTTGGCAGCCACCCATGAGTTACCTATTGGCTTGGCAGCCACCCATGAGTTACCTATTGCTTGGTGGCCACCCATGAGTTACCTATTGCTTGGTGGCCACCCATGAGTTACCTATGGCTTGGCAGCCACCCATGAGTTACCTGTGGCTTGGCGGCCACCCATGAGTGACGTATTCTTATACCTGTGATATATGAGCCTCCAGTAAAGTAAAACAGGTAATACCACTTGATATAACTTTTGAAAAAGAGATTCGGTTTCCATTTAGAATCCCATTTAGGTTCCCATTTAGAATCTCAATGAGGTTCCCATGCAGGTTCCCATTTAGAAGAATCCCATTTAGGTTTCCATTTAGAATCCCATTTAGAATCTCAATTAGGTTCCCATTCAGGTTTCCATTTAGAAGAATCCCATTTAGGTTCCCATTTAGAATCCCATTTAGGTTCCCATTTAGAATCTCAATGAGGTTCCCATTTAGAATCTCAATTAGGTTCCCATTCAGGTTCCCATTTATTTTACCATTTAGGTTCCCATTTAGAATCACATTTAGGTTCCCATTTAAAATCTCAATGAGGTTCCCATTTAGGTTCCCATTTAGGTTCCCATTGAGGTTCCCATTTAGAATCACATTTAGGTTCCCATTTAGAATCTCAATGAGGTTCCCATTTAGGTTCCCATTGAGGTTCCCAGTGAGGTTCCCATTTAGGTTCTCATTTAGGTTCCCATTTAGAATCACATTTAGGTTCCCATTTAGAATCTCAATGAGGTTCCCATTTAGGTTCCCATTGAGGTTCCCATGTAGGTTCTCAATGAGGTTCCCATTTAGGTTCCCATTTAGGTTCCCATTGAGGTTCCCATTTAGAATCACATTTAGGTTCCCATTTAGAATCTCAATGAGGTTCCCATTTAGGTTCCCATTGAGGTTCCCATTTAGGTTCTCAGAGGTTCCCATTTAGAATCTCAATGAGGTTCCCATTTAGGTTCCCATTTAGGTTCCCATTGAGGTTCCCATTTAGGTTCTCATTTAGGTTCCCATTTAGAATCTCAATGAGGTTCCCATTCAGGTTTCCATTTAGAATCCCATTCAGGTTTCCATTTAGAATCCCATTTAGGTTCCCATTTAGAATCACATTTAGGTTCCCATTTAGAATCACATTTAGGTTCCCATTTAGAATCTCAATTAGGTTCCCATTGAGGTTCCCATTTAGAATCTCAATGAGGTTCCCATTCAGGTTTCCATTTAGAATCCCATTCAGGTTTCCATTTAGAATCCCATTCAGGTTCCCATTTAGAATCCCATTTAGGCTCCCATTTCGGCTCCCATTTAGAATCACGTTTAGAATCCCATTTAGGTTCCCATTTAGGATCTCAATTAGGTTCCCATTCAGGTTTACATTTAGAATCCCATTTAGGTTCCCATTTAGAATCCCATTTAGGCTCCCATTTAGAATCACGTTTAGAATCACGTTTAGAATCCCATTTCGGTTCCCATTTAGGTTCCCATTTAGAATCTCAATTAGGTTCCCATTCAGGTTTACATTTAGAATCCCATTCAGGTTTACATTTAGAATCCCATTTAGGTTCCCATTTAGAATCCCATTTAGGCTCCCATTTAGAATCACGTTTAGAATCACGTTTAGAATCCCATTTCGGTTCCCATTTAGGTTCCCATTTAGAATCTCAATTAGGTTCCCATTCAGGTTTACATTTAGAATCCCATTTAGGTTTCCATTTAGAATCCCATTTAGGTTTCCATTTAGAATCCCATTTAGGTTCCCATTTAGGTTCCCATTTAGAATCTCAATTAGGTTCCCATTTAGGTTTACATTTAGAATCCCATTTAGGTTCCCATTTAGAATCTCAATTAGGTTCCCATTCAAGTTTACATTTAGAATCCCATTTAGGTTTCCATTTAGAATCCCATTTCGGTTCCCATTTAGGTTCCCATTTAGAATCTCAATTAGGTTCCCATTCAGGTTTACATTTAGAATCCCATTTAGGTTTCCATTTAGAATCCCATTCAGGTTCCCATTTAGAATCCCATTTAGGTTCCCATTTAGAATCCCATTTAGGCTCCCATTTAGAATCACGTTTAGAATCACGTTTAGAATCCCATTTCGGTTCCCATTTAGGTTCCCATTTAGAATCTCAATTAGGTTCCCATTTAGGTTTACATTTAGAATCCCATTTAGGTTTCCATTTAGAATCCCATTTCGGTTCCCATTTAGGTTCCCATTTAGAATCTCAATTAGGTTCCCATTTAGAATCTCAATTAGGTTCCCATTCAGGTTTACATTTAGAATCCCATTTAGGTTCCCATTTAGAATCTCAATTAGGTTCCCATTCAGGTTTACATTTAGAATCCCATTTAGGTTTCCATTTAGAATCCCATTTCGGTTCCCATTTAGGTTCCCATTTAGAATCTCAATTAGGTTCCCATTTAGAATCCCATTTAGGTTCCCATTCAGGTTTACATTTAGAATCCCATTTAGGTTCCCATTTAGAATCTCAATTAGGTTCCCATTCAGGTTTACATTTAGAATCCCATTTAGGTTTACATTTAGAATCCCATTTCGGTTCCCATTTAGGTTCCCATTTAGAATCTCAATTAGGTTCCCATTCAGGTTTACATTTAGAATCCCATTTAGGTTTCCATTTAGAATCCCATTCAGGTTCCCATTTAGAATCCCATTTAGGTTTCCATTTAGAATCCCATTTAGGTTCCCATTTGGAGTCCCAATTAGGTTCGCATTTAGAATCACATTCAGGTTCACATTTCGAATCACATTCAGGTTCCCATTTAGGTTCCCATTTAGAATCACATTTAGGTTCCCATTTAGAATCTCAATGAGGTTCCCATTTAGGTTCCTATTTAGGTTCCCATTTAGAATCACATTTAGGTTCCCATTTAGAATCCCATTTAGATTCCCATTTAGAATCTCAATGAGGTTCCCATTTAGAATCCCATTTAGGTTCCTATTTAGGTTCCTATTTAGAATCCCATTTAGATTTATATTTAGAATCCCATTTAGGTTCCCATTTAGAATTCCATTTAGAATCCCATTCAGAATCCCATTTACGTTTATATTTAGAATCCCATTTAGAATCTCATTTAGGTTCCCATTTAGAATCCCATTCAGGTTCCCATTTAGAATCCCATTTAGGTTCATATTTAGAATCCCATTTAGGTTCCCATTTAGAATCCCATTTAGGTTCATATTTAGAATCCCATTTAGGTTCCCATTTAGGATCCCATTTAGGTTCATATTTAGAATCCCATTTAGGTTCCCATTTAGAATCCCATTTAGGTTCATATTTAGAATCCCATTTAGGTTCCCATTTAGGATCCCATTGAGAATTTAGTTTAGGTTCCCATTGAGAATCCCATTCAGGTCCCCATTTAGGTTCCTATTTAGAATCCCATTTCGGTTCCTATTTAGAATCCCATTTAGAATCCCATTTAGGTTCCCATTTAGAATCCTATTTGGGTTCCTCTTTAGAATCCCATTTTGGTTCCCATTTAGAATCCCATTTATGTTCCTATTTAGAATCCCATTTATGTTCCCATTTTGAATCCCATTCAGAATCCCATTTAGTTTTCCATTTAAAATCCCATTTAGAATCCTATTTCGGTTCCCATTTAGAATCTCATTTTGGTTCCCATTTAGAATCCCATTAAGGCTTCCAGTTAGAATCCCATTGAATTTCCAATGAGCATTGATGGCACCTGTTATGAAACCACAGGTGTTTATCTAAATTTTGGAAGATTACATTATTACCCCAATCTTGATCGTGGATGTGCAAATCTACTTCGTATCCTTCAGGTGTTCAATTCACACGAGTTCACACCAGGAACCTCAGATCGCCATAGGGAATGAAAATGTCATTAATTGAGAATGATCAGATATGAAATATAGTAAGTAAATCGAGTTTAGTTGTTTTGTTTCCCTTTAAGTGTTGTGGACCAAAAAACAAACACAGGGACAATACCCCTGGTGCTCACCTGGTGGAGTAAACAGTATACTGCACTAACGAAAGGTATTTTAAACCAATTTCAGTGGTTGGTAGAAGACAGTGCAGTAGCAGTATGTATAATTATACTCACATAATCATAAGATTTAAAATAAACAAAAAAATACCTATTTTGGGGGACCCCCCCACTTCCCCAACCCCATATACCTCCTCAGACCCCAATTTTTCTAATACCGTGAACATACTTTGGTACATCACAGGTGATGAAGGTTGTGGTGAAGTTTCATCGAAATTGCATGTGTTGTTTCTGAGAATAAAGCAAATACTTATTTTGGGGGAAAACCCCCCCGTAAAGCCCCAAAGTGGTAGATTTTTTTTTAATGCCGTGAACATAATTTGGTACATCATGGGTGAGGAAGGTTGTGGTCAAGTTTCATCAAAATAGTGTTTGTAGTTTCAGAGGAAAAAGCAAATTCCTATTTTGGGGGGTCAAACCTGGATCCACTTTGACACCCAGTAGACCCCTGAGGCCCCGATATTCTTAATGCCGTGAACAAACTTTAGTCACAACACAACAAATATAATTTGTGCCAAATTTGGTCGTAATCCCATCAGCGGTTTCGGAGAAGTTTCAAGTGTTTACGGATGGACTGACGGACTACGCGCCATCACATAAGCTCCCCTGAACTTTGTTACAGGTGAGATAAAATCTACCACCAAGATAAGCGTGTAAACATATTTGTATAAAGGTGAATATTTGATGAATACAACGCGGATACGATCCGGTTATCGTGGACCAACTGTCCTTTTACATGGATACGACCCGGCCTTCGTGGACCAACTGTCCTTTTATACGGATACGATCCGGCTATTGTGGACCAAGTGTCCTTTTACATGGATACGACCTGGTTATCGTGGACCAACTGTCCTTTTACACGGATACGACCCGATTATCATGGACCAAGTGTCCTTTTACATGGATACGACCCGATTATCGTGGATCAACTGTCCTTTTACAAAATACGACCCGGTTATCGTGGACCAAGTGTCCTTTTACACGGATACGACCTGGTTATCGTGGACCAACTGTCCTTTTACATGGATACGACCCGATTATCGTGGACCAACTGTCCTTTTACATGGATACGACCCGGTTATCGTGGACCAACTGTCCTTTTACACGGATACGACCTGGTTATCGTGGACCAACTGTCCTTTTACATGGATACGACCCGATTATCGTGGATCAACTGTCCGTTTACATAATACGACCCGGTTATCGTGGACCAAGTGTCCTTTTACATGGATACGACCCGATTATCGTGGACCAAGTGTCCTTTTACATGATACGACCCGGTTATCATGGACCAACTGTCCTTTTACATAATACGACCCGGTTATCGTGGACCAAGTGTCCTTTTACATGGATACGACCCGATTATCGTGGACCAAGTGTCCTTTTACATGATACGACCCGATTATCATGGACCAAGTGTCCTTTTACATGATACGACCCGGTTATCGTGGACCAACTGTACTTTGACATGGATACGACCCGATTATCGTGGACCAAGTGTCCTTTTACATGGATACGACCCGATTATCATGGACCAAGTGTCCTTTTACATGATACGACCCGATTATCATGGACCAAGTGTCCTTTTACATGATACGACCCGGTTATCGTGGACCAACTGTCCTTTTACATGGATACGACCCGATTATCGTGGACCAAGTGTCCTTTTACATGATACGACCCGATTATCATGGACCAAGTGTCCTTTTACATGATACGACCCGGTTATCGTGGACCAACTGTCCTTTTACATGGATACGACCCGATTATCGTGGACCAAGTGTCCTTTTACATGGATACGACCCGATTATCATGGACCAAGTGTCCTTTTCCATGATACGACCCGATTATCATGGACCAAGTGTCCTTTTACATGATACGACCCGGTTATCGTGGACCAACTGTCCTTTTACATAATACGACCCGGTTATCGTGGACCAAGTGTCCTTTTACATGGATACGACCCGATTATCGTGGACCAAGTGTCCTTTTACATGATACGACCCGATTATCATGGACCAAGTGTCCTTTTACATGATACGACCCGATTATCGTGGACCAAGTGTCCTTTTACATGGATACGACCCGATTATCGTGGACCAACTGTCCTTTTACTCTCCCTGGTGCAACACCCTGTATATTCCAGATGGCGGACACGAGATATGTCACGGAACGCTCCTTAAACATTTCACAAAAACAAAGCTCTGTCTTCCGACTTTACCTGTGCTGTTGATACAAATTGGAGTTATATTATTATAGATATTAACTACAAACAATACAAATTGTATTATTCACTCTACATTATACCAAGCCAAAATAGTGACATTGCCTCAACATTCCAATTCCTGACGTTAGCTCAACATTCCAATTCCTGATGTTGGTTCAATGTTCCAATACCTGATGTTGGCTGAACATTCCAATTCCTGATGTTGGTTCAATGTTCCAATTCCTGATGTTGTCTGAACATTCCAATTCCTGATGTTGGTTCAACGTTCCAATTCCTGATGTTGGTGCAACGTTCCAATTCCTGATGTTGGCAGAGCGTTCCAATTCCTGATGTTGGCTGAACATTCCAATTCCTGATGTTGTTTCAACGTTCCATTTCCTGATGTTGGCTGAACATTCCAATTCCTGATGTTGGCGCAATGTTCCAATTCCTGATGTTGGCGCAACGTTCCAATTCCTGATATTGGCTGAACATTCCAATTCCTGATGTTGGTGCAACGTTCCAATTCCTGATGTTGGTTCAACGTTCCAATTCCTGATGTTGGCTGAACATTCCAATTCCTGATATTGGTTCAACATTCCAATTCCTGATGTTGGCGCGACGTTCCAATTCCTGATGTTGGCTCAATGTTCCAATTCCTGATGTTGGCTGAACATTCCAATTCCTGATGTTGGCGCAACATTCCAATTCGTGATGTTGGTTCAACGTTCCAATTCCTGATGTTGGCGCAACATTCCAATTCGTGATGTTGGTTCAACGTTCCAACTCCTGATGTTGGCTGAACATTCCAATTCCTGATGTTGGCTGAACAAATCCAATTCCTGATATTAGTTCAACGTTCCAATTCCTGATGTTGGCGCAACGTTCCAATTCCTGATGTTGGCTCAAAGTTCCAATTTCTGATGTTGGCTGCACATTCCAATTCCTGATATTGGTTCAACGTTCCAATTCCTGATGTTGGCGCAATGTTCCAATTCCTGATGTTGGCTCAATGTTCCAATTCCTGATGTTGGCTCAACTTTCCAATTCCTGATGTTGGTTCAATGTTCCAATTCCTGATGTTGGCTCAACGTTCCAATTCCTGATGTTGGCTCATCGTTCCAATTCCTGATGTTGGCTCAACATTCTAATTCCTGATGTTGGCTCAACGTTCCAATTCCTGATGTTGGCGCAACGTTCCAATCCTGATGTTGGCGCAACATTCCAATTCCTGATGTTGGCGCTATGTTCCAATTCCTGATGTTGGCTCAACGTTCCAATTCCTGATGTTGGCTCAACGTTCAAATTGCTGATGTTGGTTCAACGTTCCAATTCCTGACGTTGGCTCAACGTTCCAATTCTTGATGTTGGCTGAACATTCCAATTCCTGATGTTGGTTCAACATTCCAATTCCTGACGTTGGCTCAACGTTCCAATTCCTGAAGTTGGCTGAACATTCCAATTCCTGATGTTGGTTCAACGTTCCAATTCCTGATGTTGGTTCAACATCCCAATTCCTGATGATGGTTCAAAGTTCTAATTCCTGATGTTGGCTCAACGTTCCAATTCCTGATGTTGGCTCAACGTTCCAATTCCTGATGTTGGCTCAACGTTCCAATTCCTGATGTTGGCGCAACGTTCCAATTCCTGATGTTGGCGCAACATTCCAATTCCTGATGTTGGCACAACGTTTCAATTCCTGATGTTGGCTCAACGGTCCAATTCCTGATGTTGGCTCAACGTTCCAATTGCTGATGTTGGTTCAACATTCCAATTCCTGACGTTGGCTCAACGTTCCAATTCCTGATGTTGGCTCAATGGTCCAATTCCTGATGTTGGCTCAATGTTCCAATTGCTGATGTTGGTTCAACATTCCAATTCCTGACGTTGGCTCAACATTCCAATTCCTGACGTTGGCTGAACATTCCAATTCCTGATGTTGGTTCAACATTCCAATTGCTGACATTGGCTCAACGTTCCAATTCCTGATGTTGGTTCCACGTTCCAATTCCTGATGTTGGCGCAACGTTCCAATTCCTGATGTTGGTTCAACGTTCCAATTCCTGATGTTGGTTCAACGTTCCAATTACTGATTTTGGCTCAATGTTCCAATTGCTGATGTTGGCGCAACGTTCCAATTCCTGATGTTGGCGCAACGTTCCAATTCCTGATGTTGGCTCAACGTTCCAATTCCTGATGTTGGCGCAACGTTCCAATTCCTGATATTGGCTCAACGTTCCAATTTCTGATGTTGGCTGAACATTCCAATTCCTGATATTGGCTCAACATTCTAATTCCTGACGTTGGCTCAACGTTCCAATTCCTGATGTTGGCTGAACATTCCAATTCCTGATGTTGGTTCAACATTCCAATTCCTGATGTTGGTTCAACGTTCCAATTCCTGATGTTGGCTCAACGTTCCAATTCCTGATGTTGGCTCAACGGTCCAATTCCTGATGTTGGCTCAATGTTCCAATTCGTGATGTTGGCTCAACGTTCCAATTCCTGATGTTGGTGCAACGTTCCAAATCCTGATGTTGGCGCAACGTTCCAATTCCTGATGTTGGCGCAATGTTCCAATTCCTGATGTTGGCTCAACGTTTCAATTCCTGATGTTGGCTCAACGTTCCAATTGCTGATGTTGGTTCAACAAGCCAATTCCTGACGTTGGCTCAATGTTCCAATTCCTGATGTTGGCTGAACATTCCAATTCCTGATGTTGGCTCAACATTCCAATTGCTGATGTTGGCGCAACGTACCAATTCCTGATGTTGGCTCAACGTTCCAATTCCTGATGTTGGCTCAACGTTCCAATTCCTGATGTTGCCTCAACGTTCCAATTCCTGATGTTGCCTCAACGTTCCAATTCCTGATGTTGGTTCAACGTTCCAATTCCTGATGTTGGTTCAACGTTCCAATTCCTGATGTTGGCTCAACGTTCCAATTCCTGATGTTGGCGCAATGTTCCAATTCCTGATGTTGGCGCAACGTTCCAATTCCTGATGTTGGCTCAATGTTCCAATTCCTGATGTTGGCTCAACGTTCCAATTCCTGATGTTGGCTCAATGTTGCAATTGCTGATGTTGGTTCAACATTCCAATTCCTGACGTTGGCTCAACGTTCCAATTCCTGATGTTGGCTGAACATTCCAATTCCTGATATTGGTTCAACGTTCCAATTCCTGATGTTGGCGCATCGTTCCAATTCCTGATGTTGGTTCAACGTTCCAATTCCTGATGTTGGTTCAACGTCCCAATTCCTGATGTTGGCTCAACGTTCCAATTCCTTGTGTTGGCTCAACGTTCCAATTCCTGATGTTGGTTCAACATTCCAATTGCTGATGTTGGCTCGACGTTCCAATTCCTGATGTTGGTTCAAATTCCAATTCCTGATGTTGGTTCAACGTTCCAATTCCTGATGTTGGCTCAACGTTCCAATTCCTGATGTTGACTCAACGTTCCAATTGCTGATGTTAGCTCAACATTCCAATTGTTGATGTTGGATCAACGTTCCAATTCCTGATGTTGGTGCAACGTTCCAATTCCTGATGTTGGCAGAGCGTTCCAATTCCTGATGTTGGCTGAACATTCCAATTCCTGATGTTGGCGCAACGTTCCAATTCCTGATGTTGTTTCAACGTTCCATTTCCTGATGTTGGCTGAACATTCCAATTCCTGATGTTGGCGCAATGTTCCAATTCCTGATGTTGGCTCAATGTTCCAATTCCTGATGTTGGCTCAACTTTCCAATTCCTGATGTTGGTTCAATGTTCCAATTCCTGATGTTGGCTCAACATTCCAATTCCTGATGTTGGCTCATCGTTCCAATTCCTGATGTTGGCTCAACATTCTAATTCCTGATGTTGGCTCAACGTTCCAATTCCTGATGTTGGCGCAACGTTCCAATCCTGATGTTGGCGCAACGTTCCAATTCGTGATGTTGGCGCTACGTTCCAATTCCTGATGTTGGCTCAACGTTCCAATTCCTGATGTTGGCTCAACGTTCCAATTGCTGATGTTGGTTCAACGTTCCAATTCCTGACGTTGGCTCAATGTTCCAATTCCTGATGTTGGCTGAACATTCCAATTCCTGATGTTGGTTCAACATTCCAATTCCTGACGTTGGCTCAACGTTCCAATTCCTGAAGTTGGCTGAACATTCCAATTCCTGATGTTGGTTCGACGTTCCAATTCCTGATGTTGGTTCAATGTTCCAATTCCTTATGATGGTTCAAAGTTCTAATTCCTGATGTTGGCTCAACGTTCCAATTCCTGATGTTGGCTCAACGGTCCAATTCCTGATGTTGGCTCAACGTTCCAATTCCTGATGTTGGCGCAACGTTCCAATTCCTGATGTTGGCGCAACGTTCCAATTCCTGATGTTGGCACAACGTTTCAATTCCTGATGTTGGCTCTACGGTCCAATTCCTGATGTTGGCTCAACGTTCCAATTGCTGATGTTGGTTCAACATTCCAATTCCTGACGTTGGCTCAACGTTCCAATTCCTGATGTTGGCTCAACGGTCCAATTCCTGATGTTGGCGCAACGTTCCAATTCCTGATGTTGGCGCAATGTTCCAAATCCTGATGTTGGCTGAACGTTTCAATTCCTGATGTTGGCTCAACATTCCAATTCCTGACGTTGGCTCAACGTTCCAATTCCTAATGTTGGCTGAACATTCCAATTCCTGATGTTGGCTCAACGTTCCAATTGCTGATGTTGGCACAATGTACCAATTCCTGATGTTGGTTCAACGTTCCAATTACTGATTTTGGCTCAATGTTCCAATTGCTGATGTTGGCGCAACGTTCCAATTCCTGATGTTGGCGCAACGTTCCAATTCCTGATGTTGGCTCAACGTTCCAATTCCTGATGTTGGCGCAATGTTCCAATTCCTGATGTTGGCTCAACGTTTCAATTCCTGATGTTGGCTCAACGTTCCAATTGCTGATGTTGGTTCAACATTCCAATTCCTGACGTTGGCTCAACGTGCCAATTCCTGATGTTGGCTGAACATTCCAATTCCTGATGTTGGCTCAACGTTCCAATTGCTGATGTTGGTGCAACGTACCAATTCCTGATGTTGGCTCAACGTTCCAATTCCTGATGTTGGCTCAACGTTCCAATTCCTGATGTTGCCTCAACGTTCCAATTCCTGATGTTGCCTCAACGTTCCAATTCCTGATGTTGGTTCAACGTTCCAATTGCTGATGTTGGTTCAACGTTCCAATTCCTGATGTTGGCGCAACGTTCCAATTCCTGATGTTGGTTCAACGTTCCAATTCCTGACGTTGGTTCAACGTTCCAATTCCTGATGTTGGCTCAACGTTCCAATTCCTGATGTTGGCTCAATGTTCCAATTCCTGATGTTGGTTCAACATTCCAATTGCTGATGTTGGCTCGACGTTCCAATTCCTGATGTTGGTTCAACGTTCCAATTCCTGATGTTGGTTCAACGGTCCAATTCCTGATGTTGGTTCAACGTTCCAATTCCTGATGTTGACTCAACATTCCAATGGCTGATGTTAGCTCAACGTTCCAATTGTTGATGTTGGCTCAACGTTCCAATTCCTGATGTTGGTGCAACGTTCCAATTCCTGATGTTGGCAGAGCGTTCCAATTCCTGATGTTGGCTGAACATTCCAATTCCTGATGTTGGCGCAACGTTCCAATTCCTGATGTTGTTTCAACGTTCCATTTCCTGATGTTGGCTGAACATTCCAATTCCTGATGTTGGCGTAACGTTCCAATTCCTGATGTTGGCGCAACGTTCCAATTCCTGATATTGGCTGAACAATCCAATTCCTGATGTTGGTGCAACGTTCCAATTCCTGATGTTGGTTCAACGTTCCAATTCCTGATGTTGGCTGAACATTCCAATTCCTTATATTGGTTCAACATTCCAATTCCTGATGTTGGCGCAACGTTCCAATTCCAGATGTTGGCTCAATGTTCCAATTCCTGATGTTGGCTGAACATTCCAATTCCTGATGTTGGCGCAACATTCCATTTCGTGATGTCGGTTCAACGTTTCAATTCCTGATGTTGGCGCAACATTCCAATTCGTGATGTTGGTTCAACGTTCCAACTCCTGATGTTGGCTGAACATTCCAATTCCTGATATTAGTTCAACGTTCCAATTCCTGATGTTGGCGCAACGTTCCAATTCCTGATGTTGGCTCAACGTTCCAATTTCTGATGTTGGCTGAACATTCCAATTCCTGATATTGGTTCAACGTTCCAATTCCTGATGTTGGCGCAATGTTCCAATTCCTGATGTTGGCTCAATGTTCCAATTCCTGATGTTGGCTCAACTTTCCAATTCCTGATTTTGGTTCAATGTTCCAATTCCTGATGTTGGCTCAACGTTCCAATTCCTGATGTTGGCTCATCATTCCAATTCCTGATGTTGGCTCAACATTCTAATTCCTGATGTTGGCTCAACGTTTCAATTCCTAATGTTGGCGCAACGTTCCAATCCTGATGTTGGCGCAACATTCCAATTCCTGATGTTGGCGCTACGTTCCAATTCCTGATGTTGGCTCAACATTCCAATTCCTGATGTTGGCTCAACGTTCCAATTGCTGATGTTGGTTCAACGTTCCAATTCCTGACGTTGGCTCAACGTTCCAATTCCTGATGTTGGCTGAACATTCCAATTCCTGATGTTGGTTCAACATTCCAATTCCTGACGTTGGCTCAACGTTCCAATTCCTGAAGTTGGCTGAACATTCCAATTCCTGATGTTGGTTCAATGTTCCAATTCCTGATGTTGGTTCAACGTTCCAATTCCTGATGATGGTTCAAAGTTCTAATTCCTGATGTTGGCTCAACGTTCCAATTCCTGATGTTGTCTCAACGTTCCAATTCCTGATGTTGGCTCAACGTTCCAATTCCTGATGTTGGCGCAACGTTCCAATTCCTGATGTTGGCGCAACGTTCCAATTCCTGATGTTGGCACAACGTTTCAATTCCTGATGTTGGCTCAACGGTCCAATTCCTGATGTTGGCTCAACGTTCCAATTGCTGATGTTGGTTCAACATTCCAATTCCTGACGTTGCCTCAACGTTCCAATTCCTGATGTTGGCTCAACGGTCCAATTCCTGATGTTGGCTCAATGTTCCAATTGCTGATGTTGGTTCAACATTCCAATTCCTGACGTTGGCTCAACGTTCCAATTCCTGACGTTGGCTGAACATTCCAATTCCTGATGTTGGTTCAACATTCCAATTCCTGACGTTGGCTCAACGTTCCAATTCCTGATGTTGGTTCCACGTTCCAATTCCTGATGTTGGCGCAACGTTCCAATTCCTGATGTTGGTTCAACGTTCCAATTCCTGATGTTGGTTCAACGTTCCAATTACTGATTTTGGCTCAATGTTCCAATTGCTGATGTTGGCGCAACATTCCAATTCCTGATGTTGGCGCAACGTTCCAATTCCTGATGTTGGCTCAGCGTTCCAATTCCTGATGTTGGCGCAACGTTCCAATTCCTGATATTGGCTCAACGTTCCAATTTCTGATGTTGGCTGAACATTCCATTTCCTGATATTGGCTCAACATTCCAATTCCTGACGTTGGCTCAACGTTCCAATTCCTGATGTTGGCTGAACATTCCAATTCCTGATGTTGGTTTAACATTCCAATTCCTGATGTTGGTTCAATGTTCCAATTCCTGATATTGGTTCAATGTTCCAATTCCTAATGTTGGCTCAATGTTCCAATTCCTGATGTTGGCTCAACGTTCCAATTCCTGATGTTGGCTCAACGGTCCAATTCCTGATGTTGGCTCAATGTTCCAATTCCTGATGTTGGCTCAACGTTCCAATTCCTGATGTTGGTGCAACGTTCCAATTCCTGATGTTGGCGCAACGTTCCAATTCCTGATGTTGGCGCAATGTTCCAATTCCTGATGTTGGCTCAACGTTTCAATTCCTGATGTTGGCTCAACGTTCCAATTGCTGATGTTGGTTCAACATTCCAATTCCTGACGTTGGCTCAACGTTCCAATTCCTGATGTTGGCTGAACATTCCAATTCCTGATGTTGGCTCAACGTTCCAATTGCTGATGTTGGCGCAACGTACCAATTCCTGATGTTGGCTCAACGTTCTGTTACGTGGTCCCCTCGGTGAATACCTGGTCTCGGTGACCCCCGGACCGTGAGAGGAACTTCGCCAGAAAGTTGTATTATATATGCGCTTTCGCCACGCAATCCATATGAATTCCACCCAAGAGAAAACTGATGTTCAAGGATATATTTCAATGGTAATGATACCATACAATTTCAATGATACAACCACGGAGATTTTCCCCGAGCAATCAATAACAAACAACCCTCAACAATTCCCAATCCACAATCAATTCCCTATATGATTAAGATGGCCATCTTATATATGTGTGTCCACTTCGGTACTCACGACCCCCTTTTGGTCTCTGCCCCTCACAATGTCTCTGGGCCCCTCCTGACCAAGATGCTGGTCGGCGTCGCCGCACTCGGGCGGTTGAACGAACCCCGGGTGGACGTTTTTCCACCGGGCAGGTATCGTACCAGGCACCGCGGCTGCAGCCCCTCGTGGCCACGCGAAGCGGGCACGGCAAAGCAAGCCAAAAGCCCCACGCCGCTTGTAAGGCGCGTTAGGCCCCAACGTGCGACCCGCACGCGTCTGTTTAGACGGTGCCACGAACGGTGCCAGACGCGGGGTCGATGCACGGCCCCACGTCAACTTGACGTCTCCACCGGGCAGGTACACGTCCCGGTAACTCCTCTCGCCAGACGGGCTTCGGAACGCCGCTTTTTCACGCAGCGCAAGGTCGATCCCACCTTTCGTCGGAGCGGGGCGAGGAAGAGGAAACCTCGCTTTTTTTCCTCGTGTCTTTTCCTCTTCCGTTTCCGGTCACTTCCGTTTCCGGACACTTTTTCAGAAGGGCTCCTGACCCTCCAACCACAACAACCCTTAATCTACTATACACGGATAAGCAAAGACCTGAATGGTAATTTACATACATTCACATAAATATGTAACACTCCCCCCCTTCAAGAAAGAAAGTTTGAACCCAGCGAAAACTTTATTTGCCGGCCAATTTGGAGAGACCAACCAGATAACTCAACCCCCCCCAGATTAACTCAATCTGGACAAAGCGTCCGCCACGACATTGTCCCTGCCCCGTACATGTTCAATTTCCAAGTTGAACCCCTGCAAAGCCAAACTCCATCTCATCAACCTCTGATTTTTATTTTTCATTCTTTGAATGAAGGTTAAGGGGTTGTGATCCGTAAAGACCTTTATGGGAAAGGACGTGATTCCTAAATACACCTCATAATGTTGAAGCCCTAGCAGGAGAGCCAGGGTCTCTTTCTCCACGGTGGCATAATTTGCCTGATGTTTATTGAACTTTTTGGAGTAGTAGCACACGGGGTGGTCCACCCCATCCTCATCTTCCTGTAACAAGACCGCTCCAGCCCCCACATCGCTTGCATCTACGGCCAACTTGAAAGGTGCTTGAAAGTCCGGAGCGGTTAGGACCGGAGAGCTCATTAGTATCGCTTTGACATGGGCAAAGGCCGCCTGACATTTGCCATCCCAAACGAATGGGGTCTCCTTTCTCAACAAACTCGTTAAAGGGGCTACCACATCCGAAAAATTCTTACAGAACCGCCGGTACCACCCCGCCATACCTAAGAATCTCATCAGCTCTTTCTTCCCCTTTGGGACTTGGAAGCGATCGATAGCTTCTACCTTGGCGGTCACTGGTTGTACTTGACCCTGCCCTACTACATGGCCGAGGAACACTACCTGTGCTCTTACAAACTCACTCTTGGCTAAGTTGATGGTCAGACCTGCCTCGGACATCGTCTGAAAAAATGCATGGATTTGCTTAATGTGGTCTTCCATGGTCATGGTGTGGATGATTACATCATCCAGATATGCCTCCACCCCCTCCAGGTCTGCAATGAGCCTATTAATCAGTCGTTGAAATGTAGCCGGCCCGTTCTTCAACCCAAAAGGGAGGACCTTGTACTGATATAACCCATTCGGAGTGACCAAAGCTGAGATTTCTTTGGCTCTATCGGTAAGAGGGATCTGCCAATACCCTTTCAGCAAGTCAAATTTGGTAACAAATTTAGCTGGGCCTATTCGATCAATACAGTCGTCAATCCTCAGGAGCGGATAGGAGTCGGTCTTGGTCACTGCATTCACCCGTTTTAAATCTGTACAACACCGGAAGCTGCCATCGGGTTTCGGAACCAACACACATGGGGAGCTCCATTCACTGTTGCTTGGTTCGATGATGTCATTGTCCAACATATATTGCATCTCCTTCCGAAGATACTCCATCTTTACCGGGTTCATCCGATAGGGGTGTTGTTTCACTGGAGTGGCCTCCCCCACCTCGATATCATGATATACTAAGTCCGTACGACCAGGTACATCTGTGAACAAATGTTTAAATTCGAACATTAGGCTGGACAGTTGTCCTTGCTGTTCCCTTGTTAAATGACCTAACTTCTCATCCAAATGACTCAACACTTCGGTGTTCGTCAATTTGGGGCAGGCCTGGTCATCCAAGTTATCAAACTTCACACCGGCGTTTCCGTCCATTTTCACCGGTACGACAGGTGAGACAGGAACTACGTCTTCCACCGGTTTCCTCTCATGATATTTCTTCAGTCGGTTGACATGACACAACTGTCGCTTTTTCCGTCGGTCGGGAGTGGTCACCACGTAGTCTGTCTCATTCACCCTCTCCTCCACTGCATAAGGACCGAAATATCTAGCCTGGAGGGGCTGACCTGGAACGGGCAGCAATACTAACACCCGGTCCTGAGGACTGAAATTCCTTATCTGCGAGGTCTTGTCATGTCTCTCCTTCATTTTCCCCTGGGCCCTTCTCAAGTTCCGTCGTGCCACCTCACACGCCTTTGCCAGTCGGTGTTTCACTGTGGACACATACTCCACCATCGGTGTCCGGGACTCCTGTAGTAACCACTGTTCTTTCACCAATTTCAACGGTCCCCGCACTGCGTGTCCAAACACCAGTTCAAACGGACTGAATCCCAAGGAATCCTGCACGGACTCCCTCGCCGCAAACAACAATAGGGGTATCCCTTCATCCCAATCCTTGGCACATTCAAAACAATACGTTCGGATCATATTCTTTAAAGTCTGGTGAAACCTTTCCAGGGCCCCTTGGCTCTCGGGATGGTAGGCGCTGGATCTTACTTGTTCCACCCCCAACAGGTGTACCACTTGCTGGAACAGTGTGGACATGAAATTGGAACCCTGATCCGATTGGATGATCTTAGGTAGACCAACCCAAGTGAAAAATTTAATCAAGGCCTTTGCAATAACTGCCGCCGTTATTTTCCTCAGAGGCACTGCCTCGGGGAACCTGGTGGATGCGCACATGATGGTCAGTAAGTATTGATGTCCAGCTTTGGTTTTGGGTAAAGGGCCCACACAGTCCACAATGACTCGGCTGAATGGCTCTTCAAAAGCTGGAATTGGCTTTAACGGGGCGGGTGGGATTTTTTGATTCGGCTTTCCCACCAGCTGGCAAGAATGGCAGGACTTGCAGAACTTCGCCACATCCCGTCGCAATCCCAGCCAGAAAAAATGTACCAATATCCGGTCACAGGTCTTGTTCACTCCCAGGTGCCCGGCCCAAGGGGTCTCATGTGCCAAACTCAAGATCTCCTTCCGGTACAGCGGTGGCACCACAATCTGATAGTGAACTTTCCACTCATCGTCTGCGGGCACCTCCGGGGGCCTCCATTTCCTCATTAGGGTTTCCCCCTTCATGAAATACCCCACAGGTATCTTCGTAGCCTCTTCTTCCGTAACGGCTTTCTCAATTAACCTCTGGATCTCCGAGTCTTCGTGTTGTTCTTCCACTAGTCTCCTTCGGACCAGCGCGGTTTGCTCCCCTTCGTTCCCCGCGGTCTCCGACGGACACTCCACGTCCCCTTGCGTTCCAGACGCTACCATTTCTCGAACTTCCTGGGAATCCCTCCCCTGGTTATTTCCCTTTTCCGAGTTGTCTTCCCGTACCTCTAAGGGTTCTAACTCCCCCTCTCTTTCTTCCTCCTTCTCTTCCGCGTGCTTTCTACCCATAGCCCGAGTCACTGCACAGGATGGAAAGATCCCCGGAATCTCCATCTCTAACCGAGTGGTGTTATTTTTCTTACTGGGCTTGTCCACCATTATTGGATTACCCGAAACTCGCCCCCCGGCCAAATCATTCCCGATAATAAAAGAGATTCCCTCCACAGGAAGGGTGGCTTGTAAGCCTACGGTGACCGGCCCTGATACCAACTCAGAACTCAACTGGATGACATGAAGCGGAGCTTTAACATAGCTCCCGACCCCCTGTAAAAGCACACTAACCCCAGTTGCCGTCTTCTCCGACAATGGCAAAATGCCCTCCAGCATCAACGATTGGTGGCCTCCTGTGTCCCTCAATACCCTAACTGGCTTCTGGTTACTCGGGTCGCCATCCAGCGACACGAACCCCTCTGAAATGAAATGTTTGTAGCCCTCCTGAACAAGGTTCTCCCGGGACGCCGTACCTTTGACAGGGGAATCTTCCCCCCGCTCTGCTCTCCAAGAATGATTTCTCACACTTGCCAGTGCATTCGGAGTCGCACTAGACTGATTCCGTTCCGGGTTCTCCCTTTTCCGGAGGTAACATTGGGACATCAAGTGTCCAGTTTTATGGCAAAAAGCACAAGTAGGCCCGGGGGAGAACCTCGGGGTCGGCCTTGAGCCCCCCGAAAAATAAGTTTGTCTTGGGCCCGTGGCCCTCTGATTTCTAACAGTTGGGGTATCATAGTTGTCCCCATAATCATCTCGAGGCCGCCGCCAGGTAAGGTCGTTCTCCGCACCGGGTGTTCCATAACTCCCCTGCTGAAGTCTAGGCGAGGAGTTAGGTTTGTGGACCCCTATTCGGTGGGTTAAGGCATAATCATCCGCCATGGTGGCTGCGTCCCACAACTTTGGTACTTTCTTTTCCTGCAGGTACACTTTGATGTCCTCGTGGACACACTGCTGGAATTCCTCCACCAGGATCAAGTCACGCAATGTTTCGAAGTCTTTCCCGACTCCTTTTGACTCACACCACCGATCAAACATGTTTTCTTTCACCCTGGTAAACTCCACATGGGTCTCACTCTCCCTCTTCCTGGCATTCCTGAATTTTTGCCTGTAAGCTTCCGGAACCAGCTCATAGGCCTTGAGGATGTGCTTCTTCAGTACCTCATAATCTGCACATTGGTCCATTGGTAGCGCCGAATAAATCTCTTGAGCTTTCCCCACCAGCACACTTTGCACTAGTATGGTCCAGGCCTCCTCCGGCCAGTTTAATTGTCGAGCCACTTTCTCAAAGTGTGGAAAAAATTTCGCGACTTCCTTTTCACTGAACGGTGGAACCAGCCTCACATGTCTGCCCACATCCCAGGTTTTCTGGTTAGGTGTCGACCCCGTCAGCAAGGGTGGTGCCTCTCCCCGTTCTCTCATTAACTCCAGCTCCTTGAATTTAATTTCTTGCTGAAGCTCCATGTCACGTTCCTTTAATTCCCTTTCTGCTTTTCTCTCCTTTGCTTCGAGGTCCCTTGCAGCTCTCCTCTCCTCTGCTTTTCTCCCTTCTAACCTTTCCTGGAGTTCTCGTTCCACTCTCCTTTCCTCTGCTTGTTTCACTTCTCTCCTCTCTTCTGCTTTCCTTTCTTCTTCTTTAATCCGTTCCTGGCTCCGTAATTGCAACTCCAGTTTCCGGAGCTCAACGTCTTCTGGTTCTTCGGGTAGCCACTCCCAGGCTAACTCGTCCCATGTTCCTAATCCCACCATAGATTGTATCACCGTGGCCTGCAACTCTGCCTTCCTCAAATTAGTTCGGACCTCCAAGTTAAAATGTTTGGCCAATTTCAAGAGGTCCGACTTTAGTAACGCTCGGAACTGTGCCTCACTCGGTGTTACCGCAAAGTTCTGTGCCACAAACGCCATGGTGACTATCGTTAACACCTGTTAACCTTCACCCAAGACTTTACCCCAATTTCCCCAAAAATTTTCCAATTAATACTTAATTAATAAATTTTAATTAATAAAAATATTATTTTATTATTTTACACAAATACACTTTTAGATCCCGGACGAGCCCCCAATTCTGTTACGTGGTCCCCTCGGTGAATACCTGGTCTCGGTGACCCCCGGACCGTGAGAGGAACTTCGCCAGAAAGTTGTATTATATATGCGCTTTCGCCACGCAATCCATATGAATTCCACCCAAGAGAAAACTGATGTTGAAGGATATATTTCAATGGTAATGATACCATACAATTTCAATGATACAACCACGGAGATTTTCCCCGAGCAATCAATAACAAACAACCCTCAACAATTCCCAATCCACAATCAATTCCCTATATGATTAAGATGGCCATCTTATATATGTGTGTCCACTTCGGTACTCACGACCCCCTTTTGGTCTCTGCCCCTCACAATGTCTCTGGGCCCCTCCTGACCAAGATGCTGGTCGGCGTCGGCGCACTCGGGCGGTTGAACGAACCCCGGGTGGACGTTTTTCCACCGGGCAGGTATCGTACCAGGCACCGCGGCTGCAGCCCCTCGTGGCCACGCGAAGCGGGCACGGCAAAGCAAGCCAAAAGCCCCACGCCGCTTGTAAGGCGCGTTAGGCCCCAACGTGCGACCCGCACGCGTCTGTTTAGACGGTGCCGCGAACGGTGCCAGACGCGGGGTCGATGCACGGCCCCACGTCAACTTGACGTCTCCACCGGGCAGGTACACGTCCCGGTAACTCCTCTCGCCAGACGGGCTTCGGAACGCCGCTTTTTCACGCAGCGCAAGGTCGATCCCACCTTTCGTCGGAGCGGGGCGAGGAAGAGGAAACCTCGCTTTTTTTCCTCGTGTCTTTTCCTCTTCCGTTTCCGGTCACTTCCGTTTCCGGACACTTTTTCAGAAGGGCTCCTGACCCTCCAACCACAACAACCCATAATCTACTATACACGGATAAGCAAAGACCTGAATGGTAATTTACATACATTCACATAAATATGTAACAGTTCCAATTCCTGATGTTGGCTCAACGTTCCAATTCCTGATGTTGCCTCAACGTTCCAATTCCTGATGTTGCCTCAACGTTCCAATTCCTGATGTTGGTTCAACGTTCCAATTCCTGATGTTGGCTCAACGGTCCAATTCCTGATGTTGGCGCAATGTTCCAATTCCTGATGTTGGCGCAACGTTCCAATTCCTGATGTTGGCTCAATGTTCCAATTCCTGATGTTAGCTCAATGTTGTTCCAATTCCTGATGTTGGCTCAATGTTCCAATTGCTGATGTTGGTTCAACATTCCAATTCCTGATGTTGGCTCAACGTTCCAATTCCTGATGTTGGCTGAACATTCCAATTCCTGATATTGGTTCAACGTTCCAATTCCTGATGTTGGCGCAACGTTCCAATTCCTGATGTTGGTTCAACGTTCCAATTCCTGACGTTGGTTCAACGTTCCAATTCCTGAGGTTGGCTCAACGTTCCAATTCCTGATGTTGGCTCAACGTTCCAATTCCTGATGTTGGTTCAACATTCCAATTGCTGATGTTGGCTCGACGTTCCAATTCCTGATGTTGGTTCAACATTCCAATTCCTGGTGTTGGTTCAACGTTCCAATTCCTGATGTTGGCTCAACGTTCCAATTCCTGATGTTGACTCAACGTTCCAATTGCTGATGTTAGCTCAACGTTCCAATTGTTGATGTTGGCTCAACGTTCCAATTCCTGATGTTGGTTCAACATTCCAATTCCTGATGTTGGCTCAACATTCCAATTCCTGATGTTGGCTCAACGTTCCAATTCCTGATGTTGGTTCAACATTCTAATTCCTGACGTTGGCTCAACGTTCCAATTCCAATTCCTGATATTGGTTCAACCTTCCAATTCCTGATGTTGGCACAACGTTCCAATTCCTGATGTTGGTTCAACGTTCCAATTCCTGATGTTGGTTCAACATTCCAATTCCTGATGTTGGCTCAACGGTCCAATTCCTGATGTTGGCGCAACGTTCCAATTGCTGATGTTGGCTCAACGTTCCGTTTGCTGATGTTGGCTCAACGTTCCAATTGCTGATGTTGGCGCAACGTTCCAATTCCTGATGTTAGCGCAACGTTCCAATTCCTGATGTTGGCGCAATGTTCCAATTCCTGATGTTGGCTCAACGTTCCAATTGCTGATGTTGGCACAAAGTTCCAATTCCTGATGTTGGCGCAACGTTCCCATTCCTAACGTTAGCTCAACATTCCAATTCCTAACGTTAGCTCAACGTTTCAATTCATTTTATATCAAACTCAGTGTTGCCAGCTCGGTAGGTGTAGGTAGCTGGGTGAACACGATAAAGTTCTAACAAATGCAATAATGTCGTACCTGCTGCGGATCGATGATGTGGCTTCCGGTGTTGTGACGTTCGTTTCATCCGATCACCTTCCCGGTAGGATCTGCTAACACAGCCGAACCTCGGAACTCCAGCTCGTGCAATCCGTCCCATGGAGATCTACGCTGGTCCAAAGTCAAACCGGTTCTGGGCGCTTGAACGCTTCAACCCGATATATGATCCTTCCGTAACATGATCGTTTATTTGTGGCACCTCCCCCGCCCTATGCCGGCAGCTGTACCACACGTCACAATAGTCACATGAACACAAGGGAGTATACGAGCAGAGAGATATGAGAGGAGGCCAATCGGTCCATCATGCCCGTATCATATCCACACCTGTCCATCTACGATCTCGGCACCATCCCAAAATTCCAAACCTTAACCAAAGCAATGGCTCGTGGTTGCTATAGTTCAGGTAAGATATATCAGGAATATAAAAAAGAAACTGTTCGTTTCTTATGGAGTCAGTTTTACCAATAAGAACATCCACTTTGGTGGTGCCAGCAGGGGGCGACGCATCCCAGAGGACGCAAATTGGGGCCTAAATCAGGCTATCCATTCTGCATGCAGGTTATGGAGTGTGCACCTGAAATATCTCATTGTGTCTTTCGGTAATAGCTAGAAAACCATTTTATGTGGAAACCCTTGCATTGTAATTTGCACGACAGTTCCTTCTCTGATGTGTGGTGATCCGCCATTTGGCGCAGGTACATATTGTTGCGGATCTCGGTTTACGGCGCTCCCCTTACCGAGGGGGGTTTAATCCCCTCGTCTATTAAGCTGGCCGTCCGAGTCCTAGAAGATACCGTGTTCCTTCCGGTCGGAAGCAGGGCGATACTTCTGCCTGAGCCACAGACAAGATGGAATGTTGCTGAGCGGTTTAACAATCCGAAGCTCGAGCCGTTAGCGGCAGTCTAAACCCGATTATAGCGGTTCCTATATCGTGCCACCAATACTCAATTGGGGACAGGACGCAAGCGATCGGATGAGAGGAATCAAAGTAAAGCAAGAACAAATGTAATTTATTAATTATGTACAAGAAACCTGAAGAGGAAATGAAAGAAGGGAATATACAAGGAGAAGAAGAAGAAGCAGTGACACAGGGCAGCCTTAAACAGTCTTATATTATCACACGCCCAGGACAGTGCAAACACACTTACACGAATGGGGTGGTGGTGGTGGGAAGGAAGAGAAGGGTCCAAGCAGATGGTTCCAGGCTCCGGGTCCGCCGCGAAGAATGGCAGGCAGCTTTGCGTGTCGTTGGCGCACGACCGGACCTTACATATGCAAGGGGCAGGGATGCTGTGTGCGTATAGCGTGCCGAACGCTCTCAAAGCAAACGGCAGTTCGTATCAAACGATCATTCCAAGCGGTCCTCTGCGCAGTGTTCTTATCATCCACCGTCTCTGCGCTGTTCTCTCAATCGCAACGGTCCCCTGCGCAGTTCTTCATCAATGGCCTCCCCTCGCGCATCTCTTCATTTCTTTAGGTTTGACTCCTTCTCTCTCCCTGGCGCATCTCTCCTTCAGGGCTTGGCGCTTGCGCTTTTATAACCCGCTTAGAAATCAAGCCGCGCTTCATCGAGCCACGCCTATTAACGAGCTCACCTCAGCCCTGGTTGGTCAGCGAGGGCTCACTGGCTCCACCCTCGACGGCTCGTGGGCGAGGCCACACCTCTTCCCATGGCTTCGCCCCTTCTTTCCTCGAGCCGACCGCTTGTTCAATGGCGGCTTGAACCAGGCAGCGAATGCTACTGGCAAGCCAAGGAACACAATTTGGAGGAAGGCTACGCCGCAATATGAATTGACAAGGGGACCTACTCTTATTTAATTAATACAACGCAGATTCAACTATTGGGAACAGATCCGTACCTGAAACACATACTAATGAAATAACTAAAGGAGAAGCCTATGGTGTGCTACGTGTTGCTCGTGGCCTAACTAGGGTGCGACCTTTGACCTTTACACCAAAAATGG
Organism: Myxine glutinosa; assembly: GCF_964187855.1. NCBI lineage: Eukaryota > Metazoa > Chordata > Myxini > Myxiniformes > Myxinidae > Myxine > Myxine glutinosa. The sequence goes on from NC_136263.1 coordinate 16,826,081, forward strand.
GAGTATTTCCAGGGGATTATTTATAAGGGAATATTACAAATATTTACAAAGTGGAGGGTTCTAAAAACCGCAACACAGCACCCTCATTACCGCCAGGGCCGTCCCGGCCCGACAGAACTTTAACTTACTGTGACACTCAGGTGTGGTAACCCTCTACTATGAACTTCACCCTGAGTGCGACATTTTAAAAACAACTAAGTATGTCCCGCCTGCTGCGTTGCATTCTATCTCACAGATTCACGCCCACAGAATAACCGAATTACGGAATTAATTTTCAAGCTAAACATTGACGGTGGGGAGCATTATTTACAAAGACACTACTTGGTATTTACACGCGAACCCAGGACCTGCCTTTTGGGAAACAAAAAGAAGATCTTTTGAAAAGAGGAAAGGCATACACTCCACTGCACCGATACCACCAGCACCAATAAGCACCATAGAACAAAAAGCACCAAAATGCACAAAAAGCACCAAAAGCACCATCCGGTGCACAGTCCTACATTTCAAGAATAATGATGCCTTGCGACGTCTTCTCTGCTGGGCCGATGGTTCTGGACGACTTCTTTGCTTGCGGACTATTTAATCATAAACGAAAAGGGCACAAAATGTGTCCACTTTTTAATTATGTCCAGCAGGGGCCAACTAAGGTGGTCCACCTGCATGGCTTAGGTGCCACCTTTACCGTGGTCCGCAAGCAAGTTCTCCTGGCCACAATGGCCGGTCCCCAGCAGAGGTGCCAGGCCCCAAAATGTGGGGTCCATGAATGTGGTGCTCGGCCACACACCTGTGGTCCATATGGTGGTGCTCGGCCACAACAATGTGTGGTCCATAAGTGTGGTACCGGTCCAGGCATGCAGCAGCGAGGGTGCGGGCACACAACTGCGGGCACCTGCACACTTTCCCCTCGGCACACAAAGACCACGGTCCATGAGTGGGGAAGGAAGACAAAGCAGGGTTAGCGGGGTGCAAGGGCGCAATAGTACACATCAACACGAGGTAATGCCGAGGTGAGGTGCGCCGGAGAGCGAGCCGAGAAAGCTCGTCCCTACCGTACATCCCCCCCCCCCCCCATCACCTAATCTACCCTTGCCCCTACCCCGTATTTACACAATTTACAAATCCGCCGCTAACGTCCTGTCTTCCCCATATCTCCCCTAATCCAAATTCGTCACAATCCCTCTAAACCAAATTTGCCACCAATCAATCCCTCATCAATCCCTCCTAAGGAGGAAGAGATGGAACATCAGCACAATGTCACCCCCACGTCATGATGCGTCTTACATACCAGACATTTGCACCAAAACGGTGGTGTGGAGTCCTGTCACCTCAGGTGAGTGGATGCGGATGGTGCGAAGAGACTTTCTCCTAACTACCTTCTAAATGACTTTAATACACTTTAAACTACCCGGGGTCTTTCCCTGCCAAACCATTGGCCATCTTACACTCTATGCGGTTTTAAGAACCAAATTCCCATTGACCAAACTGTGGTGCTTCATCAATTTGGGGTCTCACTCCCCCGATTCAACTCCCTGTGCCCTTGCACAATTTCAGGACTGGGTTGTGTGGCTCTCCCAGCAGGTCTACCCACCTGCACACCTCCACCACTGTAGTTGCCTCCGAGCTTACCTGCTCCTTAACCTAACCTATCTAACTGGGGAAGGCCCTCCTTGGCGCTTACCCCACTCGGTGCCTTCTCTGGCACTGGGCTACCCGGGTCCGTCCTCCGGATCCTCGGGCCCCATCCACAACAACTCTACCGGCTCCCAGAGCCCACCTGCGGCCTCACCTGGCCGACATCCTAACAGTGGCGGAGTGCCCATTCAACAACACACACTGACAGGCCACACGCCCAGCCATTTCCACGTCACTAATGCACCCATCCAAACACCATTCTTCCACACGCACCACAGATGCCAATATCCAACCACAATTTACCTACTCCCCCTACCTAACTCTTAAACTACCCTCCCCGGGTATTCGTGATGGGGTCCATCCTCCCCATCCACTGCCTTCGCACCATCCACTCCACTCCACAGTTTCCACCATACTCACTCCATACCATCCATTCCATACTCCATATATTCCATACTCCATGTATTCCACACAACCATTCTCCATACACCTGTTCACTTGCACACCTGTGCAATCACACCTGGTGCCACCTGCACCCTCCTTCCTCCCAGGCTTCCTCAATCATTCAATACAATGCGCAACCACAATTGATCCTCATGCACTGCTTCATACACTTTCAATTCTCAAACATCTCACAATCACCTTTTCACAATACACTTCTGAGTACACTTTTAAACACACACACGGCATCATCTGACCTACCTGGTGCCCTGCTAAAACTCACGCTTCCCCCTCGCCCCTTACATTATTGCGCTCCCTCGTCATTATAATCCAACTACCCTCTCTATGTCCCCACTACCTGTCCAATGTCGCTACTTAAATCTAGTTACCTATGGTCATTTCTAGGTCCCTATACATTATCCTAACCCTCCCTGGCTAGTTTTCACTGCCAAACCCCATAAAACTATAGCTCCTTTGCCCCCTGTGTGAGGGATGGCAGAGTTGCCATCCCACCACATCGGGCATCTCCCACTATCAATTTGGCTCATCCAATTCCAACCAATCACAAATTCCAATCACTGCCAATCCTTCTCACTATTCCAAATTTCGGATCAAAACACTATCATCATCACAGTCCGCTATATCTGAGCCTCGGTGCGTCGTTACCTCATTAAAACTCGGCTTCGCAAAGCTGAACAATGAATTCGGGTGGTTTGTTTGCCTGCAGGTTGAATCCGTCCGGCATTCAGTTCAAGGGAGGTGGTTTGGTCGGGCCGAGATTCCACGCACCATCTCGGCGCGGCACCTTGCAGTCCCCGGCCCGTTGGCTCAATCTCGCCCGGTCGGGACCCCGTCCCCACGAGGGGGCACCGTTTCCGCTTCCTCTTACCTGCTCCTGAACCGGACCGGTCGCCTTGCCCGACAAGGCCCGGACTCGACCGTGCGGGGCGGAGCCAGGCCAGAATCGGGCGCGACGCTTCGAAGAGAGGCGATGCAGCACCGACCCGCCCCGGGCCTCGCATCCAACAAAGCGCACCGCACCCCGAGTGCTCACCTCGGCTATCCGTCGCCCTAACTGCTAACCCGGTTAACGTCGATGCTTAACTCGCATGCTCGCACGCACACGCGACCTGTTTTACACTCACCAAGCCCGGCGTTCCAACGCCGCCCGTACATTCCACACACTCTGTCCATTCCACCACCGCAGTCCCTGTTACACACCACACCTCTCGCGCACCCTCGCCGTCCGCACACTTCGTTCCACACCTCTCCTCCGTTACGTCCTCCGTAACACTCACCATGGGCGTGCACTCTTGCATCCACCCACTAAAGCGCTCCGATGTGCCCTTCCGCACTTGCGCCACCACTAACTCAGGTGTACACTCTCACACACGTTCGACCATTCCAGGTGTGCATTCTCACACCCGCTCCACCACCAACTCACTCTCCGTGTCACACTCCGTACACTCCGAAGTGCATTCTCGCTCGCACTCGGTATCACTCCCACACTTTATAACACGCTCACTCTTTGACGCACACTTTTTCCTCACACGCGCGCCATTTCCACTCACACGGGACCCTTCACCAACGCCCGGGTGCCATATCGATCCCAATCGCGCGACAATTCTCTTCGCGCCAAACACTCTGCCGAAAAACCTCTTAGCGCCATACACAGCACGACTCACCTTTGGGATCCTTTTCTCCACGCGCACCTGCAAATCTTTATAAGGATTAGCAAGTACGGCATCAGGATGTGAATTCAGACTTTGCACATAATCCATTCCTTCCTCCAACTGTTGCTCTTCTAAGTCTGTTGTCTCTACAATTTCAACTATACCCACTACTTTTTCTTTACGCACCTCGACGACCGCTGGCTGTATTAAAATTCCCTCTTCTACCTCAGCAGTCGCCGGCTTTTCCAGACCCTGGGTCGCGATGTCTACCCCGGTCCAGTTACCTGTGCTTTTCTCCGACTCACTCAACCTGCGCTCCTCGACCCGCATTACCTCGTCGTGCACCCGTGGGACCTGCTCGCCCAACCTGCGGTCTCTGTCCCTCTCCGCTTCCCTTCCTTCATATGCGGCCTGCCCCTCGCCAACCCCTCATTAATTTCTTTGGCTTGGCCAATTATGCCCCCCAGTTTGTCCCCTAATCTGCTTCCGAATCCCTCAAATTTGCTTTCCAACCTGTTTCCTACTCCTCCCACCTTGCTGTTTAATCCCTCACATTTGGCTTCTAGCCCACCGATTTTGCCGTCGAGCCCCCCGATTTGGTTTTCTAATCGTTCACTGGTACCCCTTGCTTCGTCCCTCATTCTATCCATTTTTGCATCCATTTGGGTCAGGAATAACCTAAAATCAAACCCGATTGGCACAGCGGCCCCAGCCGCCACCGCGGGCTCGACCCCCGCGGTGCCGCCATTTGGTGCCCCTCCAACCATGTGCGCGAAGGCGCCATCTTGTGCACCTGATACCCCCTCAACCACATCTTCATTGCTCTCCTCCTCTCTCTCCCCCATATACATTTCCCCGGATGTCCTGGGTCGATTCTACCCCCTCTAACTCCCCAACCGGCATACAATCACCTTGACCATCCATGGCACGATTTTAAATTTAAGATGTTAAATAAAATTGTGGGCCACTCGTAATTTGAGCGCGGACCTCTACATCGGCCTTCTTCCCCTTAAGAAGGGGGGATTAGTCCCCTTGTTCGTGACTGACCGACGTGAGTCCTGACGCTGCACAGCTCCCTCCGGAGAGGCAGGAGCGCAACCCCGTTCGCGACCGCGGACAGATGGTAATTGCCGAGCGGTTTAGCAACCGCGGCACGAACTATTAACAAGGACTGACCCGATCCTTAACGTTGGCCAAATCGTGCCACAGGTATTCAATGAGGGAAATCACTAAAGCGACCAAATGTGAAGAAGAAGAACGTAGGAAGAACAAATATGATTTTTACCACTATTTATACACTCAAAAGTAACCAAGGAGGAAGAAGGATAAGAAAATAAATGGAAGAAGAAGAAGACAGTGCACACTAGCTTATTTAAACAGGCTTAACTTATACCTAGGGACAACATGAAAGACAGACGACAATCACACTTACATGGGGAATGATGACAGGAATGGCAGGAGGTGGATGGCTGGAGGGAGAGGAAGGTTCAGCTCGGACCGGAGCACGGTCGGGCCAGGAGGGAGCAGCCGCCGCCCTGATCTTGATCGGTCTCGCACGGCGCGTTCCTTCGCGGCTGGTGTAACTGCCGTCGAAGCCAAAAGCTGCTGTGGTTAAAGCTGCTGCGTGCTGGTGCGTCGCGTGCTCTCCAAGGACTTCGTTCGTGCGTCGCGTGCTCTCCCAGGGCTCATCTCTCGTATCTCATCTGAGGTGGGGGCATCCCGCCACGGGTTATATTGACCACACCCCCGAACCTTCGCAAACCTCCCCGATCGTTCTCTTTCCGCCCTCTCAAGCCAAACCCCCGAGCCTTGGTTGGTCACTCGGGCTCTCCTGGCTCCACCCTTTGATGACGAGGTGGAGACACGCCTTTCTTCTCCGCCCCGACCGAGTGCTCAATGGAGGCAAATGCAGCCAACCGCCCAATGCAGTTGGCAATAGTGATGCCACAAACCCCATCCAAAGTTACTGGCACTTTGAAGATACCATGGGGGCGTCGGAGGGACCTATCTTATTTAATTGATGCAACGCAATGAATTAGTGGACCACAGAGCCTTATACTGACATATGTTAAGGACATAACTACCGAGGGGAAATCTATGATTTGCTACGTGTGTGCGATGGATTAACTAAGGGCGACCTTTGACCTTGATACGACAGAGGGTGATATTTACAACAAGTTTCACATCAAATTACACACACAATTCCCAAATCCTCAACAATATCTATATATATCTGTGGAGCGTCTGTCCTGTCCTGTGTTGTGTTGTGTTGTCTTGTGTTGTGTTGTCTTGTCACTGAACTACTTTCTCAAACTCTTGTGAAATCGTACCAAACTTCTGGTATGCACTTATCTCTCCCGTGGGTATGTGCTAACGGTATTTTTTTTTTAGAAAAATATTCCTATTTTTTATTTTCTTTGGAATTTTTTGGGGAATTTTTTTTTCAACTTCAATTGTTTATAAAATGTGATATCACGTATATTACAAATACATTTGTGCAAAATAATTGTTTAAATTATGATTGGTTAAAACCATGACAAAACGGCAACTCGGGTACAGTCATTTATCGATATAGCTACACATCTGGGCAGTGTCTGTGTTGTCACTTAACGACTCCCTCAAACTTTTGTTTCCGTGGTTGTGAAGTGTTTTTAATAACGTTGTGGTGGTTTTGAATGACGTGGTGGTGAGGTATTTTGAATTATGTGGTGGTGAGGAGTTTTTAAATGACGTGGTGGTGAGGTGCTTTTAATTATGTTGTGGCGAGGTGTTTTGAATTAGTTGGTGATGAAGTGTTTTGAATTATGTGGTGGTGAGGTGTTTTGAATTACTTGGTGGTGAGGTGTTTTTTAAATGACATGGTTTGTGAGGTGTTTTTAATTTCGTGTCTGTAAGGTGTTTTTATTACGTGTTTTATGGCTGTGAGGTGTTTTTAATTTCGGGGTGGTGAGGTGTTTTTATTATGTGTTTTATGGCTGTGAGGTGTTTTTAATTTCGTGGTGGTGAGGTGTTTTTAATTTCGTGGTGGTGAGGTGTTTTTATTATGTGTTTTATGGCTGTGTTAATTTCGTGGTGGTGAGGTGTTTTTATTATGTGTTTTATGGCTGTGAGGTGTTTTTATTACGTGTTTGATGGCTGTGAGGTGTTTTTATTACGTGTTTTATGGCTGTGAGGTGTTTTTAATTTCGGGGTGGTGAGGTGTTTTTATTACGTGTTTTATGGCTGTGAGGTGTTTTTAATTTCGTGGTGGTGAGGTGTTTTTATTATGTGTTTTATGGCTGTGAGGTGTTTTTATTACGTGTTTTATGGCTGTGAGGTGTTTTTAATTTTGTTGTGGTGAGGTATTTTTATGACGTTTTTTATGGCGGTGAGGTGTTTTTAATTTCGGGGTGGTGAGGTGTTTTTATTACGTGTTTTATGGCTGTGAGGTGTTTTTAATTTCGTGGTGGTGAGGTGTTTTTATTATGTGTTTTATGGCTGTGAGGTGTTTTTATTACGTGTTTGATGGCTGTGAGGTGTTTTTAATTTCGTGGTGGTGAGGTGTTTTTATTACGTGTTTTATGGCTGTGAGGTGTTTTTATTACATGTTTTATGGCTGTGAGGTGTTTTTATTACGTGTTTGATGGCTGTGAGGTGTTTTAAATGACTTGGTGGTGAGGTGAGGTGTTTTGAATTACGTGGTGGTGAGGTGTAATCGTCCCAAACTTCCAGTCTGCACCTACCCCTCCGCTATGTGTGTGCTGAGGGGTTCTTTCTTGAAAAAAAAACATTCAACCTAAATCTTCAACCTAAATTGCCTATAAATATGTAATATCACAAACACAACAAATACATTTGTGCAAAGTAATTGTTTGTATTATGATTGGTGTAAATCATAACAACAGAGCAACTCAGGTACAGTCATTAGCCTCGACTAAAATAAGCCCGTTCCTTAGTAACGACGCTTGGTGAGGGTCGCTGCGCTCGCCTCACCAAGCTAGTGTATATATATATATATATATATATATATATATATATATATATATATATATATATATATATATATATATATATATATATATATATATATATATTGTTGTGGTTTTTGGAATAAAGGCAACCACCCTTTTAGTTAGTTGCACCACAACATGTAGCCTCGCTTAGTCAGTTATTTCTTATTAAATGTGAAGAATAGTCTCCTTCCCAGTGTTAGTATGTGTCGAGGCAGGTAAGTAAGGGTTGGTCTCATTGGGCCTGGAATGCCATGTGCTGGGCCTAGGACAAGTCGAGGACGCCCGAGGGAGGAGCCGGAGGGCGTGGCTGGTGTGGAAGTGTAACTCAGTGTAACGTATTGATTGGCCCTGGTAACTCATTGATTAAATCTGGTAACGAAGCAGAATGTGCATGAACATGATAATCCTTTGGAAACACCTGGTCAAGGCCCCAGGCTAGAGCACCCCCCCCTGCTGTGTAAATGGAAATCACAGCAGGAGGGGAGCGAGCTGATGCCAGGACTCGGTGCGATGCATGACCTCGGGACATTAGCGGAGAGGAGATTAAGTCCAGTTTGGCGATATAACGAGAGCAAACGTTGAGTAAAGGAGACTTGTCCTCAGAAGCCCTGCCCGACGGAACGATGGAATGAACGAGTACTTGCTACGTGAAGCGCTGACCGAACGGGAGTGTCGGATGAACGAGAAGGACCAGCGAAAAGAGTTAACCTGATCCATTATATACACAAAGAATTAAGTTAAGCACCCCTACACAACGAATTAAGGTAAGCACCCCCTAATATATATTCTTTGTGTATATGTATACATTGGCATATATTCTAAGGTATGTGAGATCAAATAATGATTGGTATGACATTAGCAATTATCCATTGATGAAATGCAGATGAGTGCACTCATCTGTGACGCCCATCGCTCGTGCAGCACGTGTTATCATCCACGTGGTCGTGATTGACGCAAAGATCGCTAGAGGTCTTCTCAGAACAATGACTGTATGTTAGAAAACATAAACGTCATCCACACTGTCCGTGATGGACCTATAGCTCCATACTTAAATTGAGGTGCAAATATGCCTAAAATTCCCAAAAAATTTCACCTTTAATTATTCAGAATAAAATATTGAAAACGGCATGATTGTTATGTTTTTATGTGACCATAATATCACTTCTCCAGAAAATATAGCAATATCATGGGTATATTACACTGTTTTGACGACAACAAACTTGTAATGTGCGAGGTTGTAAAAAAACGGGGGGGGGTGCTTAACTTAATTCTTTGTGTATATTATGCGGTATCATTTTGGTAATTGGATGAAGTGAATACAGTTTAATAAACTAGACCTTTTGTAACCTGTGTCCGGTCATTGGAGTCCTGTGAGTCATACACAAATTCTACAACAATATGGAGGCACCGCTGAAATTTCGAGTGGACGTCGCCAAGGTGAGCATGTAAGCATGACGTCTTGGGGATCTGTCCATTATGAAATATGAATTCTGAAGATGGAGGATTTGGTGTGTGGGACTTGCATTCCGTAGGTAATCCAAGGAGTGTAAAAGTATTTTTGTCACGACCGTCCAAGGTAAAAGTCACGGATGGAACGGTTTAAATGATTCTATTATTCGTGTGCTTGCATATGCGTACGGTATACGCTGGGTGTTAAGAGCCTTACTCTGGTCTGCGGGCAAGTCGGCTCATGAAGTGCACCATGAGGCGATTTGTTTGCCGGGTCGGTAAGGTTCGGTAAGGTCCGTACACGTGTACAATCGTGTACACCCGTTTTAAATAGAGAATTTTTTTTCAGTTTTCCCGCCATAACTAAAACTCGTTCGATTTTTTTTTGACGAAATTTGCTAGATAAATAGCATGGGTGACACGGAACCAGTGCTGTTGTGTTTTTTTTTTTTTTTTTTGACGAAATTTGCTAGATAAATAGCATGGGTGACACGGATTAAATGATTTTATGATTATGAATTAATGAGAAAATGATTTTATATTTAAATATAAAAATTGATCTGCTTGGTGTTAGTTTAAGGGCTGTTCCAAATTTATCTTGATTATGAGACAAAAACAGCAGAATGGGAATCAACAGACAATGGAACAGCTCGCGACGAGTGTTTGTGGGTGACAACCACCCTCTGGTCGAGGCTCATAGAAGGGGTGATGCTTACTGATTCGGCACGCTTAAAATAGGTGTTAATGGTGGGATGTCAGAGGTTTTGGCGTGGGCTTAATAGTCACACTGTTTGAAAAAATAATGCTCGATGCAACATGATCCTAAAAAGAACCCATCCCTACATCGAAGGATAAGGAAGGGAAGGAATGGAAAATTTGAAGTATTAAAGTTACGGAACTCAAAATGTCTGGGTTTGAATGGAGTCATTAAAGGATTGAGTCATTCATTGGTTTGATGATGGTCCTAATATTTTGATAAATGTTTGATAATGGTCCTGGTGATTTTAGTCCTAGGAATAATATATGCTAGTGGTTTGTCTGAAGGTTTTAATGAGATCGGATTTTATCTATCTATAATTCCAGTAATCTCGGTGTGTGTGTCGGTCTGTCTGTATGCGACCGCTGTTTCTCAACAACTACCGGTCCGATATACTTGAAACTTGCCAGGAAAAAATGATGGGGACCCGAGGATGTGCCTTTTCAAGGTTTGAAATTAATCGGACGGGTGGGTCCCAGGGTGTGGTCGCCGTGCTCGCGGGTCGTTCGTTTTGGCTTTGCGAATGGACCAAACCATTCCATGCAAATAGGAGGGTGGTTCTGTGGTCGTTCGTTTTGGCTTTGCGAATGGACCAAACCATTCCATGCAAATAGGAGGGTGGTTCTGTGGTCGTTCGTTTTGGCTTTGCGAATGGACCAAACCATTCCATGTAAATAGGAGGGTGGTTCTGTGGTCGTTCGTTTTGGCTTTGCGAATGGACCAAACCATTCCATGCAAATAGGAGGGTGGTTCTGTGGTCGTTCGTTTTGGCTTTGCGAATGGACCAAACCATTCCATGTAAATAGGAGGGTGGTTCTGTGGTCGTTCGTTTTGGCTTTGCGAATGGACCAAACCATTCCATGCAAATAGGAGGGTGGTTCTGTGGTCGTTACTGCCACGTGGTTTCAAAGTTTTTGTTGTTGCTTGCACGCATGTGTTTTTTTTTTTGCAAGCACGTACGGGCGGGCACGCCGTAGTATATATAAATAGAGGTAATATTGAGTTATGGAATTAATTGCTTTCAACAAGACAGAAAGAGATAGACAGAGTGAGACAAAGTGAGAAAGAGAGACAGACAGAGAGAGATAGACAGAAAAAGAAAGAAAGAGAGACATAGAGACAAACAGAGATAAAGATGATACTCAGACACATAGAGAGAGACAGACAAAAAGAGATAGACAGAGTGAGACAAAGTGAGAAAGAGAGACAGACAGAGAGAGATAGACAGAAAAAGAAAGAAAGAGAGACATAGAGACAAACAGAGATAAAGATGATAGTCAGACACATAGAGAGAGACAGACAAAAAGAGATAGACAGAGTGAGACAAAGTGAGAAAGAGAGACAGACAGAGAGAGATAGACAGAAAAAGAAAGAAAGAGAGACATAGAGACAAACAGAGATAAAGATGATAGTCAGACACATAGAGAGAGACAGACAAAAAGAGATAGACAGAGTGAGACAAAGTGAGAAAGAGAGACAGACAGAGAGAGATAGACAGAAAAAGAAAGAAAGAGAGACATAGAGACAAACAGAGATAAAGATGATAGTCAGACACATAGAGAGAGACAGACAAAAAGAGATAGACAGAGTGAGACAAAGTGAGAAAGAGAGACAGACAGAGAGAGATAGACAGAAAAAGAAAGAAAGAGAGACATAGAGACAAACAGAGATAAAGATGATAGTCAGAGTCAGACACATAGAGAGAGACAGACAGAGAGAGATAGACAGAGTGAGACAAAGTGAGAAAGAGAGACAGACAGAGAGAGATAGACAGAGAGAGAAAGAGAGAGAGACATAGAGACAAACAGAGATAAAGATGATAGTCAGACACATAGAGAGAGACAGACAAAAAGAGATAGACAGAGTGAGACAAAGTGAGAAAGAGAGACAGACAGAGAGAGATAGACAGAAAAAGAAAGAAAGAGAGACATAGAGACAAACAGAGATAAAGATGATAGTCAGACACATAGAGAGAGACAGACAAAAAGAGATAGACAGAGTGAGACAAAGTGAGAAAGAGAGACAGACAGAGAGAGATAGACAGAAAAAGAAAGAAAGAGAGACATAGAGACAAACAGAGATAAAGATGATAGTCAGAGTCAGACACATAGAGAGAGACAGACAGAGAGAGATAGACAGAGTGAGACAAAGTGAGAAAGAGAGACAGACAGAGAGAGATAGACACAGAGAGAAAGAGAGAGAGACATAGAGACAAACAGAGATAAAGATGATAGTCAGACACATAGAGAGAGACAGACAAAAAGAGATAGACAGAGTGAGACAAAGTGAGAAAGAGAGACAGACAGAGAGAGATAGACAGAAAAAGAAAGAAAGAGAGACATAGAGACAAACAGAGATAAAGATGATAGTCAGACACATAGAGAGAGACAGACAAAAAGAGATAGACAGAGTGAGACAAAGTGAGAAAGAGAGACAGACAGAGAGAGATAGACAGAAAAAGAAAGAAAGATAGACATAGAGACAAACAGAGATAAAGATGATAGTCAGACACATAGAGAGAGACAGACAAAAAGAGATAGACAGAGTGAGACAAAGTGAGAAAGAGAGACAGACAGAGAGAGATAGACAGAAAAAGAAAGAAAGAGAGACATAGAGACAAACAGAGATAAAGATGATAGTCAGAGTCAGACACATAGAGAGAGACAGACAGAGAGAGATAGACAGAGTGAGACAAAGTGAGAAAGAGAGACAGACAGAGAGAGATAGACAGAAAAAGAAAGAAAGAGAGACATAGAGACAAACAGAGATAAAGATGATAGTCAGACACATAGAGAGAGACAGACAAAAAGAGATAGACAGAGTGAGACAAAGTGAGAAAGAGAGACAGACAGAGAGAGATAGACAGAAAAAGAAAGAAAGAGAGACATAGAGACAAACAGAGATAAAGATGATAGTCAGACACATAGAGAGAGACAGACAGACAGACAGAGAGAGATAGACAGAGAGAGACAGAAAGTGAGAGAGAGACACAGACAGACAGAAAGAGAGACAGAAAAAGAGAGAACATTTTTGGGAACGTTTTTTCACATTACTTTCCTGCAACATTGAAATAATGTTGTTGTAAAACGTTTCCACAACGTCACCACAACGTTTCACTTTCGTTGTTGCAACGTTTTGCTCCAACGTTTTGGGAACATTCAAATGTTGTGTTTTGCTGATGCTAATTACCTGAGGTAATTACAGTAATTACAGTTCCGGTAATTACAGTAATTACAGTAATCATTACAGTAATTGCAGTAATCTTATTACAGTAATTACATTACATTAACTCAGGCACCTTTTGAGTAAGGAAGCTGATATTTGGACATGACACTGACCAAGTGATGTGGCTGTCAAGGAAAATATTGATTTATTGATTAATCATTTAATAAATTAACTCGTTGATTTATAAATGACTTATTTAATTAAAAGTCCTCAGAGATACATCTTCGGATGAAATACTTGCAGATTGGTTATGCTATGAGCCAATTGATTAAGGAAAATATTTTGTGATGGCCATATTGGCAATTTTGTGGCCATATTCGTGGCAACTCAGTTAGTGCCACTGCACCTTTAAAATGCATCCCTGCGTTCATTTTTCGATCGATTGAGTTGAAATTTTGAACAATCGGATCTGGACTGTCGTTGTTAACGACTCTAGCATGCACTCGTCCAATCAGGATGGAGCGGTATGGTCCCCGGATCATCACTGCCCGCAGTTTTTAATTAATTTTACTTTCCTCTTGGTCATATAATTTTGAAGACATGCATGTCATGATAGAGGAAATGTTTGTTCTGTTGAACGGAATAAATGTTGTTTATTTGAGTGGGTGTGTATTTTTGTGTATTTTGGATATATTTTCACGACTAATTCCAGTTAACATCCTGCAAAATTTGCTCGTTTGCTGGCCGAGTCGAAATTGCGTTGAGTTTCTATGGCATGCGCCATTAAAAGCGCTGTGTAATGGTTGAGCTCCCTTTATTTCGTTTTGGTCATGCGGATGAGCAGACAAAGTGACGAATGCTGCGGCTGGAGCAGTAGAAGCGATGTTTTAATTGAAATGATGTAATTTAATTCAACGTGGTAGGTGGGCAACACCACAAAGCATACCTCTTTTTAAGGTGTGTATAAACCCATGAACATTTCAGCAATCAATACGATGCTGAAATGATGTAATTTAATTCAACGTGGTAGGTGGGCAACACCACAAAGCATACCTCTTTTAAGGTGTGTATAAACCCATGAACATTTCAGCAATCAATACGATGCTGAAATGATGTAATTTAATTCAACGTGGTAGGTGGGCAACACCACAAAGCATACCTCTTTTAAGGTGTGTATAAACCCATGAACATTTCAGCAATCAATACGATACTGAAATGATGTAATTTAATTAAACGTGGTAGGTGGGCAAAACCGCAAAGCATACCTCTTTTAAGGTGTGTTCAAACCCATGAACATTTCAGCAATCAATACGATGCTGAAATGATGTAATTTAATTCAACGTGGTAGGTGGGCAACACCACAAAGCATACCTCTTTTAAGGTGTGTATAAACCCATGAACATTTCAGCAATCAATACGATACTGAAATGATGTAATTTAATTAAACGTGGTAGGTGGGCAAAACCGCAAAGCATACCTCTTTTAAGGTGTGTTCAAACCCATGAACATTTCAGCAATCAATACGATGCTGAAATGATGTAATTTAATGAGTAATTTAATGAGTAATTTAATGAATAATTTAAGGTGTAATTTAATTGTGTAATATGGTCGACCTTGGGTTTGTTTGGGTTTTGTTGTTTATTTTTGTAGGTGGGTATTTTTGTGTATTTTGGATATATTTTCACGACTAATTCCAGTTAACATCCTGCAAAATTTGCTCGTTTTTCTGGCCGAGTCGAAATTGCGTTGAGGTCCTATGGCATGCGCCATTAAAAGCGCTGTGTAATGGTTGAGCTCCCTTTATTTCGTTTTGGTCATGCGGATGAGCAGACAAAATGACGAATGCTGCGGCTGGAGCAGTGGAAGCGATTTTTGAATTGTTCAATGATTATTCGATATTGTTATGACTTATTGTCAATAGGTATACTAAGTGGCCATGAGGTAGCCTGTTGCTATGTACAGTTTTATTCTAGTGTTGATTATACCACATAGCTGTGGTGATAAAGGAAATGTTCGTTTAAATAGATGACTATGATATGACCATGACTATAAAATCATGATGATTATTATGAATGATATCATAGGGTTCAAATGCAGAATGATTGCATGAACTTGGGAAAGAACTTTCAAGCCCTATGGGATCAATTGGGTGTTACAAGCGATGGAGTTTCAAAATTTAGCATGATTGAAGGAATTTTACAGTCTTATTTCAGGAGTTTTACGAAATTTAAATTGCCAAGAGATTTTGGGTACTATTAAAGGAAAAAATGATGAGATATTTTTCCAATGAACTTTAATATCTGCCATCCATTTTGGCTGTCTCACGAATGAAGGATGAGTTGCCTTTAGTGGTTGCAAAGAAAATTTGTGGAGACCAGGCAAAATGGGGAAATATGTCAGATATGACCCTAGGACAGGACGGTGATTCATCAATTGACATGAGGTACGAACCAGAGGTGACGACCGATAAAATTCGATCTCAGTCAATGGATGGACCTGTCCTGATATCATTGGGGAAAGGGCTTATGCAAGGAGTCATCCAAAATGATTAATTTGATTTATTGATGAATATTGATGAATTAATTGAAATTGAATAATTGATTGAATTGTTGATTGATTGAATCTAATTGATTGAATTTAATTGAATAAAATTAACTGAATAAATTGAACTGAATAAATTGAATTGAATATATTGATTGTTTGATTGATGAAAATGCGGTCTCAAGAAAGAAGCTTTGATATCTTTGCGAGATATTATCAATGTGGAGACAACCTGGGAAAATTGAGCAAGGTGGTGAGTTTATATACAGATATATATGTGCGGTTACCATTGTGTGATTTCCCCGTCAACAGAGCGGACACCTGAGGATTCACCCATTTCATACTGACCCTTTGGCTCATCTGCAAATACTGATCTGTGAGATTGGATTGTGCAAAAGCCACAGCTGAGGGAGATTCTCTGGAAATCACCGTGTGAACAGGTGGAGAGACCCTTCCTGGAGGTACGAGTGAAGCTTTAGAGGAACAAACTACAACACATCCAACGCTACTTTGATAAAAGGCAGAATGGGAAATGGAGCCTGCAAGAATACACAAGGACAACCAGAGATTCCACAAAAAGGTACTTGTACACATCATATGTACGACCGTTATGGTGCAGAAGCTATAAGGCAGGTCGAGAATTGGTATTTGTGGACAAAGGGACATGATGAGGAGTTTCCAAGAGATGGTACATTTGAGCGAAGTCGATTGGAAAGATTGGAACAAAGATTGAAAGCCAGGAAGAGACAGAATCTAACGGTAGACTGGCTTGCATTCCATCTTTGGGATGGTGAATCCAGACAACGGGAACAGCAAGAACGGATAACGGATCTAGAACTTAAAATAAAAAGGATACAGGATACAGTGGAGGAGACAAATGCACAACTGCCCTCGAAATTAGGAATGAAAGTGACAGTTGTCCCATCAGATTTCCAGTTGTCTCCCCAAAAAGGACGGTACAGAGAATTTTTTCGTGTTTCAGGAGATAACGAGAGATTGCAGTGGCAACTCAGGGATGTAGAGATGCAGCCCAGCAATACAAATGCACAGGTGCACAGATCAGACAACGACAGAAACCGGTGTTTCAAGTGTGGACGGATGGGACATTGGAAAAGAGGATGTCCGTATACCAAAAGGAAGACAAGTTAATAGGGTAAACCAAGATCAAGGGTACCAGTGCTGACCGATACCTCAGACAATGATTAGGCCTTCATTGCTGCAAATCCCAAATGATGATTAGCCTCAACAGATTCGATTACTGGACAAACATGAATAACTGTCGATGATTCTTGGGTCTGAAAAGTTTTCGGAGCAAGAATTATTCATTTTTTCTTTTGCTTGTAAGCAAATTAGTAATTAATTGATCACAAGCCGAAATTGGATCTTTTATGTTGGGCACACAATTTTAAATTTACAAAGTTGGAACAATTGCTTTGCAAATTTTTGAAACCAAGGGACAAGGGTCGCATGATGATCAGGTGGGAATGTCGGACTAGTGTTCCGCATGATTGATAGGTCAGTGGTCGACTGACATGCAAATGGGTGTGTAGTCAAATTTGGATAAATTATGGTGGGAACTGAAAGGGTAATTTCAATGTGACATCATAGGGGTTTTCTAAGAATAGACTTTTAGTTTATTTGGGTATAAGCATTTTAATTTGATTGACAAATTTTATGAAATTGAAATAAAATTGACACCCATCTGATCTGTAAATAATGGTTCCAACGCAAACAAATATGCATAATGCATGTGTGTGTGTGTTTTTGTGTATCAATCTTACAAGATTGCTGACACCGACAGTGTGCCTTGTCTGAAAATAGATAGTTCCAATGTGGGAAAAAAAATGTGGGAGTACAAAATTAGCCAAATTTGGGAGAGGTCTTACACTGACTTCCCAGAGTACTCTGCTCACGGATTTTTATATATATAAACTTGAATTTTATCAGCATATAAATTGTGCTGTATGTATGGATGTGTTTTAGGCATAGATGATATGGGAAAATAGTAAAGAAAATTTTGCTGGTTTGAACTATTGTGGGTTTTCAGTTCTGGAGTTTAAACAAAGTCACTGGTTAACAGATGAGAAAGGATAGTAAATAAATTATTCGCTGCTGGGCAAATTAAGTACGATATTACTAAGACTTATGAGAGCTATTGTTCCGCCTTACAGCAGTGGAAAATTATTGGAAAAAAATTAGATCCAACATAATGAATCTATAAAAGAATGTGATAGGGATAATATCCTCAATTTGTACTAATTATTTGATTGTGGGTAAAGGAATTAAGTTATCGTAGTGGATTGTTAACAGCAGCCTGAAAATGTCCTGAGAGTGTGCATCCATGTAATCAGAAATCCCAGATTTGTTTTTTACAAACAACATTTTGGTAGAGGTCTTGTGTGGAACACTTCCTTGGTAGATAAAAAACGGTACTGCATGCTGGCAGCCACTTTTGCGGCCAGTTAGGCCAAACAAATTGAGAGGAAATTGTAGTTAAATACGTAAGTTACACATGGCTATTTGAAAAAAAAAAAGAAAAAAAAAAAAAAGGAAATTTGTTGAGATGGGAAACATTTTTCGAAGGTTTATTAAGGTGTTATAATATGACATGTGGCAAGGCAAACTATTGGATGGGAAAATTAGATCTGGCTATAGAATAAATTCATTGACCCCTTGAAGTTAATTCTTCGAATCATTGTTTCACTGGCATTTTTTGTTCAAATTGGAAATAGTTTGGTAGAGCTTTGGTTAAAACCTTTGGTGGCGGTATCTTGGAACGAAATGATAAACCATAGGAGATTGATAAGAATAGAAAAAATATGGACCCAAAATAGAAAGTTGGATTCATGCCCCTCATTGCAAACAAGCACATGGGGCTAAGGTGGACGATCCCACAGAAAATGAGGCTGCACCTAGCAGCCCAGCAGAACATTCAGTGGTAGATAAATGATAGTCGTGATTTACAGTCATTTGAATTACATTTTAACACCCCTTGCATTGATAAACATTACATTTTCAACATGTGATATTCCTACTTGGGATAGTGACATTTATTTGCCTACATGACATACAATTACCTGCTGATATAAATACAACATGAGTGAAAAATGTATCACAACTACACTCATGATCAGGGGATTGAGTTCAACCCCGGGAGATAGGGGGATCAGGGCAAGACAAATAATCTGATTATGTTACATATTAAGGGATTTTCTTTATTTACCTTTTAGGAAGCTTGTTAGTTTGGTATATAATGTTAAATGTCATCGACATATAACTATGTCATAGGTATGAATATATACAAGGAGTAGCAGACTTGTTTGTTGGTTTAGTAGTTATATTGGCAATTGTTTTAGTGGTGGCTTGCTTGAAAGCCTTAGTGACGGTGTGTTTGAATAAGGTAACCAACAACACGATGATAACACATGAAGTGACAAATGAGGAAAGAAATGTGGAACCAGAAAAGGAAGACTTTTATGGCGACATAAACAGTAGAATTAAGATAATGGCATGACGACAATGTTATGAGTTGTGTCAATTACAATATCAATGAACTCATATCACCACGAGTGACACACTGTTAGAAAAAAAAAAAAAAAAAAGAGGGAAAAGAAAAAGTGGAGGGGAATTATGGTAATAATACATTATGCTTAATTTGTTGGTTTGGGAAAATTGTTGTTGGGAATTAGGTATTCCCGTTTGTTATTGTAATCATATACAATGCTATTCTTAGTTTAGTAATAAAATACATACCTGATTGAATATTATTTGTGTGACGCATATAAATGAATATAACTTTTTGTGTTAAGGAAAAACAACAAATTGTTGAATGTGAAACTGTCGGAAGATATACATGATTATGCTGATTTCATGGTAAGATGTACCCTATCTGATTCAGTGTGTGCGGAAAGCAGATTCAGATATGACTGAGCATAAGGATAAGACGAGATCACATTTTGGAGGGATTGCTAACGGAATTGGGAAGAAGAAAGAAAGAAAATTTGTGGCTAAAAAATGAAGTTAATCGTGGCATACACCCTCTTTCTCAAAGAATGATGAAGACATTCTCCCGTGTAACTTGGAGATGAATGCTTACCTTCACCAAGGAAATTTATGTGACCATTTGCCTGGATCACACTGCAACATATGAAAGAAAGGCGATCACTTACTCTTGTTCGAAGACTTCGAACATTCACCACATCAGAAGTTGCAGGACAACGACATTTTACCTGCAACCTCTGTGAAATGCGGGGACATATGTTATTACTTCACCAACGTCCGGGGAACCAGCATGGACCTGCAAAAAACGGCTGTGCCCTTGTCACAACAGCTGTGCACGATTCTGCTGGTTGCTCCTGGTAAGGACCATGAATGACCTGAACACCATGGTCCCAACATCAGTGTGGATGCATCCGGCATCCCTGTTCCACATCTTGCTGGCCAATCAACGTCACACCAATACTTGCTGCCCACTCACAATGAGGGAAGAGGCAAGTCGACTACAACTGGGTGAAGGCCTTGTTCAAGGAATCATTATGGTTCACAGAAAAAAAGTGGCAAGAATGCTACATGGAGAGAAGGGTCAGTCTATGACTCCGCAGTGTTACCACAACAGCGAAATCCTACACGAAGTAGTGCAGGAGCTATGAAGACATTAGGAGAAAATGTTTCATACCTGGATTCAAACACAAGTGATCAGCCCTTCCTTTCAAACAAAGTTAACATTTGTGTGGAGGCAAACGTTTTTTGCCAGATGGTGCAGATGCTTTACAAAACTTGAAAATGAAGTGAAATTGTTGTATCTTGGTGATGGTGAAGTGTTGTTTTGAAAATATATTTGTGATGCAAATGCAATAGATTGAACAATATGGAAGGAGTCAATGACCAACGAAATGTTTTGTGATTCTTGCAGGATGACGGTGTATGCCTAAGGGAATTTGATTACCAAAGTGATTGATTATTTACTTATACTTGTAATGATGTTTACTAGTAGTGATTGATTGTTTACTTATATTGATGTTTAGATTAATGGTTAATATAAACAAAAACAAAAAGATGAGGGAATTGTGGAAGTGTAACTCAGTGTAACGTATTGATTGGCCCTGGTAACTCATTGATTAAATCTGGTAACGAAGCAGAATGTGCATGAACATGATAATCCTTTGGAAACACCTGGTCAAGGCCCCAGGCTAGAGCACCCCCCCCTGCTGTGTAAATGGAAATCACAGCAGGAGGGGAGCGAGCTGATGCCAGGACTCGGTGCGATGCATGACCTCGGGACATTAGCGGAGAGGAGATTAAGTCCAGTTTGGCGATATAACGAGAGCAAACGTTGAGTAAAGGAGACTTGTCCTCAGAAGCCCTGCCCGACGGAACGATGGAATGAACGAGTACTTGCTACGTGAAGCGCTGACCGAACGGGAGTGTCGGATGAACGAGAAGGACCAGCGAAAAGAGTTAACCTGATCCATTATATTATGCGGTATCATTTTGGTAATTGGATGAAGTGAATACAGTTTAATAAACTAGACCTTTTGTAACCTGTGTCCGGTCATTGGAGTCCTGTGAGTCATACACAAATTCTACAACACTGGCAAGCAGCAAACAGCCAATGGAGCTAAAAGGGAGT
The DNA here is from genome assembly GCF_964187855.1 of Myxine glutinosa. Classification (NCBI taxonomy): domain Eukaryota; kingdom Metazoa; phylum Chordata; class Myxini; order Myxiniformes; family Myxinidae; genus Myxine; species Myxine glutinosa. Next base: position 16,847,360 of record NC_136263.1, read on the forward strand.
GGCCAATTATGGCGGCCAATGGGAGCTAATGGGGAGTGGCCAGCAACGGCGGCCAATGAGGACTAAGGGGAGTAACTGATGGGGGTGGGGGCTATCACGACATGTGACCCCCGGCGGCCAGTGGAGGCCTTTGGAACATTCTGGTGGGACTCCGGGGGCTATAAAACCCGACCCGGACCCCCGAACTCTCTCTCTGCCCCCGCTCTCTCTCACCCAGGACTCTGAAAGTACTCTCGTTGGCCCTGTACTCTGACGCTCCCTGGATTCGCTCTCTGGCCCGACGATCTCCCTGCCTGGACTCCCTGCACGTGCGCTTTGCCTCGCTGGCTTCGGGACACGCTGCGTGGATTCTGGTTCATGCATGACTGAGGTCGACGTCCCTGCCGCGAACATCCTCAGGGGGGAAACGCCCAACGATCCGGCCAGGGCGAACTGCGCCAAGCGGCCGTGCTTTGTGCGCGTCCCCTTCTTCCTCCCCTTCCCCGAACGAGTCAAAGGGCCCTTGTCTGGGAAACGTAAGTAAGGTGGTTAAGATTCTCTTCTGTGTCCCTTTTCTATCACCAGTGTACATTTGTGAATAAATCTGTGGTTTGCTTCTAACTTGGCTGTTTTCGTCCCTTCGCCATTGGCCTTGCATTGCACGAGTTAAAACCGCTCGATCGGGTTCATAGTAATTAACGGCACGAGTTATGCGACACGCAAACCGCTCGGCGTTAAAGACCAGCGTGACTCGTGTGAGGTCCAGCCCCCTTCCTCGCGGTGGCGTGTGTATCGAAGTTACTCGGGTTGTGACCGGAAACCCTTCCACGCGCTAGCTGCGGGTTTGACAGCTGGAATTGCTCAGCAATCCGCCCCCACGAGTGGAGACTGGGTAGCGGCCTCGTGGACTCGAAGCTCGAGGGGGAACAGGGCTTAATCCCCCCTCAGTACGTCGACGAGCTCGAGATCCGCAACAATATATATATATATATATATATATATATATATATATATATATATATATATATATATATATATATATATATATATATATATACAGACTTGGCATTTAATATGGAATATATATTTTTTTCTTGACTTGGGTTTACTTTCTTAACTCAGTATATCAATCTGGTGAGTTTCTTTTACACTTTGGTGATTTATTTGTTAAAAGAACCATGTCACTGATTGTCTGTCACAGCAAGAAGTCAACAACAGGATTATATCACATGTGGCGTGGCAAAATGTACGGACAGGTGCATTTGATGATTGGCTTCACAGTCGGGTATACAAGGGTTGTTGCGTTCTGTATTAGTGGAAAACAACTGCTGCACGTCTCCAAAAGTTATTGCCGCTTCCTCTGGAGATGGTCCGTCAACTCGACAATGCTGTTTGTCATGGAGTGGTGGCTTTACGAAATTACCGCATGAAACAGCGTGCTATTGCTCAGCAGTATGGCATCATTCAAGGTCAGGTGTCAAAGATCCTGAAACGAAATGCTCAGAGGGGTGTCCCTACTCCAATACTGAGGCCAGGACGTCCCTGCAGAACCACAAGGAGGGATGATCGCCAGCTGCACCGGTTAGTCCGCAATGGCTGTTCCAAGTCAGCTAATCGGCTTAGGGCTGAGTGGCAGCAACTGACTAATGTGCCTATATCCAGAAGGCCAGTCAACCAATGACTGGTTCAAGCAGGCTATCGTGCCAGGCATCCCCTGAGAAAGCCACGCCTGACCAGACAACACCGCCAGCACCGATTTCAGTGGGCCAGAGAGCACCGTCAATGGCAGCCAGGACACTGGATTCACGTGATCTTCAGTGACGAGTCTAGATTTCTGATCTATCGTCAAGATGGCCGCGTCCGAGTGCGCAGACAAGTGCATGAAGCCTATAACAAAGATTGTATAGTGCCAAGAGTCCAAGCTGGAGGTGGTGGGGTGACCGTTTGGGCTGCTTTTCATGCAGGGGGCAAAACTGACCTGGTTGTTCTGAATGGAAACCTGAACCAGTTCAAGTACAGGGCCATTCTGGAAGAAACATTGCTTCCATTTGCTCGTGCAGCCTTTCGAGGAAACTTTGTCTTCCAAGATGACTATGCACGGCCTCATCGTGCTCGCATGATCCAACACTTTCTTGCTGACCATGGTGTAGAGCATATGGAGTGGCCTGCCATGTCCCCGGATATGAATCCGATAGAGAACTTGTGGGCAGAATTAACGCGTCAAATCGACCACTTGGACCAGCATCCGTCCTCTGTGCGTGAATTGCAGCAGGCTATTGTCACTGCATGGCAAGCGATTCCTGTCCAAACCTTGGCAAATCTCGTGAACAGCATGCCTCAACGTGTACGTGCTCTCCTGAATGCTCGTGGGGGTTACACGAAGTACTGAACTGTAATTTTACTTTCCGTAATCCCAATCGTAATTTAACTTTTGTTTTTGTTAAAAAGATTTTTGGCTAATGTGCAAAATAAAGTGATACATCTGGAAAATGTACAGAAGTTTAACACAGTACTGTCCATGAATTGAGTTCGATATCAGTTCACATCACTTTCAAGGATCAATTTATTTGTTTCGAAATGTCAAATGTGGTTTTTGTTTCTTTTAAAGGTCACATTAACAAAATCTAGAATAATTTCAAGATAATTCCAATGAACTTTTGGTTCTAAGACATCTTGAAAAGTAAGTTCACCCCCACAAAAAAATATTCCATATTAAATGCCAAGTCTGTATGTATATATATATATATATATATATATATATATATATATATATATATATATATATATATATATATATATATATATATATATATATGTATGTATATATATATATATATATATATATATATATATATATATATATATATATATATATATATATATATATATATATATATACACAAACACATACATATATATATATATATATATATATATGTATGTATGTATGTATATATATATATATATATATATATGTATGTATGTATGTATGTATACACAAAGAATTAAGTTAAGCACCCCCCCCCCGTTTTTTTACAACCTCGCACATTACAAGTTTGTTGTCGTCAAAACAGTGTAATATACCCATGATATTGCTATATTTTCTGGAGAAGTGATATTATGGTCACATAAAAACATAACAATCATGCCGTTTTCAATATTTTATTCTGAATAATTTAAGGTGAAATTTTTTGGGAATTTTAGGCATATTTTCACCTCAATTTAAGTATGGAGCTATAGGTCCATCACGGACAGTGTGGATGACGTTTATGTTTTCTAACGTACAGTCATTGTTCTGAGAAGACCTCTAGCGATCTTTGCGTCAATAACGTGTGTAGGACCCACGTGATCGGATCACTGACTCAACCAATCACTTTTTTTCACTTTGATCACTCAATTTCATCAATGGATAATTGCTAATGTCATACCAATCATTATTTGATCTCACATACCTTAGAATATATGCCAATGTATACATATACACAAAGAATATATATTAGGGGGTGCTTACCTTAATTCGTTGTGTAGGGGTGCTTAACTTAATTCTTTGTGTATATATATATATATATATATATATATGTATATATATATATATATATATATATATACAGTATATATATATATACATATACATATACACACACACACACACACACAGACTTGGCATTTAATATGGAATATTTTTTTTGTATATATATATATATTTGTATATATACTGAAACGCAAAAGAAACTTACGACTTGTTTGAAATGTAATAAAATTGTAACAGTTCAAAATAAAACAAACCAACAATTGCTCATTGAAACATTGGCATTTTATTGATGACATGTCAAGTTTTTGACCAAGATACACCATCTCATCAGTTTGTTCTACAGTACAGAACAGCACAGGGTGCAATGTCAGTCCCCTTTCAATAGCGTGTGTAGCCACCATTGTTTTGGATACAGGCAGTGCATCGTCGGCGTATACTGCCTACCAGTCTTTGGATGGATTGCTGCTGGATTCTGTCCCACTCAGTCCTCAATGTCTGAAGCAGCTCTGCCCGTGTCCTGGCCCTGCCAACTACGCGTCTCCCAAGCTCATCCCACAGGTGCTCTATGGGATTCAGGTCAGGGGAGAGCGCAGGCCACTGCATGGTGTTGATGTTCTCGCCTTGGAGAAATGCAGTGGTAAAGCGAGCAGCATGGGGACGAGCATTGTCATGCTGAAAGGTTCTCAGTTCTGGGTGGTCTAGCAGGAATGGCAGCAGATGAGGTCGCAGGATGTTATCCACATACCGCTGGGCATTAAGATTCCCATCCACAACCACCAGTGGCGTCCTGTACCGGCCTGATATGGCGGCCCACACCATCACACTTGGGCCACCCCACCTGTTGGCTTGACGCACGCAACATTCGGCATATCACTCACCAGTTCTTCTCCAGACACGCTCACGCCCATCAGGACTGTCCAGTGTCCACACAGAACCTTGACTCATCGCTGAAAGCGACCTCATTCCACTGCGCCAAGGTCCACCGCTGATGCTGCTGGCACCATCTCTGTCGGTTGCGGCGATGGGCAGCCATCATCACGGGGCCTCTGTATGGTCTTCTGGCAGTCAGACCATAGTCATGCAGTCGTCTTCGTGCAGTATCATTGGAGATCCGTGGGTTTACATGCCCCGGAGTTTCTGCCGCAGTGTGGGATGCTGGACGGAATCGATCCCGCAGGTGACTTCGGACCATCTGCCTGTCCTGCCTTGCAGTGGTGACTCTTGGCCTCCCTGATCGAGGTCTGTCATCTGCAGAGTTGTGGAGGGTGTCTCTGTCCACCAGGGTCGATATCGTCTGGTGTGAACAGCCAAGGCGACGTGCCACCTCACGGTAGCTCAGTCCGCCTTGCAGCATGCCCAGGGCATGCTGCCGTTGATCCCTTGACAATCGTGGCATGTTGATTGAAATGCCCATTTTGCACTGGCCTTTTTAAAGCCAATATCAAGACATCACGTGCAGCTCATTAAAATCATCCCGTACTCCTTGGCTAATCACTGACAGTCAAAACGGCTGTTCAACAGCTGTGCTATGAAGTGACCATTGAAGGTTCAAGTAACCATCCGTGACCATTTTGTCTGACAGTGAGGACACTATTGTCCACAAATAAGTTCACACATTTACTACACGCAGTGTTATTGTTGATATTTAAAGGTTTCAAAGGTGGTAAGTTTCTTTTGCGTTTCAGTATATATATATATATATATATATATATATATATATATATATATATATATATATATATATATATATATATATATATATATACATACATAATCGTTAGATTAAATAAGACGTGGACGTAGCTTCAGGACGTCGATCTTTAATTGTCGACAAGCTTTCGACCAACAAAGGTCCTGCTCTGAGTCTACAAAAACAGCAGGCATGTATATCAGTCAAGTATGTATGGTGATATGTGTGTGAGATGTGTGATGTGTGTAGAAAATGTGTGTGTTTTCTACACACATCACACATCTCACACACATATCACCATACATACTTGACTGATATACATGCCTGCTGTTTTTGTAGACTCAGAAGACGACCTTTGTTGGTCGAAAGCTTGTCGACAATTAAAGATCGACGTCCTGAAGCTACGTCCGCATCTTATTTAATCTAACGATTATGTATTCAATACAAATGAGACGCCCTGCTCGTACTTTGGAGTTTCTACTATTTCTTACAGTTATATATACATACATATATATACATATATATATATATATACAGACTTGGCATTTAATATGGAATATTTTTTTACAATAGCCTGCTGCAATTCACGCACAGTGGTGGGCTGCTGGACCAAGTTGTCGATTTGACGCGTTAATTCTGCCCACAAGTTGTCTATCGGATTCATATCCGGGGACATGGGCAGGCCACTCCATATGCTCGACACCACGGTCAACAAGAAAGTGTTGGATCATGCGAGCACGATGAGGCCGTGCATTGTCATCTTGGAAGACAAAGTTTCCTCGAAAGGCTGCACAAGCAAATGGAAGCAATGTTTCTTCCAGAATGGCCCTGTACTTGAACTGGTTCAGGTTTCCATTCAGAACAACCAGGTCAGTTTTGCCCCCTGCATGAAAAGCAGCCCAAACAGTCACCCCACCACCTCCAGCTTGGACTCTTGGCACTATACAATCTTCGTTGTAGGCTTCATGCACTTGTTTGCATACTCGGACGCGGCCATCTTGACGATAGACCAGAAATCTAGACTCGTCACTGAAGGTCACGTGATTCCAGTGTCCTGGCTGCCATTGACGGTACTCTCTGGCCCACTGCAATCGGCGCTGGCTGTGTTGTCTGGTCAGGCGTGGCTTTCTCAGGGGACGCCTGGCACGATAGCCTGCTTGAACCAGTCCTTGGTTGACTAGTCTTCTGGATACAGGCACATTTGTCAGTTGCTGCCACTCAGCCCTAAGCCGATTAGCTGACTTGGTACGGCCATTGCAGACTCACCGGTGCAGCTGGCGATCATCTCTCCTTGTGATTCTGCGGGGACATCCTGGCCTCGGTATTGGAGTAGGGACACCCCTCTGAGCATTTCGTTTTAGGATCTTTGACACCTGACCTTGAGTGATGCCATACTGCCAATCAATAGCACGCTGTTTCATGCCGGAATTTCGTAAAGCCACCACTCCATGACAAACAGCATTGTCAAGTTGACGGACCATCTCCAGAGGAAGCGGCAATAACTTTTGTAGACGTGCAGCAGTTGTTTTCCACTAATACAGAACCAACAACCCTTATATACCCGATTGTGAAGCCAATCGTCAAATGTACCTGTCCTTACATTTTGTCACGCCACCTGTGATATTATCATGTTATTGACTTCTTGCTGCGAAAGACAATCAGTGACATGGTTCTTTTGACAAAGATTCACCAAAGCGTAAAAGAAACTCACCAGATTGATATACTGAGTTCAGAAAGTAAACCCGTCAAGAATAAAAAAAATATTCCATATTAAATGCCGTCTGTATATATATATTGTTGTGGATATGAGAATTGTGTTTTTTTATTGTGTAATAAATTGTAAAATATCACCCTCCTTCCTCCAGTTGTTGTGTATAAAGGTCAAAGGGCGTCCCTTAGTTAGGTCATATACCATCACATAGCCAAATCATAGATTTCCTCCTTGTTGGTAGTTATTTCCTTATTCTGTGTATTAGGTTAAGGCTCTGTTTCCAACTAGTTAACACTGCATTGCATCGAATTCAAACAAAGGTAGTATCCCCTTTCAATTTCCCCAGAACCTCAATGGGATCCCCCTTTTGTCAGCCGCATTAACAAATTCCTCTGCGCGGTTTGCTGCATTACGCTGTTCTTTGGGCTTGTGGTTTTCGCCGCAGCTGCTTGGCGGTTTTCGCCGCAACTCCATTAGCCACGAGATGGGCTCGGAGAAGAAGGGGGGAGGAGCCGCCGAATCCAGGGCGTTCGCCGCCCCTCGTCATCAAGGGCAGAGCCAAAGGAGGCCGCGCGAGCCAACCGGCACGGCAGTAAGCGACCCGGTAGGCGTGCCCAGAGAGCTCGCGGAGAGAGGTCAAGGCGCGATATAAAGCGCGTGCACATGCGTCAAGGAGGGAGTTCTAAGAGTCAAGTGAGAGGGAGTTCGAAGAGTTGAGTGAGAGGGTTCAAGAGTGGCTGAAGAAGGAGAGTTGCTGAGTTGCGTAAGGGAAGGACGTTGAGTGTGGCGTGAAGTGGCGCTGAAGTGGAGCTGAGGAGCCCGGAGTCCAGCACGAAGCGCCCATCCGCTCGTGGTGAACGATACGCGCCACTGGACACCAAGGTTTTCCCGCCAAGAACGCGGGTCGACTCCTGGAGCCGGACCTCGATGCCTAAAGTGGCCTGGGCCTTCCCATTCCTCCTTCCAGCCAATCCACTCTGCAATTCCCCGTGTGAGTCTATCTTTGTTTGTGCTGTCCCTGGGTTAATTAAGACTGTAATAGATAAGCTAGCATTTTCACTGTGTCCGCTTCTTCTTCTTCTGTTTTTATTTTATTATCTTTTCCTACTCCTTGGTTGCTTTCAATTGTGTAAATAGTAAATAAATCATATTTGTATTTCTTACCCTTTGCCTTTCTTTCCTCTACATCCGGCGTTGTTGTCTTTTCCCTCATTGAAAACCTGTGGCGCGATTTTGGCCAAGGTTTGAGAATCGGGTCTAGTTTCTGTTAACGGTTCGTGCCGTGGCTGCCATCCGCTCGGCAAATTAACATCTTATCCGCGGTCGCGAACGAAGCTGCTCACCTGCCTCTGGAGGGAGCTTGTGCAGCTTCAGGACTCACGTCGGTCAGTCACAAACAAGGGGACTAATCCCCCCTCGAGAAGGGATCCGAGGTCGACGTTGGGATCCGTAACAATATATATATATACATATATATATATATATATATATATATATATATATATATATATATGCATATACATATATATATACATATCTATCTATCTATATATATATATATATATATATATATATATATATATATATATATATATATATATATATATATATATATATATATATATATATATATATATATAATATACATATATATATATATATATATATATACATATATATATATATATGTATATATATATGTATATATATATATATATATATATATATATATATATACATATACATATAACTGTGAGAAATAGTAAAAACTCCACAGTACGAGCAGGGCATCTCATTTGCATTAAATAAATAATCGGGAGATTAAATCAGACGCGGACGTAGCTTCAGGACGGTCGATCTTTAATTCTCGACAAGTTTTCGACCAACAAAGGTCTTCTTCTTAGTCGTCCCCAAGTTCAGCGGAAGTGAAGCGCAGCTTACAGTTATCGTTCATGTTACAGTTGGTGCACGTGCATATACAAAGATATTGTTGCGGATCTCAAACGTCGGCCTCCCCTTTATCAAGGGGGGATTATTCCCCTTGTCTTTCTACTCGCCGACGCGATCCGGGGCTATCACGTTCCTTCCGGTCGGTGTTAAATAGGGTTGTAAGCCGAATTAGTCTTATTACCTGAGTAATAACACCGGCCGTGAAGCAAGGAAGTAACCCCACCCGAACCACGGTTTCAGTGGACACGCCGAGCGAAAGCGAGCTGCAATTCGGGCCGTTAACGGGAACTAGCCCGATTGGAGCAGTTCCTAATCGTGCCACGTTTACCCAATTGAGAAATCAATGAGACGGTCGAATTAAGAGGAAAACAGGAAGAACAGGTAATTTATTACACTTTATACATTATAAGAAGAGGAAAAGAAGCAATGTACAGGGAAGAAGAAGAAGCAGATACACAGGGCAGCCTTATATTATACAGTCTTATATTTATCCCTGTACATGGGCCTGTTCACACTCAGTCACACTCTCAGACTCACTCACAGGGGGTTTGTAGATGGTCGGGTTGAGGGTCCACCGATGGCGTCCACAGCTCGCTCCGGTCCCCTACTCATACCACGAAGCAGCTAGTGATGGTAGATGGCAGGCAAGATCGCCCCGTGTCGGTGGCGCGGATCGGACAATTATACTGGGGGGGGATCGGTAAGCTGGCGATTATACTGGCGTACGTAATAGTTGTACCGGCGCCTTATACGTGCTCCCGGTATAGCTCAGTACAATGTGCCACTTCCCCAAGTCCTCTGCAAGGCGCCGCTCCGGCAATGGTGTCACCAAAGCCAAGCCAAGTCCCAGTTCTTTGCCACTGCCGTATGCACGCGAGTCCTTCTCATATATCGAGTGCCGTTGAGCCCTCTTGGTAAAACGCAATCGTGCAAGTCCTCTCCCTTCTCATAACTCGAGCCCAGCGCTTTCCTGGGGTATTTGACTCAGCGCACGTCCTCATAACTCGAGCGCCTGCCTCTCTTTTCTCATAACTCGTCACAGCACATCTCTCCTCATAACTGAGGTGGGGGCCTCGCGCAAAGGGTTTTATTGCCACGCCCAGCGAACCCTCTCGAACCTCTAGCCACACCTTGACAGGCGATGTCGCCTCAGCCCTGATTGGCTGGTGGGGTCTTACTAGCTCCGCCCTTGATGTTTGCTTGACGTGGCCACACCCCCGACCTCACGCTCCGCCCCCTTTTCGGGCCTTACCTCGTGGCATTTGGGCTGTTTTGGGCGAGCAACTGGCAGCTAACGCTGCCGGCCCAACACGTAACAAACTGCGAGGGGCAATGGGGTGCAGACTGGATGGTGTGCAATGGAGTTGATTGGAGGGAGGCTGCAAACTGAACGGGGCCTACTCTTATTTGTTTTACACAACACAGATGATAACTATTGGAAATGGCCTTATCTCACATATACTAAGAAATAACTAACGTTCTAAGTTGACCTATGTGTTGCATGTGGCCTAACTATGGGGTGCAACCTTTAACCTTTAATGATGTTACCTGTGTGGGTTCCCAAAACCGCAACACTACACCCCTCCTTTGCCAGGCTCGTCCCCGAGCCGAACCACATACCAGTGAGGACAGCCGGCTTCAAGCAAGGGTCAGGACTACTTTTTAACAATTAGTGTGACACTTAGGTGTGGTTACCCTCTACATTTAACCTAACACCCTGAGTGCGACAGTTTTAAACACTAGATATGTCCCACCTACTGCTTTGTGTACTATCTAACTGACTCACGCCCACGATTAACCGAATTACGGAATTATTTTCAAACTACACATAAAGCCGGTGGGGAGCATGTTATTTACAAGACTACTAATTATTTACAAAACTACAACCCAGGACCTGTTCTTTTGTGGGAGAGAGAAAAGAAATTTTGAAAAGAGGAAACACCGATTGCACTGCACTGCACTGCACCAATACACCATACACCCATATGCACCAAAATAATAATAAAAATGCACAAAAAGCACCATCACCAAAACAAAATGCACAATCATCACATTTCAAAACGAAATCATTGATGCCTTGTGCTTGACTTGACTGCTGGGCTGCGACGTTTTCCTGCTTCATGTTCTTCGGTGTGCCATCATCAAAACCTGAGATCTTCTTTTCCTGGCACACCGGAGGAATTTAATAAAAAGTGCACAAACCGTGTCCGCTTTTTATTTTGGCCAGCAGGGCCATCTTAGGTGGTTCGACTGTATGGCATTGGGGCCACTTAGAAAACATTGGTCCGCAGGGCAAGATAACGTTTACCGCGATTGTCTGCCCAGCAAAGGTGCCAGGCCACAGAATGTGTGGTCCATATGGTGTACCGGTGCAGGCAGCAGGCAGCAGGGTCCAGCGCAATGGTGCAGCCGCACAGCTCAGGGCACCTGCACACTCCCTTCAATAAAAGGTAATGGGTCCATGGGTGGGGAGGAAAGACAAGCAGAGGTTAGCGGGGGCAAGGGCGCAAGGGTACACGTCATGCAAGGTAATGCGACATGAGGGGCACAGGAGAGCGAGCGGAGAAAGCTCGTCCCTAGCCGTTCGTGACCCCCCATGTCAATCTACACTACCCTTGCCCTTCCCCGTATTTACAATTTACAAATTCCATCTCTACCGTGTTGTCTCCCATATCTCCCCTTAAACCAAATTCGTCCCCAATCCCTCCCAAGAAGGAAGGAATGGAATCACACACAATGTCACACTTACGTCGAGATGCGTTTTACATTCCAACCATTTGCAAAAACCTGGTGTGGAGTCCTGTCACCTCGGTGAGTGGATGTGGATGGTGCGAAGAGATTTTCTCCTAACTATCCTTCTAATTGACATTAACTCTTTAAACTACCCGGGGTCTTGCCCTGCCAATTGATTGGCCTCTTTACACTATGTGGTTCTACAAACAAATTCCCATTGTCCATACTGTGGTGCCTCCCAAATTTGGGGTCTCACTCCCCCATTTTTTCCTACTGTGCCCTTGCACAATTTTGGGGCTGCATCATGTGGCTCTACCAGCATGTCCTACTTACCTGTGCACCTCTGCCACTGATGTCGCCAACCGAGCTTGCCTAGCTCCTCAACTATCCTAACCTGGGGAAGGCCCTCCTGGCTCTCTCAACCCGTGATGCCCTCTCTGGCATTGGGCTACCCGGGTCCTTCTCCTCGGATCCTCGGGCCCCTCTGAACTATACTTGAACGCTACATGGCTCCCAGAGCCTACCTGCGGCCTCACCTGGCTGACAGACTACCAGTGGCGGAGTGCCCATTTAACCATACTTACCAATTAAGCCCACACGCCCAGCCATTCCACAGACTTATGCACCCCTCAAAGCAACGACTTGCTACTATCTGCACCACAGATGTCAATATCCAAACAATTTACCTACTCCCTCGACCTAACTTTAAACTACCCTCCCCGGGTACTCGTGAAGGGGTCCATCTTCCCCCATCCACTCCTTCGCACTATGCACTCCACACCACTCATTCCACACACCATTTACTCCACACCATTTATTCCACACCACTCTGTATTCTCACTTGCACCCCATGCAAGTCATCCACTCAACACACTTACCCTTGCCTTCAATACTCCACTCATACACTTTCACACACACACACACACACACACACACACACACACACACACACACACACACACATCATTCTCGACCATTGCCTCATTTGCTCACTCTCACCACAAAGACTCTCATTCACAATTCCTCATTTGCGCCGAAAGCGCATCCTCAAGCTCATACACAATTTCTCCACACTACTACACACACACAGCATCATCTAGCTAACTACTTCCCTCTAATACTGGTGCTTTCCCCGTCTTCCCTTATACTAAGCACATCCCTCGTCATTAACATCCAGCTAATCTCTCTCCGTCCCCTCTACATGTACAAAGTCACTACTTAAATCTCAGTCTCCTATTGTCATTTCTAAATCCCTAACATTATCTTAGCCCGCCCTGGCTGGCAGTTCATGCTGCCAAACCCCATAATCTACTGCTCCTCTGCCCCCAAATAGTGAGGTGAATGGTAAAGCTACCATTCGCCATCACTATGGCTAACTGTCCACTGTACTCGAGCCTCGGTGCGGAAATACATTGTCATTTCAGCTCGGCTTCGCAAAGCCGAGCAATGCATGCGGATGCTCAGTCTCCTGTAGGTTGGGTCCGTCCGGCATTTTCGATTCTGGGGAGGAGGCATACTTGGACCGAGGTTCCAGGCGCCATCACGGCGCGGAGCCTTTCGGTCTCCACCGCGATGACCCAACCTCCCCCGGCCGGAACACCACGCCCGCCAGGGGGCGAAGGTCCACCGTCCTTCCTCCCCTGGAATCGTGCCGTTCGCCTTTATGACGCGGCACCGACCATACAGGGCGGGGCCCGGCCCGAATCGTGCACAGCGCTCCTTGCAAGAGCGCCACGGCAACGATCCCCGCCGGCTCCCACAGCACACAAGGCGCACCATGCCCCGAGAGCTCGCGTCGGCTATCCGTCGGCCTAAACGCTGCCCCGGTCTGCGTCGATGCTTGGATCGCATTCTCACACCACGCGACCCGTTCTACACTCATAAATCGCGGTGCTCTTGCGCCTCCCATACACTCCATGCATTCTATCACCGCACACTCTCGTGCACACTCAGGTGCACACCACTCAGGTGCACTCATTCCTTCCACACACTCCATTACGCACTCCTCTCGCGCACATCCCAGCGCACACTCTCCCGTTACGTACTCCGTAACACTCATGGGTGTGCACTCTATTGTACACCCAATCACCCGCTCTGGTGTGCATCCCCGCACACTCTCCACAACCATTGCACACTCTGTATCACACTCTGTTTCACACTCTTCCCACATACACCGTTATACATTCTTCTTCACACTCTGTATCACACTTGCGCTCCGGCGCCGTTCGCACACGCACGCCATTCACTCTCGTACAGCGCACCACGGACCTTCCACAAGCGCCCGGGTGACGTCGGGATCCCAAGCACGCAAAAAATCCTTTCGCGCCAAACACTTTCGCGCCAAACCTTTTCGCGCCATATACAGCCCTACTTACCTTCAGGATCCTTTTCTCCTCACGCAGCTGCAAACTTCCATTTTGGTTAGGCAGCACGACATCATAATGTGAAGGCAGACTTTGTGTGCATTCCATTTTTTCCTCCCATTCAATTCCTATATCTGCCGTCTCCTTAACCCCGATTTCAACTATAATTATTTCATTTTCTTTCTCCTCGACGACCGCCGGCTAATAAAATTTTCTCTGCTACTTCGGCGGTCGTCGGCTTTTCCATATCCCATGTCGCGATTTCTACCCCACCCGAACCACCAGAACCACGGTCCACCTGGCTGTGCTTGGCTCAACCTCGCTTTCCCCGTGTTCCTACCTCGTCGCGTACCAATGTGCCTTTCCCGCTTGACCTGTGGTCTATGTTCTCCCCAAAAATTTTTTATGTGGTCACCCATTCTGTAATTCTTTAATTTCATGACTCTGCGCCTCCATCTCAATTTTCAATCCCCCAATTTGGTTTTACCAATCGCTCTCCCCTTTTTTCAATACTGTCATTCTCTTGTTTTATTTCCGCCATGAATTGCGCCATGAAGGCTTGCATGTCGACCACCCCCATTTGTGCAGCGGGCACGGCCATCGTCGCAATGTGCGAGGCGCCACCATTTTGTTCCTCTCCTGCTACTTGCCCCTCATCAATGTCCTCTTCCATTGCCAATTGTCCCAATTCTTCCCTGGGGTCCTGTGTTGACTCTAATTCCTTTACCTCATCTTCTACCCCCACCGGCATCCGACCGCCTTGGCTATCCATGGCAGGATTTAATTTAGATGTTACTACAATTTCAGCCGCTCGTAATTTTGAGTGTGTTAGGCGCACTTCAGGTCAAATCCCACTCCCCGACTCCAATTGTTGCAGATCTCAAACGTCGGCCTCCCCTTTATCAAGGGGGGATTAATCCCCTTGTCTTTTTACTAGCTGACGCGATCCGGGGCTATCACGTTCCTTCCGGTCGGTGTTAAATAGGGTTGTAAGCCGAATTAGTCTTATTACCGAAGTACTAACACCGGACGTGAAGCAAGGAAATAACCCCACCCGAACCACGGTTTCAGTGGACACGCCGAGCGAAAGCGAGCCGCAATTCTGGCCGTTAACGGGAACTAAACCGATTGGAGTGGTTCCTAATCGTGCCACGTTTACCCAATTGAGAAATCACTAAGACGGTCGAATGAAGAGGAAAACAGGAAGAACAGGTAATTTATTACACTTTGTACAAATAAGCAGAGGAAAAGAAGCAATGTACAGGGAAGAAGAAGAAGCAGATACACAGGGCAGCCTTATACAGTCTTATATTTATCCCTGTACACGGGCCCGTTCACACTCAGTCACACTCTCAGACTCACTCACAGGGGGTTTGTAGATGGTCGGTTTGAGGGTCCACCGATGGCGTCCACAGCTCGCTCCGGTCCCCGACTCATACCACGAAGCAGCTAGTGATGGTAGACGGCAGGCAAGATCGCCCCGTGTCGGTGGCGTGGATGGAACAATTATACTGGGGGGGGGATCGGTAAGCTGGCGATTATACTGGCATACGTAATAGTTGTACCGGCGCCTTATACGCGCTCCCGGTATAGCTCAGTACAATGTGCCACTTCCCCAAGTCCTCTGCAAGGCGCCGCTCCGGCAATGGTGTCACCAAAGCCAAGCCAAGCCCCAGTTCTTTGCCACTGCCGTATGCACGCGAGTCCTTCTCATATATCGAGTGCCGTTGAGCCCTCTTGGTAAAACGCAATCGTGCAAGTCCTCTCCCTTCTCCTAACTTGAGCTCAGCGCTTTCCTGGGGTATCTGACTCAGCGCACGTCCTCCTCATAACTCGAGCGCCTGCCTCTCCTTTCTCATAACTCGTCACAGCGCGTCTCTCCTCATAACTGAGGTGGGGGCCTCGCGCAAAGCGTTTTATTGCCATGCCCAGCGAACCCTCTCAAACCTCAAGCCACACCCTGTCAGGCGATGTTGCCTCAGCCCTGATTGGCTGATGGGGTGTTACCGGCTCCGCCCTTGATGTTTGCTTGACGTGGCCATACCCCCAACCTCGCGCTCCGCCCCCTTTTCAGGCCTTACCTCGTGGCATTTGGGCTGGTTTGAGCGAGCAACTGGCAGCTAACGCTGCCAGCCCAATGCGTAACAAACTGCGAGGGGCAATGGGGTGCAGACTGGATGGTGTGCAATGGAGTCAATTGGAGGGAGGCTGCAAACTGAATGGGGCCTACTCTTATTTGTTTTACACAACACAGATGATAACTATTGGAAATGGCCTCATCTCACATATACTAAGAAATAAGTAACGTTCTAAGGTGACCTACATGTTGCATGTGGCCTAACTATGGGGTGCAACCTTTAACCTTTAATGATGTTACCTGTGTGGGTTCTCAAAACCGCAACAATATGTATATGATGATTGGTGCATACACAATTCATATTTGTATATGCACGTGCACCAACTGTAACATGAACGATAACTGTAAGCTGCGCTTCACTTCCGCTGAACTTGGGGACGACTAAGAAGAAGACCTTTGTTGGTCGAAAGCTTGTCGAGAATTAAAGATCGACCGTCCTGAAGCTACGTCCGCGTCTGATTTAATCTCCCGATTATATATATATATATATATATATATATATATGTATGTATATATATATATATATATATATATATATATATATATATATATATATATATACATACATACATACATATATATATATATATATATATATATATATATATATATATATATATATATATATATATATATATATATATATATTGTTGCGGAGATGAGGACTGTATTTTTTTTGATTGTGTGCTGTATTATTATTATTATTGTTTATTCTGCGCCCCCCCTGCCTCCGGAGCTGTGTAAAGGTGAAAGGGCATCCCATAATTAGTCCACAAGCATACACGTCAGCCAAGTAATAGAATACCCCTGTTGATAGTTATCTCTTATTCTGTGTTTTAGGGTAAGGCTGTGTCTCCCATTAATTGAAGTACTCCATTGCACCAGTGAAAGAGAATAGATCCCCTTTCATTCCCATCCCCAAAATCTCCATTCCCTTTTACATCCCCTCTCGTGATTGCCAACCCTCGATTGCCAATTACATCCCCTCTCGTCATTGCCGAGCCTCGATTCTCAATTACCTCCCCTCCAAAACCACCATTGAACATGTGCTCGAATCGGAGAAGAAAGGCGTGCCCGCCCGTCGTCATCAAGGGCGGAGCCAGAGGGTCGCGCGACCAACCAGGGCCGAGGTGAGCACCCCGATGGGCGTGGCAAAAAGGCCGGCGGCTTAATCGCCGGAGGCGTTATAAAAGGCGCGCACGCAAGAAGCAAGTGAGTCGGTTGCCAGAGAGAGTCGTCGGAGTCAGTCAGTGGAGTCGGTGGTCAGTTGGTTGCGTTGGTTGCGGTGAGGAGTCGGTGGTGGTGGTCAGTTGGTTGCGTTGGTTGCGGTAAGGAGTCGGTGGTAAAGAGTGAGTGGACCAAGAAAGAGTTGAGGGTTTGGACCAGACGAGTCGGACAAGGCCTGGCAAAGCACGCGACGTCCACAGCAGCCACAACAGCAGCTTGGGGGCCTGAACGGCGGTTTGAGCAAGGCCGTGAAGGAACGGCGGCGGCTAAACGCGCAAGTTGTGCTGCAGGACCCCCTTGGACCTCCCTCTCCCTCCAGCCATCCACCTCCTGCCATTCCATCCTTCTTGTGTACGTGAGTTTGTTCTGTTTTTTCTGTCCTGGGTTAATTAAGCTTGTATAAGTTAATAATTTCACTGTGTCACCTGCGTCTTATGTGTTGTAAATAAACTTGATTGCTCCTTTTTGCTTGTGTGTGTGTACAATAAATCCAATTACTCTTCTGTCCGTCTTCTCGTCTTATTCCTTTTCCTCTTTGCATTTCGTCGTTTTAGTCTTTTCCCAGATTGGGCAGCTGCGGTGCGATACGGCCAAAGTTC
Organism: Myxine glutinosa; assembly: GCF_964187855.1. Lineage (NCBI taxonomy): Eukaryota > Metazoa > Chordata > Myxini > Myxiniformes > Myxinidae > Myxine > Myxine glutinosa. Next base: position 16,865,281 of record NC_136263.1, read on the forward strand.
TGGGTGAATCGGGTGAGTCAGGGATCCTGTAACGGTCGCGGTTGGACCATCCGCTCGGCCCATCATAACATCTAAACCGCGATCAGTAACAATATATATACATACATACATACATACATACATACATACATACATACATACACACACACACACACACACACACACACACACACACACACACACATTTACACCAACACACATGTACACCGATATACACATACAGACACAAACATATTGTTACGGACCGCGGATAAGATGTTGGTTTGCCGAGCGGATGGCACCGCGGCCCTAACAGTTACCCCGACTAACCCGATTCCTGAACGTTGGCCGAATCGCGCCACAGATATTCAATGGGGAAAAGACTAAAGTGAAGGATGTGAAGAAGAAGAAGAAAGACAACGGGTAAGGAATACAAATATAATTTATTTACTATTTACAAGACCAAAATAACCAAGGAGAAGGAAGGATAATAAAATAATTTACAGAAGAGGCAAGGCGACACAGCGAAACTTAGCTTAACTATACAGGCTTAATTAATACCCAGGGACAGAACAAACAAAGACAGACTCACGCGGGGAATGATGATAGGAATGGCAGGAGGTGGATGGCTGGAGGGAGAGGAAGGTCCACTGGAACTGGGTCACGGTCGGGCCGGGAGCGGCAGCTCCGTTCCTCCGCGGCCACGGTCGGCACCACCGTCAATGCCCAAGCTGCGGTCGTGCGAGCTGCCGCGGGACGAGCTCCGCCGGTCAAGTTAAAGCTGCCTGGTGGAGCCAACGCTGCTTGGTGGAGTTTAAAGCTGCTGGTACTGCTCGTGGTACTCCTCTTGCTTGCTCTCAGGACTCTCTCTCAATGCTTGCTCTCAGAACTCCTTCTCTCAATACTTGCTCTCAGAACTCCTTCTCTCAATGCTTGCTCTCAGAACTCCTTCTCCCTATGCTTGCTCTCAGAACTCCTTCTCCCAATGCTTGCTCTCAGAACTCCTTCTCCCTATGCTTACTCTCAGAACTCCTTCTCCCTCCTCTCTGCTCTGCGCTGCTTGTGTACTGCCAACTCTCTGACGCACCTCTCTTTGCACGTCTCCCTTCAAAGGCTTCCGTGCGCGCTCTTTATAGCGCCTCAGGTGATCAAGCCGCTGGTGTCCAGGACACGCCCATCGGTGAGCTCACCTCGGCCCTGGTTGGTCGCGCGACCTCCCGACCCCGCCCTTAGAGGAGGCGTTGGCAAGGCCACGCCTTGTTCCCAGCGCTGGGCCGACTCCTCCCACCTTCGGCTCCGAGATCACCTCGTGGCTAATGGAGTCTTGGGGTGAAATCAACAACCCACAGCTGTAGCAAACCTGACAAACTGCCCAGTGCAGTTGGCAATTGAGGCTTGGAGGGGATGTAGTTGGCAATTGACTATAAGGGAATGTGAACGGAATCTACTCTTATTTCACCTGGTGCAATGGAGTGTCATCTTAATGGAAGACAAGGCCTTACCCTAATACACATAATAAGGAAATAAACTACTGAACAGGGATATTATGGTGTCCTTCATGTATGCTTTATGGAACTAACTACGGGAACGCCCTTTGACCTTTATACAACTCTGGAGTAAGGAGGGCGATATTTTACAACAATTTACACCACAACAACAAAAAAAACAAACCATTCTCATATCCACAACAATATATATATATACACACACACACACACACACACACACACACACACACACACACACACACACACACACACACACATGTACACCGACACACATGCATACACATATACACATACACACATATACACACACACACACACACACACACACACACACACACACATATATACAGTATATATATGCACATATATACACATCTATACATCCACACACACACACACATACACACACACACACACACACACACACACACACACACACACACACACACACACCCGTACACACACACATGTACACCAACACACATGCATACACATATACACACACACACACACACACACACACACACACACACACACACACATATATATGCACATATATACACATGTATACATCCACACACACAAACACACGTACACACTCATGTACACCCACACACACATACACACACATATACACATACAGACACATACATATATACACACACACACACGTTTTTTTATTTTTTGTATACATAATCGAGGCTCCTGAAAGAGTTAAAAAGAGCACATACATGCACACACATACATGTACACATACACACATATACACATACAGACACACACACACACACACACACATATATATACACACACATATATAGCATTATTTACATATCTTTATATATATATATTAGGGTGGTCCTCAAATGTACACCAAAAAATAAAATTGGACTTTTTTCAGGTGCTTGTTGCTAAAATTGTTCCTTATTGTGAAAAAATGAAATGTGCCAAAGATGGTTTCTATACGACTTCATTTACTACTGTCACACATGGGTTGAAAATTACAATGTTTCAGTATCGACACACAAAATTGTTTTTAATAAACTAACACTCAGATGTAATCCCAAATCAGTAAGAATGTATGACAATCATCATAAACACATGGAGTAAGAGTCCTCCAGACCATTGATTCCTCATTAATAAGTTCTGTGGTAAATTATTTCCTCCTTATCTTCTTTGCGTCGGGGAACTGATGGCGATGCCACTCAACAACTTGCAACAGGTACTGGCGCTGCTGTTCATCCTTTGTCAAGACTTGATTGTAGTCCTGTATTAATGCTACACCACGTCCTGCAAAGTCGTTGACAGTGGCAATACCGCGCAAGACTTGCTGTGATGACTGAAATGATGGGTCATCGGCCCACTCACCAGGGTCCTTTTCTAGGAAGTCAGTATTGACTTTGAATGCAGTAAAAATTCGCAGTGAGGCAGAAGTAACAAAATCTGCAACAGTCTTGGCAGCGATGGCTTCTTTTGCTGTAAGATCCACATGTACCTGTGGTTGAGGATTCTCTTGGCATTCTTCTTTAAGAGCAGCTACTATCATTCGCTTGACATCAAGCTCAACACTATCGTCAAACAGAGCAAGTCCTGCCAGTTCTTCGCTGAGGTACCACAAGTGATTGGAAAGCTTTTTGCTGGTGGCTTCAGCAATCACTGAATCAGGATAGAAAATGAGTGATTTTAAGAGAGCTAGGTCTCCAGCGGGAGCACCATTGGCAGATGGAGCGCTGAACCAGGCTTTGGTTACACTGCTCCAACAAATGCTGTAAAACGCTTTATGCCAGTGAGTTCCTTTGGGGTCAGTCAAAACTGATCACGGAACAAGTAGATCTTGATTCCATAAATCACACGGGCCATCCATCTTGCCCGATGCATGGCTCCTGGCTGCATGAACCTGAATCCTCTCGGAGGACGCTCACCAAACAGAATAATAGTCAACTCAAGAAGTTCACGGTAGTCATCTCCTAGTTGGCCCGATTCCAGTTTCTGGATGCAGAATGAAACGACATCTTCTTTGCAACTTAAAAATACACCTGAAACTACAGAGTCCAGGTCATCAGGCATCATTGGCTTAAACTTGCTTTGGTCAATGGAATTCCAGTTTGACTGGAAACGCTTGAAGACGGCTATCTCAGGTCCTTTTGATGGACCAAGAAATGGTTTGAAGTCTGCCATTGCTGCCTCTACCACTAGTTCCAGAATGTGATGCCGGCATGCAAAATGTAATGGTGGTCGTCCAAGCTTTTGCTGCAAAATAGTGCATGCACCAAGTGCTGAACTAGTGTTGCTGGCTGTCGTGTCAAAGCTCATACCTGCCACCATGTCTTGCAAATGCCATTCTTCGAGGCATTGCATAACAGCAGCAGCTGGTGCGAGTCCAGTTCCTGCTGGCAGCTTTGGCACACCCAGAAGCTTTCCAGTTCCTTGTGGGTCACTGACAATGACAGGAAGGCGATCAACTTTTTTAGTCCCATCATCTGGAAGGAGCTTGCCATCCCAATGAACCACCAGACTTGTGTTTGGAGCATAGGATGCCTGGATGTCACCTGCAATTGTCTTCCGTTGGATCCGCCTGGATTTCCTGATCGATGTGCGGTTGATGGCCAACTCTGAAGGGTCGTGTCCCAGAGCAGAGGCTGCTGCTGACAAGATGTGAACAGCTGATCGATCGCTAACCTTGGTGCGGTCGAGAGCTGCTGTTAGATCCGGTGTAACAATGCTACTTGCACGCTTTCGGCTCTACCTCTTTTAAGCAGATAGAACAGCAGAGTCGTCATGATCACTGGCTTCAGCACTGCTGTCTGTTGATGATGCTAGCTCAGGTCTCCTCTCGGGCTGCTTGCTTCTCTTTTTCATGCTGCTCTCTTTCAGTCAACACCTTGTCGCGTTGATGTGCCCGCTCCTCTTTTCCTGCTAGCACCTTGTCAACACCAACCATAAAGCCCCGTCGACCTGGCTCCCGTTGTGCCTTAAGGAATTCACGGTCCTCTGGTATTTTGATCAGATCAAGGACATCAACATGAGCAATGTCAAATAAGTCACGTAGACCGGTTTGAAAGTGCTCTTCTTTCTTTATCTGAGGGACAGATCGCCGGCTCTTTCCTTTCAGGATGGATCTGTATTGTTCTACTTTTCTCTCTAGTTTTGCAATGATATTCCGCTCATCTGCAGTGGGGATCCGTGCTTTCTCCCAGATGCATAATGTCTCAAAAACAACAGTTGTTGCGGCACTGCTTATGTCCAATTTCTCAGCATGATGTAGCTTAAAGTATGGCTGCAGAATCTCTTGCCAAGATGGGATCCGAGTTTCTGGTAGTTTTTCAATATGGCAGCCTATCAGCCACACATGGTTCTTTTTTCAGGTTGCTCTTCTTAGTCTATGTCAGTTAAGGATTCGTTTCCATTAATTCTGACCCTTCGTTTGTACCAGAATGTGATTGTATGGCACCGTTAGGAAGTTTAGGACCTCCCAATACCTCCCCGCAGCTCTTCCTCACAGTTCTCTTCAACAACAACAACAACGAGCGCAGGGAGTGCGCGTCCTCACTCCGGCTTGGTAGGAGTGGTGGGAGGACACCAGGCCTTCCCAACGAGCCGCCATCGGACATGTGCTCGACGGGGTTACCAAACAGGGGCTCCCTGTCGGCTCCTCGTCAAGGGCGGAGCCCGGTAAACCCTGCACCCAATGGAAGCGGCGGACCGGCCCCAGTTGGGGCGGAACCAACCAGCCGAGGGCGTGTCACTCCCCGTGAGCATGCGCAGTGAGAGAGAGGTGACGTCAGAGATGCGCGCTGAGCTTGGAGCAAGCAAGACCACCTCCGAGCGCTGTGAGACCTCCCTGCATCTTTGAACCGTGCTTTATCCTGTCCCCGAGCCAAGGTGCACCTTGTGCCAGCGACCTACCTGTCCATTCCTGCCATCAATCCCCGTGTGAGTCTACCTTGTCCGTTTGTCCGTGGTCTGTCTGGGAATAGATAAGACTGTATTTAAGTGCCCATCTCTTCTGTGTCTTTACCTCACTCTGCCTTGTAATCTACCCCCTTTTCTCCACCACTGTAATTATACCATCCTCCGGAGGTCTTGAGAAATGTACCCCCCTTGCGTCATTTCATCTTTCCTAGTCGTCGTGTCCTTTCTATCATTGATTTGGCATAGCGCGATTTGGCCAACGTCTGGGTGAATCGGGTGAGTCGGGAAGAAACGGGGAACAACTGTTCGGCCGCGGTTACCTCCGCTCGGTAAATAACATCCAATCCGCGGACCGTAACACTTGGTGTCAGGAGTGGGATACGAGGCCCGAACCAAATTTTTAAAACAGCTAGACAAAATTTGGTCAAAATTACAAAGTACCGAAATTGCTTTTGTTTTACAAAAACCCGAATTTTGAAAGTCGCGCTATGGGAGATCAAGATGGCTGGGTTCCGGTAGAGGAGAGTGAGGCAGGGTCGATCCAGGACCAAATGGAGGGACATGAGGAGAGCGAAGCAGTGAGGGCGGCAGGTTCGCAAAATGGCGGCGCTAGGCATGGGGAAGAGGAGCGCGAACAACAGGTCGGCGCCATGCAGGGGATTGCGGTAGCTGTACCCGTGCCGCCGATGGACATGCAAGTCCTCATGGCGCAAATAGGGGCCCTGTTGGCCCAGAATAGCGAACAATTGGAACAAAGAATGGGCAAGCAATTAAGGGAGGACATGGGGTCCAATAGCGAGAAATTGAGGGAGGACATGGGGTCCAATAGCGAGAAATTGAGGGAGGACATGGGGGCCCAGATCGGAGGGTTAGGGAGTAGAATAGAGGGATTAGGAAACAAATTTGAGGGACTAGACAACAAATTTGAGGGATTAGACAATAGATTAGGGGAAATATAGGAGGGGTTAACGGGGGTAGAAAACAGAATGGCCGCTCAAGAGAATCAAATGGAAGGGATGAAAAAGGGGTTAGAGGGGTTAGAAAACAGTATGGAAGGCAAATTGAGGGACATGAGGGACCAAGCGGAAAGGGAAGTTAAACAAATGGGGCAGCAGATAGAGGGGGTCAGAATGGGGGTAGAAACTAAATTGGATGCTCACAGGGAGGAAATGGAGCAGATGAGGGTGGCATCTGGGCAGGAGATGCAAGTGATGGGAGGGGAGATCAGAAGAGGTGTGAGTGAGGAGGTCGGAGGAGTGTGCGAGGAGGTGAGGCACTGTGAGGAGCGCATGGAGAAGGAGGTGAGAAAGGGGACTGTAAAATTGCAAGGTGGTATAGAGGAGTTGACGCTGGGAGTAGAACAGCTGACAGTGGGACAAAAGGAGTTGGGGGACCAGGTAAAGAAGAACACAGCGGTAATAGAGGGTTTAAAATCGACACAGAAGGAGATGAAAAAGGACGTAGGGGTAATTAAAAAAGAGTGTCAGACGGTACATGAGGACCTGACGAGGAAAATGAACAAGGTGGTAGAGGTGATGGAGGTTAAAGAGCAGGAGGTGCGGGAGCACATAGAAAAAAATCAGGTGGAGTTAGAGGAAGAACTTAAGGGGGCACACGAGGAGATGAAGGAGGTGAAGCAGAAATTAGAAGAAGTGGAAGAAGGGGTGAGCGAAATTAAGAAGCGATGGAGAGAGGATAAGAAAGAGATAAAAGAGGAAGTAAAAGAATTGGTCCAAAGTCTGTGTTCGGATCGTGATGATGTGCTCATTAACCGGATGAGGGATTCGTAGGTGATGGAGGAGAAGCGAAGAGAAAGAGGACCCGGTGTAAGTGGTGACCAATATGGTCGTGCGTATGATGCGCCAGGTGATTTAATAAGCTTGGGGGTCGAGATGGACCCGGATGTTCGTGAGAGGCCAAGAGTGAGGTGTATGGCTGGTCCGGAGTGTATGGAACGAGGGTGCGAGCGAGAGGGTCCGGTGATGGGAGAGGTGCGAGGTGTGAGTGAGCAAGGTTGTGGTGGTATGGAATGGGTAGCGGGTTGCGGAAGCGTGACCCATGCATCGACACCAACAGGAGTAGTTTTTAGAGGGACAGGGGAGGCACGGGAGCCCCTTGGGGGTAATGTACTGTGGGGGCCCGGCCGGTTCGGCTCCGCGCTGACCCCGCAAGGGGCGACGCACGGTTTCCGACAGGCGGGCAACGACTCACATACGAGGTGGTCCCACAAGGTCCCACTCGCGCCGTATGATGGCAAGAGTGATCTACGAGCATACCTCGCGCAGTTTGACTGTGTGTGTAAGGGCAACGGTTGGGGTGAGGACGAAGGTGGAGTACACCTGGTGGCCGCGTTGCGCGGCGCGGCGGCGGAGGTGCTGATGGCATTACCACCGGGTGCTCTCACCCTGCCAGCCCTCCGCGACGCCCTAATTAATCGATTCGGCATTGAACAGCAGAGCGAGCTTGTTAAAGCTCAGCTCGCGCTGCGAAAACGCAAGCCCCAGGAAGCCATCGGGGAACTTGCCCATGACATTCGCCGCGCAGTGGGGATCGCACATGCTAACATGGCAGCGGATTCCCGGGAAAGCCTGGCGCTGGACCATTTTATCCAGGCCCTCCCGGATATTGAGCTCCGGCAACAGCTCGCCATGTGGCGCCCGCAGACTCTGAGCCAGGCGGCTGACGCTGCAGCCCGTTGGGAAGCAGCGAGGCCCGTGGCCCGGGGGAGCGAGCGTCACGCAGTGGCGGTCCGCCAGGTGGGACCCCCGATGGAGGGAGGGCCCCCTTGGGGGCCCGCCCCCGACGTGAGTCCTGACCTGGCGGGCATGGTCCGGAGGCTGGTGGACCAGCGCCTGGCGGGACCTGGACCATGGCAGGCGGCCCCGGAGGTGGCCCGCGGTGGACCACGAGCGGGTAATCCGATTCGGACCTTCAGGGGGGAAAATTTGGAATTCCGGAGACAAGCACCTTATCAGGTGAGGTGCTATACTTGCAACCGTCTGGGTCACCTGGCGCGGCACTGTCGAGCCACGCGCCGGGATGATCCCCGACGGTTGAGGTCCTCAACTCCGCCCAGGGGGGAGCGGGTTAGCCGAACCCAGACACCCCCCCGCCAGCCCCCGGGAAACTAGAAGGTGTCGGGCACGTAGGCCTTACACCGTCGAGCAGGCGCCCCCGTGGATTGCCTCGGCTTTAGATGCCGAGGCGGGACCCAGTACCTCTGAATAAGGGGGGCTTATTAGTGCCAGAGGACTGGGGGATTGATGAGCAATGGGCCCGGTGGGTAAGGGTGGCATCCCTGCCACCCTTCCCATGATGGGGGCAAATGCGCTATAGTTTATGGGGTGGCTATGACAACCGAGCCAGGGAGGGCTTGGTTATATTGATAGGGACTAGAGGTGACTATAGGTGACAAGATTTAAGTAAGAGACTTGGTACCTGTAGTGGGGACGTAGTAGCTTAGTGTTTGATAATGACGTGGGAGCGCTGAGTGTAAGGGAAGACGGAGGAGCGCGAGTTTTAGAAGGGAGTAGACAGAGCAGATGATGCAGTGTGAATGGAAGTGCTGGTGAGCAGCTTCAAATGAGGCACTGGTGAGGCAATGCTCCGAGGTGTGTGTGAGTGTACAAGTGATGAATGAGAGAGCATTGCGGATGAGTGTCATGGTGAGTAGTGAGTGTTGTGGATCAGCGCAAATGCGCTTGGGGGAGAGAAGGGTGCAGGCGGCACCAAGTATGAGAGCACAGGTGTACAAGTACAGGTGTGTGGAATATATGGAGCAGAGAATGAGTGGTGTGGAGAGAGTTGGAGTAAGTGGTACGGAGTGGTGTGCGTGGTGCGAAGGTGTGGATGGGGGAAGAGTGGACCCTTTTCACGAGTACCCGGGGAGGGTAGTTTAAAGAGTAGTTAGAAGGTATAGGTAAATTGTGGTTGGATATTGGCATTTGTGGTGCGGTTGCAGAATGGTATTGTGGATGGGTGCATTGGTGTGGTGAAATTGGCTGGTCGTGTGGCCTGTTCGTATGAGTGTGAATGGTTGGGCACTCCGCCACTGTTAGATGTCGGCCAGGTGAGGCCGCAGGTGGGCTCTGAGAGCCGTTAGTGTCAGTGGGTGCCTGAGGATCCCGGGTGTGGATCGGGCAGCCCGTGCCAGAGAGGGCACCGAGGGGGTGAGAGTGCGAGAGGGCCTTCCCCAGTTAGTTAGGATAGGGTGAGGAGCAGGTGAGCTCGGTAGGCAACAACAGTGGTGGAGGTGTGCAGGTGGGTGGACCAGCTGGGAGCGTCACACGACCCAGCCACCGAGGGCACCGAGTGCGGGGGCACCGAGTGTTGAATCGGGGAGGAGACCCAAATTGATGGTGTGCACCACAGATGGTCAATGGGATTTTGGTTCTTCGAACCACATAGAGTAATGAGGGCCAATGGTTTGGCAGGAGAAAGACCCCAGGTAATGTAAAGTTGTTAAAGTCATTTAGGAAATAGTTAGGATTGATGAACCTGTCGCACCATACGCAGCCACTTACCTGAGGTGATGATGATGACTCCACACCTGTGTTTTCTTTGTTTTGTGTTGCAGGAAATGAGAATTGCTGTTTGGATTTGTGAGACGCATCACGACGTGGATGAGACATTGGGGTGATTCCATCTCTCCCTCCTTAGGAGGGACTGATGATGAATTGGTGATGGCAAATTTTGATGTTGAGTTGGAGATGGCAAATTTTGATGAGAGTTGGAAATGGCAAATTTGATTGGTTAGGGGGGAGAGAAGACGAATTTGGTTTATGGGAGGAACGGGGAAGACAGTAGGGACGTTTGTTGATGTGTAAAGTAGATGTTTATGGGTAGTGTTGTGTTTTGTGGATACAGTAAGGGGTAAGGGAGGGGCAATGTAGGTTACCTGGTGGGGGGGGGGGGGCGTACGGTAGGAACGTACCTGTCTCACCTGGTTCCCATGTGCCCCCAGTGTGCATTACCTTATATTGCATGCATTTTTGCACCCTTACCACCTTACTCACTTGTCTTCTTTTGTCTCCCACCTCCGAGGATCTGGCTTTGGGGCAGAGAGAGAGGAGAGAGAGGTGCTGGCTCCGCAGTTGTGGGCCTGTACTTCCGCTGCTTGCTGCCTGGATCGATACACCATATGGACCGCAATTTTGGTGGCCGCCCACAATGGACCGCAGTTCTTTTGCGGTCAAGCACCACCCGTTGATGGACCTCTGGGTCAACGTGGCACCTATGCCATACAGGTGAACCACTTTTAGTTGGCCCCCCTGACGGCCACAATTAAGAAATGGACGCGGTTGGCACCTTTCTTTATTTCTAAAGAAGTCAGAAGGCCAAGTGCACTCCATGAAGGCAAGACCAGCGGCAGAAAATCGGCCGGCTGCGACACCACCGGTGACCATGGGCACTTGATTGTGCATTTTTATTGAACACTTTATTGGTGCACCGGATGGTGCTGACTGTGCATAATGGGGTGGTGCTTTTGGTGCTTGGAAGGGGTGCTCTGCACATTATTAAAGGCCGTAGGGCCACAGGACACTCGTGGGTTGGTGTATCGATGCTGGCATGCGTGCTCTCTCTATGCATAACATCTGCATGTGTTCCTCAAAGAACAGGTCCTGGATCGTAGTGTAAATATCAGTGTAGTCTTGTATAAATGATGCTCCCTACCGGCTGTATGTTTAGTTTGAGGATGCTTTCCGCGATTCGGTTATCCTGTGGGTGTGTTTCTGTTAGGAGAAGGGTGCAACGTCGCAGGGGGACATATTTACTCATTTGTGAACATCTGTAAAACTGTCGCACTCAGGGTTGAGTTAATAGTAGAGGGAACTACATCTGAGTGCCAAACTAAAGTAGGTAAAAATTTATCGGGTCGGGACGCCCCGAGGTCGAGAAGGGTGCAGTGTTGCGGATATGGGATTTGCATCCATCCATATCCGCTTGTAAATATTCCCCTATTTCCTCAATACTTCCCAACTCTCCCCAATCCCCCATTCCCTAGTCCCATTTTCTGTAAACAACACTCTGTAGACCCGACCTCCCCCTATTTCCCCCATTAAATGTCGCATCCAGGTCCACCGCATCTCATGTAGACAACGATAGGACATCTTGCTAGTTATTCTTAGTCTATGTCAGTTAAGGATTCGTTTCCATTAATTCTGACCCTTCGTTGCACCAGAATGTGATTGTATGGCACCGTTAGGAAGTTTAGGACCTCCCATTACCTCCCCGCAGCTCTTCCTCACAGTTCTCTTCAACAACAACAACAACAACAACAACGAGCGCAGGGAGTGCGCGTTCTCACTCCGGCTTGGTAGGAGTGGTGGGAGGACACCAGGCCTTCCCAACGAGCCGCCATCGGACATGTGCTCGACGGGGTTACCAAACAGGGGCTCCCTGTCGGCTCCTCGTCAAGGGCGGAGCCCGGTCACCCCCGCACCCAAAGGAAGCGGCGGACCGGCCCCAGTTGGGGCGGAACCAACCAGCCGAGGGCGTGTCACTCCCCGTTGAGCATGCGCAGAGAGAGAGAGGTGACGTCAGAGATGCGCGCTGAGCTTGGAGCAAGCAAGACCACCTCCGAGCGCTGTGAGACCTCCCTGCATCTTTGAACCGTGCTTTATCCTGTCCCCGAGCCAAGGTGCACCTTGTGCCAGCGACCTACCTGTCCATTCCTGCCATCAATCCCCGTGTGAGTCTACCTTGTCCGTTTGTCCGTGGTCTGTCTGGGATAGATAAGACTGTATTTAAGTGCCCATCTCTTCTGTGTCTTTACCTCACTCTGCCTTGTAATCTACCCCCTTTTCTCCACCACTGTAATTATACCCTCCTCCGGAGGTCTTGAGAACTGTACCCCCCTTGCGTCGTTTCATCTTTCCCAGTCGTCGTGTCCTTTCTATCATTGATTTGGCATAGCACGATTTGGCCAACGTCTGGGTGAATCGGGTGAGTCGGGAAGAAACGGGGAACAACTGTTCGGCCGCGGTTACCTCCGCTCGGTAAATAACATCCAATCCGCGGACCGTAACAATATATACACTGTATATATATCTATATATATATATATCTATATATATATTTGTGCAGCGTCTGTCCTGTCCTGTGTTGTGTTGTCTTGTGTTGTGTTGTCACTGAACTACTTTCTCAAACTTTTGTGAAATCGTACCAAACTTCTGGTATGCACATATCTCTCCCGTCGGTATGTCCTAAGTGTTTTTTTTGGGGGGGAATTTATTTGGGAATTTTTTTTTTTTCAACTTCAATTGTTTATAAAATGTGATATCACGTATATTACATATACATTTGTGCAAAATAATTGTTTGAATTATGATTTGTTTAAACCATGACAAAACGGCAACTCCGGTACAGTCATTTATCTATATATCGACACATCTGGGCAGTGTCTGTGTTGTCACTTAACGACTCCCTCAAACTTTTGTTTCCGTGGTTGTGAAGTGTTTTTAATAACGTTGTGGTGGTTTTGAATCACGTGGTGGTGAGGTATTTTGAATTATGTGGTGGTGAGGTGTTTTTAAATGACGTGGTGGTGAGGTGTTTTAATATCACATGGTGGTGAGGTGTTTTTGAATCACATGGGGGTGAGGTGTTTTGAATTACGTGGTGGTGAGGTATTTATAATTACGTGGTGGTGAGGTGTTTTTAATTAGGTGGTGGTGAGCTGTTTTGAATTAGTTGGTGATGAGGTGTTTTGAATTATGTGGTGGTGAGGTGGTTTGAATTACTTTGTGGTGAGGTGTTTTTAAATGATGTGGTGGTGAGGTGTTTTTAATTTCGTGGCTGTGAGGTGTTTTTATTACGTGTTTTATGGATGTGAGGTGTTTTTATTACGTGTTTTATGGCTATGAGGTGTTTTTATTACGTGTTTTATGGCTGTGAGGTGTTTTTATTACATGTTTTATGGCTGTGACGTGTTTTTAATTTTGTGGTGGTGAGGTGTTTTTATTACGTGTTTTATGGCTGTGTGGTGTTTTTATTACGTGTTTTATGACTGTGAGGTGTTTTTAATTTCGTGGTGGTGAGGTGTTTTTATTACGTGTTTTATGGCTGTGAGGTGTTTTTATTACGTTCTTGATGGCTGTGAGGTGTTTTCAATTTTGTGGTGGTGAGGTGTTTTATTACGTGTTTTATGGCTGTGAGGTGTTTTTATCACGTGTTTTACGGCTGTGAGGTGTTTTTATTACGTGTTTTATGGCTGTGAGGTGTTTTTATTACGTGTTTTGTGGCTGTGAGGTGTTTTTATTACGTGTTTTATGGCTGTGAGGTGTTTTTATTACGTGTTTTATGGCTGTGAGGTGTTTTTAATTTTGTTGTGGTGAGGTGTTTTTATTATGTGTTTTATGGCTGTGAGGTGTTTTTATTACGTGCTTGATGGCTGTGAGGTGTTTTCAATTTCGTGGTGGTGAGGTGTTTTTAATTTTGTGGTGGTGAGGTGTTTTTATTACGTGTTTTATGGTGGTGAGGTGTTTTGAATTAATGGCGGTGAGGTATTTTGAATTACGTGGTGGTGGGGTGTTTTGAATTACTTCGTGGTGAGGTGTTTTGAATTACGTGGTGGTGAGGTGCAATCGTCCCAAACTTCCAGTCTGCACCTACCCCTCCCCTATGTATGTGCTGAGGAGTTGTTTCTTGAAAAAAAAACATTCAACCTAAATCTTCAACCTAAATTGCCTATAAAAATGTAATATCACAAATACAACAAATACATTTGTGCAAAGTAATTGTTTGTATTATGATTGGTGAAAATCATGACAACACAGCAATTCAGGTACAGTCATTAGCCTCAGCTAAAATAAGCCCGTTCCTCAGTATCGAATATGGTTTATATGGTTTATTTTGGTTTATTTTGCTATACTACAAGAGGAAATGAAAGAAGGGAATATACAAGAAAGAGGAAATAAAAGGACATCGGGCAACCTTATACACTCTTATATAACACGCCCAGGACAAACAGACAGAATCACACGTAATGGTAGCTGGTAGGGGAGGAAGCTCCAGGCAGATGGTTCCAGGCGATGGGATGGTCCAGGCTCCGGGTCCGTGGGCGAAGAACGGCTGGCAGCTTAACGCGCGACCGGACCTTACATATGCAAGGGGCTGGAATGCGCGTACGTATAGCGTGCTGAACGCTCTCAGAACCACGGCAGTTCGTATCGAAAACGATCGTCCCAAACGATCCTCCGCGCAATGTTCTTATATTCGCCGCCTCTGCGCTGTTCCCACAAGTTTGCCGATCTTCTCTCCTCGCATCTGCCGATCTCCCATGCATCTGTTCTCTGCGTAAGAAGGCTTCGCACTCGCGCTTTTATTACAAGCCTCGCGTATCAAGCCGCGTCCGCTTTTCTCCGCCTACCGGTGAACATGCCTCGGCCCAGATTGGTCACGAGGGTTCATTGTTACCTCCCCTCGTGATGCGTTGATGGGGCCACGCCTATGTTCCTGGCCGCTCCTCCCTTTTTCTCCCACTCTGACCGCGTGCGTAATGGCGGCGGGCAGGAACAAACCAAAAGGCAGCGACGCTGCTGGCAATGGCGGCTTGGGGCGAGCTTTAGCTCCAAGGCAGCGAACGCTGCAATACGGCTACTGGCACTTTGGAGAGAGAGAGAGAGATTGGGGATAATTGAAGGGGCCTAGGTTATTTAAGAAATACAATGCTAAGTCAAACTATTGGAAACAGATCCTTACCTGAAACACATACTAATGAAATAACAAAAGAAGATCCTATGGTGTCCTACGTGTTGTACATGGCCTAACTAGGGTGCGACCTTTGACCTTTACACCAAAAATGGGAATATTTACAGGGGATTATTTATAAGGGAACATTTACAAAAATCTACTCGTGAAGGGTTCTCAAAACCGCAACACGCGGCACCCTCATTAACTCCAGGGCCGTCCCGGCCTGAAAGAACTTTAACTTAGTGTGACACTCAGGTGTGCAACCCTCTACTATTAACTTCACCCTGAGTGCGACATTTTTAAAACAACTACGTATGTCCCGCCTGCTGCGTTGCATTCTATCTAACTGACTCACGCCCACAGGATAACCGAATCACGGAATTGTCTTCAAACTACACATTGACGGTGGGGAGCATTATTTACAAAGACACTATTTGGTATTTACAACGCGAACCCAGGACCTGTCTTTTGGGAAACAAAACAAGATGGTTTGAAAAGAGGAAAGGCATGCACTGCACTGCACCGATACCACCAGCACCAATAAACACCAAAAGCACCAAAGTACCAAAATACACAGTCAGCACCATCCAGTGCACAGTCATCACATTTCCATATAATAAGCAACAATGCTCAGCCGATGGCGTCTTCTCTTCTTTGCCGATGTTTCTGGGCGACTTCTTGCTTGCTGCCTATTTTAATAATAAAAAGAAGGCACAAAATGCGTCCATTTCTTTAATTATGGCCAGCAGGGGCCAACTAAGTTGTCCCACCTGCATGGCTTAGGTGCCACCTCAACCGTGGTCCACAAGCAAGATCTCCTGGCCACAATGGCCGGTCCCCAGCAGAGGTGCCAGGCCCAAAAACGTGGGGTCCATAAATGTGGTGCTCGGCCACAGACCTGTGGTCCATATGGTGGTGCTCGGCCACAACAATGTGCGGTCCATAAGTGTGGTACCGGTCCAGGCAGGCAGCAGCGAGGGTGCGGGCACACAACTGCGGGTACCTGCACACTTTCCCCTCAGCACACAAAGACCACGGTCCATGAGTGGGGAAGGAAGACAAAGCAGGGTTAGCGGGGTGCAAGGGCGCAAGGGTACACATCAACACAATGTAATGCTGAGGTGAGGTGCTCAGGAGAGCGAGCGGAGAAAGCTTGCCATCAATCAATTTATCATCAATGCCTCCTAAGGAGGAAGAGATGGAATAACAAGCACAATGTCACCCCCACGTCATGATGCGTCTCATCATTCCAAACATTTGCACAAACCGGTGGTGTGGAGTCCTATCACCCTGGTGAGTGGATGTAGATGGTGCGAAGAGATTCCAATCCTAACTATACTCTAAATTACTTTAACACTCTTTACACTACCTGGGGTCTTTTCCTGCCAATCCATTGGCCATCTTACACTATGTGGTTCTAAGAACCGAACTCCCATTGACCAAACTGTGGTGCTCACCAATTTGGGGTCCCACTCCCCCGATTCTACTCCCTGTGCCCTCGCACAATTTCCGGGCTGGGTCGTGTGGCGCTCCCAGCAGGTCCACTCACCTGCACACCTCCACCACTGTAGTTGCCTCCCGAGCTTACCTGCTTCTTACCCTAACCTACCTGGGGAAGGCCCTCTGGCGCTCTCACCCCCTACCGCCCTCTCTGGCGTCGGGCTACCCGGGTCCGTCCTCCGGATCCTCGGGCCCCATTGAACAACCCTACTGGCTCCCAGAGCCTACCTGCGGCCTCACCTGGCTGACAGACTAACAGTGGCGGAGTGCCCATTTAACCATTCCTCTAACAGGCCACACGCCCAGCCATTTGACTCCACTAATGCATCCAACACAACACTTCTGTGCAACTACCCGCACCACAGATGCCAATATCCAACCACAATTTACCTACTCCCTCTACCTACTTTTAAACTACCCTCCAGGGGTACTCGTGAAGGGGTCCATCTTGCCCATCCACTCCTTTCGCACCAACCACTCCACTAAACGTATTCCACACTACTCACTCCACACCATTCATTCCATACTCCATACCATCTATTCCATACTCCATTCACTCCATGCTCCATTCACTCCAGACCATCTATTCCATACAACCATTCTTCATTCACCTGTACTTCACTTGCACACCTGCTGCCCACACACCTGGAGGCACCTGCACACCTGGTGGCACCTGCACCCTCCTTCCCTCCAGGACCATTCACTCACCACAATACACTCCACTCAATGCACATCATGCCAATCATCATGCTCACCACAAATAACTTCCATACCCATTCCTCATTTCAGCACTGTCACCACAAGCACATAGCATCATCTAAGCTGACTACCCCCTTCTAAGATTCGTGCTTCCCAGTCGCCCCTTATACTATTGCACTCCCTCGTCATTATAATCCAACTAAGCTATTCTACGTCCCCTCTACAGGTATGATGTCGCTACTTAAATCTACAGTTACCTATGGTCATCTTTCTAAATCCTATCAATAACCAAGCCCTCCCTGGCTAGGTTTTCACAGCCACCCCATAATCTATAGCTCCTTTGCCTCCCACTCGTGTGAGGGATGGTAGAGATACCACCCCCGACACTGGGTATCAATTTCCAATCAATACCACTATCATTCCAATTTCACTCACTATCAATTCCAATTTCAAATCCCTATTACCAATTTCAAATCACTATTTCCAAATACTATTACCAATTCCAATTTCGCATCACCGGGTATCAATTCCAAACCAAAACACTATCATCATCACAGTCCGCTATATCTGAGCCTCTCGGTGTGTCCATGCATCCTTTACAGCTCGGCTTCACAAAGCCAAGCAATGCATACGGGTGGTTTGGTCTACTGCGGGTTGGGTCCGACCGGCATTCGGTTTAGGGGAGGAGGTTTGCTCAGGCCAAGGCTCCAAGCACCATCCCGGTGCGGAGCCTTGCGCTCCCAAGCGCGATGGCCCAGCCTTTCCCGGGTGGAACGCCGCCACCACAAAGGGGCGCTGCTCCGACCCCTCCTACCTTCCCTCGAACCGGGCCGGTCGCTTTGCCTGGCAAAGCGCAGACTCGACCGTGCAGGGCGGGGCCCGGCCCGAATCGTGCACGACGCTCCGAACAGGAGCGACGCGACACCAATCCCCGCCGGCTCCCGCAGCCCACACCGCCCGGCACGGGCTGGGAGCTCGCGTCGGCTATACGTCGGCCTAACTGCTACCCCGGTCAACGTCGATGCTCCCCGTACATGCTCACACCACGCGTTCCTTTTTACATTCACCAAACCCGGCGCTCCAACGCCTCTCGTACATCCCACACGCTTTGTCACAGCATTCGCTCGTGCATACCCCCTTCTTATGCACTCTGTTACGCACCACTCCTCTCGCGCACCTTCCCATGCACTCATCCTACTCTCACACTCCATTGCACACCACTCCTCTGTTACGTACTCCGTACCACTCACCACGGGTGTGCACTCCTGCACATACCCACTCACGCGCTTCACCACCAACTCAGGTGTGCCTCCTCACACACGCTCCTCAACCATTCCAGGTGTGCATTCTGTCTCACTCGCCACAACCAACTCACTCTCCGTGTCACACTCATCACACATACACTCCGACGTGCATTCACTCTCGCACTCGGTATCACTCCCATACTCTGTCGCCATTCGCACACGCGCGCCGTTCATCTTCACACACCTTTTCCTCACACGCGCGCCATTGCCATTCACACAGCGCACCACGGACCTTTTACGAGCGCCTGGGTTACGCTGGAATCCCAAACGCGCAAACATTCCTTTCGCGACAAACACTTTCCTGCAAAATCTTTTCGCCCCATACACAGCCCGACTCACCTTCGGGGTTCTTCTTCTTCGCTCCACACGCACCTGCAAATCTTTATATGGATTAAGCACGGCGTCATGATGTGAGCACAGACTTTGCACATATTCCATCTCTCCCTGCCGTGAGTGCTTTTCTACGTCCGGCGTCTCTTCCAACCCAATTTCCACTACTATAACCATTTCATTCTGAATTAATTATTTTCCTCCGACAACCGCCGGCGCATATGAATTTGCCTGGTCCAATTCGGCGGCCGTCAGGTTTTTCACACCCCGTGTTGCGATTTCTATCCCGGTCCACCCGGCTGTGCCTTGCTTCACCTCGCTTTCTCCGCGCTTTCTCCGCGCTTTCTCCACGCTACCTCGTCGCATACCCGTGTGCTCCTCCCGCTCGACCTGTGGTTAACCTCCCTCTCCAATTCCTTTGCCTCATACGTGGCTTTGTCCCTCGCCAACCCCTCATTAATTGCTTTGGCTTGGCCATTCACGTCCTCCAATTCGCCCCCTAATTTGCCTTCTAGCTCCCCAATTCGGCTTTCTAATCGCTCCCCCATTCTACTTTCCAAATTACTCAACCCGTCTCTCAATCCCCCAATTTGGTTTCCCATCTCGTTTCTCCATCCTCCAATTTGGTTTCCCATCTCATTTTTCAATTGCTCACGGGTACCCCTTGCTTCATCCCTCTGCATTTCTATAGATGCAGGTAGTTGTTCTAGGAGCACATACAGGTCCCAACCCGCTGGCACCGCGGGCTCGGCTCTTGCCGCCATGTGCGAGGTGCCGCCATCTTGTGCTGCCGCCACCACGTGCGAGGTGCCGCCATCTTGTGCGCCTGCAACCCCCACTGTTACACCTTCCTCAACCCCGTCTTCCATTACTCCCACTGCCTCCCTGGGGTCCCGGGTGGACTCTAACCCCTCTTCTATCTCCCCCACCGGCATCCGATCGCCTTGACCACGATGACACGATATAATTTGGTTTTTTTTAATACTAAATTTCGTCCGCTCGTAATTTTGACCAATTCTTTTTTTTTTCAGATGTTAAAAATTCGGCCTTCAAATCCCACTCCCCGACACCAATTGTTATGGCCAATAGCACAATTGGTGTCCAAAATTTGGTCTAAATAAATTTAGTCCCAGGTTCTAAATCCCACTCCTGACACCAATTGTTATGGATCTCAGTTATGGCACTCCCCTTACCGAGGGGGGTTTAATCCCCTCGTCTATTACACTGGCCGTCTGAGTCCTAGAAGATATCGCGCTCCTTTGCGGGGTTGAGGTTGACCAGGGTGACTGGTCAGTGGAGTCTCAGATACCTTCGCCAACCTCTCCGCAAAGCAGGACGATACTTCTGCTCGAGCCACGGACAAGATGGAAGATTGCCGAGCAGTTTCGCAATCCGAAGCTCGAGCCGTTAGCAATAAAACTAACCCGATTCTGAGCGGTTCCTATATCGTGCCACCGATATTCAATGGGGAAAAGACTAAAGCGACCGGATGAGAGGAACCAAAGACTAAGACGGGTGAAGGAAGAACAAATATGGTTTATTTACTATACTACAAGAGGAAACGAAAGAAGGGAATATATAAGAAAGAGGAAATAAAAGGACATAGGGCAACCTTATGCACTCTTATATAACACACCCAGGACAAACAGACAGACTCACACGGAATGGTAGCTGGTAGGGGAGGAAGGTCCAGGCAGATGGTTCCAGGCAATGGGATGGTCCAGGCTCCGGGTCCGCGGGCGAAGAACGGCTGGCAGCTTAACGCGCGACCGGACCTTACATTTGCGAGGGGCTGGAATGCGCGTACGTATAGCGTGCCGAATGCTCTCAAAACCACGGCAGTTCGTATCGAAAACGATCATCCCAAACGATCCTCCGCGCAATGTTCTTATATTCGCCGCCTCTGCGCTGTTCCCACAAGTTTGCCGATCTTCTCTCCTCGCATCTGCCGATCTCCCACGCATCTGTTCTCTGCGTAAGAAGGCTTCGCGCTCGCGCTTTTATTGCAAGCCTCGCATATCAAGCCGCGTCCGCTTTTCTCCGCCTACCGGTGAACACGCCTCGGCCAGGATTGGTCATGAGCGTTCATTGTTACCTCCCCTCGTGACGCGTTGATGGGGCCACGCCTATGTTCCTGGCCGCTCCTCCCTTTTTCTCCCACTCTGACCGCGTGCGTAATGGCGGCGGGCAGGAACAAACCAAAAGGCAGCGACGCTGCTGGCAATGGCGGCTTGGGGCGAGCTTTAGCTCCAAGGCAGCGAACGCTGCAATACGGCTACTGGCACTTTGGAGAGAGAGAGAGAGAGATTGGGGATAAATGAAGGGGCCTAGGTTATTTAATTAATACAATGCAGAGTCAAACTATTGGAAACAGATCCTTACCTGAAACACATACTAATGAAATAACTAAAGAAGATCCTATGCTGTCCTACGTGTTGTACATGGCCTAACTAGGGTGCGACCTTTAACCTTTACACCAAAAATGGGACTATTTACAGGGGATTATTTATAAGGGAACATTTACAAAAATCTACTAGTGAAGGGTTCTCAAAACCGTAACAATATATATATACATACACACACACACACACACACACACACACAAATGTACGCCGACACATACACATATATACATACACACATACACACACACACACACACACACACACACACACACATATATATAAACATATAAACATACACACATGCATACACATACACACATAGACAAACACATATATATCAATACACATACACACACATATGTGGCAGCAGCAATCTGTTTCCCACGTCTCCGATCCCCCTCCTCCCAGAGTGAGACCCGGGAAGCACTCAGAACTGTTTACACGGTGTTTATTACAAGAGCCTGTTACATGCACGGAATGTTTCCAGTTATGCACCGAGACTGCGGCGCCCGGTACACGGCAGCACGACCCACATTAGCAAGTAGCAAGTCGTGATGCGTACAATGCACAAGGAAGTGCCCCGAGGCCATACACTGAAAACATTAAAGTTCTTACTGTCAAGACGGTTATTATACATGGTTCCTCCCCCCCTCCCCTCATCCTATACTGAGAAATCAAAGGGGTGGTCCAGACAGTGAGGAGCCTTGCTAAGGGGACAAGGCCACAGGGAGAACATAACATGGCTGGGCTGACATAACACGGCTGGGACGCAAGTAGTGGAAATGTCATTTATGGTCTTGGACTGCTCTGCGAGAGGTTTGGGAGGGTATAGCAGGGCCAATACTCAGCATTGTAAAGAGAAGCTGCGAGATATATGGGTGCCCCCCAATCATTGCTACCACACTCCTCCATCTGTCACGACAACATCTTAAAGATCGTTTTAGTTATCACCCTGGATCCCCCTGGGGATACCATTGGAAGTACTTGGCACCTATCGCCAATTTACCTTGTTCACCATGGTGGTGCGTCAGATCTTCCGGTGGCGTTTGCAGCTCAGCATTGGTAAGACAGTGTTAGCGGCATACCATCTTAACAACAGAGAAGCAAAAAGGGAACTGGGCGTGTTCGTTGACAAGAAACGCTTGGAGTTCCAGTAAGCCCGAAAGTACCTCGGTGTACGCCTAGATCGGATACTGTCCTTCAAGCAACACCGAGAAGAAGTTAAGGCCAAGGTGACATCAAGGGTCTCGCTTATCCGACGTCTCGCTGGTACGACCTGGGGAGCCTCCGCTAAGACCCTACGAATATCCACGCAAGCCCTGGTCTTCTCTGCAGCCGAATACTGCACCCCAGCCTGGAGCAGAAGCCCACACGTGAGAAAGGTTGATGTTGCCATTAACAACGCCCTCCGCATTGTAGCTGGTTGTTTGAAGCCCACCCCGGCATTCCACCTGCCAGTCCTAGCGGGAATCGCCCCGGCCGGCCTCCGATGGGAGGCTGCTACCCTCGCCCTGGTAAGGAATGCCCAGAAACATGACTGGTACATCCTGCACTACAGCACAACGATAGTGGCGCCTCCAAGCAGACTCAAGTCCCGCCATCCCTACAACAAGGTGGCACAAGAGATGTTCAGTTCTATCCCTGAGGGCCTGGCTAGAAGCGCATGGTGGGCGGCATCTTGGAAGCAGGTGTGGGAAGCGGCTGGGCCCACCCACATTCATCGCTACATCTGGGACCCAGGAGGTGGCGTTGTAGGGGAAGACCTACCACGCCTGCAATGGATCTTGCTGAACCGTCTACGTACGGGGGTCGGCCGCTTCAAATCATCGCTGAAGATGTGGGGCCTGGCAGACAGCGCCGCGTGCGAGTGCGGTGAGCCTGAGCAGACTGCCAAACATAATTTCCACCTGCCCCCTATACAGACCACCTTCAGAAGCCGGCCTCTTCGACGTAGGACCAGAGACGAGGGCATGGCTGTACGACACTGAGCTGGCCATCTGATAATATATGAAAGAGAAGAGGGTCCTCCTGTCTCCGTCAAGAGCACCTCGACACATGCAATTCGGCTGGGGCCACACCCTAACCTACCATGGAGTGGGGTCAGTAAAGTGGGGGCGAAGTCCAAGTACCCCCAATGGGCCCCTTCTCCCCTTATGAGCAAGCTAGACCTAGAGAGGAAAAAGGAGAATTACCACATCGTTGTATTAGGGGGAAATTTTACCCAACGGAGCATGCATTGGATTATTGAGTCAGTGCCCCACTGGGAAATCAAAGGATTGGATCAGCATTACAGGACTCTTTGCAAAAATGGCATTACCAGACTATAATAAAATCACAGGATTCTATAAAGAAAAATAGCATCACAGGAAAATAACAAGGGAAATCATAGAATAAATCAACTTACAGGAAAAATAACACAGAAAATCCCAGGGTATGAGATGATAAAAATCACAGGATATTAAACGATAAAAATCACAGGAAAATCACAGGCTTATGAGACGATAAAAATCACAGGAAAATCACAGGCTTATGAGACGATAAAAATCACAGGAAAATCACAGGCTTATGAGATGATAAAAATCACAGGAAAATCACAGGCTTATGAGATGATAAAAATCACAGGAAAATCACAGGCTTATGAGATGATAAAAATCACAGGCAATTAAACGATAAAAATCACAGGATTATATCAAAAGGATCTCACCGTCCTCGGATTATAAAACGGACGATCACATCAAAATAACACAGGAAATCACAAGATTATATCAAAAGGATCTCACCGTCCTCGGATTATAAAACGGACGATCACATCAAAATAACACAGGAAATCACAGGATTAAATCGAAAGACCCTCACAGTCTCAGGATTAGAACCAGGCCCGCACCTCGCGGTTAGCTGGTGGGCCACTAACGTGCATGCACTGGAAACGTGTACTCTTCTTTTTTTCTGGACCGCGCACCCTAACGGAACGCGTACTCTTCTTTCTTCCGGACCATGCATCCTAACGGAACGCGCATTTTTGGGGATCACAGCTCAACGCTATGCAAACATAGCCACTGACGCCGATCCTGCGAGCTCGGGGTCACCTGGTGCACAGGAACAGGGGGTTGGCAAACCCGGACTTTCCCCTTTGCGGACGCATGATTATGGTTGGGGACAGCAATTTGCACATGGGGATGTCTCGTTTATCTTCCTCCCGCTCTCGGCCCACCATGGTCTGTTCACCTGTACCTGTATTGCAAGTTTTACTGACACACACAGATCAAATTCCTAGCCCCCCGCCCCCCATCCACATGGCATTTATTTACCTCATCTCTCAGATGGTTGGCCATTTATGGACGCATTCCCTGCGTCGTGTCTGGAAATTCAAATGCCATATTTCCTTTCACCAATTACCAAAAATACCTCCCTTTAATCATCTTCCCCGCATCTAATGATACATGATTTGCCAACCATTATCTCCCCAACCATAATCGGTCAATGGAGATACTCAGAACCTTTCACCATCTTGCTTTGTTGCCTTCCCATATTGCAAGCATCATTTTTTTGAAAAACCAGATATTTGTAACCATGATTCTGCATCGCTTCCATTCTAGAAGCGTCTCATTTTTGCAACTTAAATCCGGAATACAATCTCCCTACACATTTGCCTGCATCTAATATTATTCACTCATCTCACCAATCATCCTGTGTAAGAAAAATTATTTACATTGACCCATATCACAATTCACATCATTAGCAGCTGGTAGTTAAATATCAAAAGACATCAACTGGTATTCTTCCTTTGAAACCTCCCTCTTATCCCATCAATACCTGGACATACTCATCTTTTTGCCTTTTCCTGGATAAGCAAATTTCACACCAGTATAAATCACTGGAAATTTATCTGAAAATTACGAAATCGTCTCCAAGTTCTCTAGCTAATCTCTGTCTGCAATCACCAACTCTACCCTCCTTTTGCACTTTGCCCTAGGTTCTAGAACCTAGAGTCAACTATCCATAGTAAAACATTTCTTTACACATTTTCTTAGGGGAATTGGCCTATCAACTCCCCTTATGAGCAATAATTTAATTGATGTGATGCCAAAATACCTGGTGGGGTTCTGTTCACCTGGTCTGCAGAGCTGTGATCCGATCTGCACCAGCACCCAACCACCTCTTCGATTGGGGTCAACCTACATGTAGCAATTCGAGCGCAATTTTGTTAAACAAAATTCCCAACTTTACATTCATTGGTGCACTTTCCCCCAGTGCAAGCTAACCACTTCTATCACTTTCTTATCACAAAAACAACAGTCCATAACCACTTTCCTTTATTTCCTGCCTTTACCATCAACTTTTACAACCTTTTCCCCAACTTCCTCAGCAAATCTTGCAAAGTCACTTGTCATTGACAAATAATCCATCTGATTCGACTTTCCTTTGTCGTCTCTGCACTTTCCCAAAACATTATTCACACTTACTCCAAAACCATGTGTTATGTGGTCCTCCCGGTAACTACCTGGTCTCGGTGACCCCCGGACCGTGGGAGGAACCCCGCCAGAAAGATATATGATTTATACGCTTTCGCAACACAATCAATGTGAAAGACACAAACAATTCAAGTCAATAGGAAACCCCCACACCAAGGATCTGGATTAATGGATAATATATTCCCAATCAATCAACAATAATCAACCCTCAATCAACAACATTACTAAGATGTAGACTCATCAACAATAGCTCTAAGATGGCCATCTTATACATTCCTCCCTTGAGCCCCACTCACGACTCCCTCCATGGTCAATGTCTCTCACAATGTCCCTGTACTCCTGTAGTTCGATCTCCACACGCGGGCGGTTGATCGGACCATTCCTGACGTGCTTCCACTGTGCACGTCCCGTACCGGGAACGGCTGCTGCCGCGGACACCTCCTCGGCAGCCCACCGAGGTCGGTGCTCGTGATCGCGGCTTCGGGGCTCGCAAAGCGCGCGAGGCCCCAGGCGCCTGCCGTATGCGTCCTTGTAGACGTGGAGGTAAACGGTGCCGGACGCTGGGTTCCGTGCAGGAACCCACGGCAATTTGACGCGTAACCGGTAATTACCCCGCGCCGGTAACTCCTCTCGCCAGACGGGCTTTTCAAACGCAGCGTTCCCAACGCTGATCAATATCGACACCGCTCGCGTCGGAGCTGGGCGAGGAGCAGAAGATGGCCGCTTTCTCCCGGACCTCGTGTCTTTTTCTTCTTCCGGTTCACCATCCCGTTTCCGGTCTCCTGTTATCAGGAGCGCCTCTAACCATTTAACCACAACAACCTTTAATAGAATAAACATTAATAAGCAATGACCTGAATAGTAATTCACATAAATCCGAAATCCGTAACACTCCCCCCCTTCAAGAAAGAAAGTTTTAACCCAGCGAAAACTTTCTTTGCAGGCCAAATTTGATAAACAAACAAGATAACTCACACCCCAAATCATCAGTTCCCCCAGACACAATTATCACATCTCAAAAAAACAAAGCAACAATAGTTCACAAAACCCCCAGAGATTCCAAAGGTAATTCACTCTGGACCAAGCGTCACACTTCTAGTTTCTCTTGAATGCCGGTTAAGGGGTGGTGACCAAAACCCCAAAGTTAAACAACTCGATAGCACTTTTTCGGGAGGCCAAGCTGAGTATACACTACATGGACGCCTTAAGGAATGTGGAGTTCACGGTTAGTCCGGGGAGGAAAGTTCATTACATGGACGCCTTTAAGAACGTGGAGTTCACGGTTAGTCCGTGCAGGAAAGTTCACTACCTGGACGCCTTTAAGAACGTGGCGTTCACGGTTAGTTCGTGTAGGAGCCCAGGCTCGGCGGCTCCGCCGTATATAGTGCTTCAACTTCTCCGGACTCCTAACAGTTATGGTGGGACCACTTGACCCAGTAGTCACCTGACTGGCGGTCTCCGTCTCGGCCAGTGCTCTGACAATCATTCTTTCGGGGGATGCCGTAACTCTGGGAGCCTCCATAGTAATATCGGCTGCTGCCAACACCAAAACTACCGCCAAATTGTCCTCTTCTGTAGACCTCTCGATGCCTACGAAATGCCGTCCCTACTGTTATGGTCCGACCCTCCAAATCCTTACCATTCCAAATCTTCTCTGCCTCTCTGGCGTCTTTTGCGCTTGCAAACGTGACAAAGCCGAACCCTCTTGACTGTTGCGTTTCCCTGTCTTTTACCAACCGCACTTCCACCAGCGGCCCATATCTGTTGAAGACAGAGGTCAGAACTGCTTCCTTTGTTTTGAAGTTCAGTCGCCCTACAAATAACTTGGTACTTTTGTCGCCATCCCGAGCTGGTGTGGTGTTATTTTCCCTGCTGGGCTCTTTACCAACCCCCGGGTTACCATAAACTTGACCCCCGGCCAAATCATTCCCGATAACCACAGATACACCCTCTACAGGAAGCGTGGCTTGTAACCCGACGGTGACCGGTCCTGACACCAAATCGGATTCCAAATGGATGACATGAAGTGGGGCACTAACACAGCCACCGATCCCTTGTAACCGAACACTATCACTAGTTGCTGTTGTCAGGGAATAAATATTCATATTGACAATATTGCTAGAATATATCTCAATGTAATCTTGTTTAAAGTGGAATATGTTTTACTTTACAAAGTAAAAGGAATATGTTTTACTTTACAAGATGAGCCAAGAGCATAGAACTAGAGCTAACAGGTGATCGAGAGAGTTAATTTCAGACAAAATGTGTAACGCTCTTGGACCGCCACCTGTCTATCAAAAATAGCCTATGTTCAGTTCACTGCACACAGGCTGCAAATTCTTCCTCAGCAGGTCAGAGCATTTGACCTCTTGAACAGAAATAAGTACTAGCTGGCCAAGAGAGAGCCAAATAAGGTTTTGGATAAGGGAACCAGAGACACCCTGCATGCTCCGCAACATCAAAGGAGTTTGGGGCTTTAAAACCAAGAGAAAGTTGCGATTGGAGAGCAGAGAGAACTGGGAGAGTGACGGAGAAGCAGTGGACTGGGAGAGTGACTGAACAACGTGAAGATCAGTTGACCTGATCAACCAACTGGAGACTGGTCAACAACTGAACGAGGTTCAACAAAAGACCTACAGAAGGAGCTACAGCCACGACCGACAGAACAACGTCATTAATATCTAATTCGTACATTTAGTGAAATACAGCAAAACTCTCAAAAGTGAATAAAATATTGATTTTGCTATAACGAGTTTCTGGAAGTTTCTGAAGTAGAAAAGCAGTTAATTTATTATTCTACACATTGGTGGTCCATAAGGGAGTCAACTCCACAGAACAAGGTAAGCTTTTGTTTGTTATCTGTGTAGTCTGATGTTAATCTGCGATAATTGTTCAGTGTTTGAGTTTTGTGTATTTTGTTGATATGTGGAAGGTGGAAAAAGCCACGAGGCACACCTCCTCGAGGGAGGACCGCTTGGTCCCTTCGGGTCTTAAAGGTGTGAAAATATGTCAGAAGTCATGACGATTAAATTTTTTTTTTTTTTAATAATAATAATAAAAAATTTTTTTTGTTTTTTTTCTGTAATTTGAATTTTTTTCGGTACATTCTACGAGTGCAAAGAGCCACTAACGAATCCCGGGACGTTAGCGAAAAAGGTGCTGCATTCGTCCAGTCATGAAAATAGATTTGTGTATGAATATGCTTTTTGTTTTTTGCTTTGCTTTTTGCTTTTTGCTTTGTGTATGCTTTTTGTGTATTCATTTGATTTCAAACGTGATTCCAGTTCAATGGTCTGCATCACATATCTGCCCGTTCCTTTTGTATGATGATTCAAATATTGTTGGGTTCCTACGGTTGAGACTTATATAATATTTTTTCCTGTGGTGAGCCTCTTCTTTGATGTGGTCACGAGGGACGAGTCGATATGCTCTCGCACAAGTTGAACAGCGATTTTTTTTAAACGATTATCTGAGGATTTTTAAATAACTAGCGATTTTTGTAAAAAACAAAACAAAAAAAAACTGCATTTTATACAGTATACAGTGCTAAGGGAAAATCGGCTGGCTTCGATTTTCAAACATAAATTCCCATTGTGCTACAAAAGTGAGTTTAGCATTGTCATAAAGGTTTTCCGTGTCATCTCCAAGTAAGATTTGCACACACTGATGCCGGTAATTGTATCCTGCCACTGGAATGCGTGCAGGCAGGTTGCCCATGGCAACGCTTGGTGTTGCGTCTTGGTCCCTGTCCACTTCTTACATATGGGATCAGAAACGATTTTTTAAAATGTAACCTCTTTCACCTTCTCCTGCCCTACACCCCCCAGCCAAACACATTTGGGAGACAATTGTAATTACATATGTAAGTTACAGATGAGTATTGGGGAGGTCATACAGGAATTTATTGAAATAAGATACTATGCCATGTGGCAAGGCAATTAACTGGACCCAAACACAAAATTGTACCTGTTTGATGAAACAAAACTTAGATCTGTATATACAGGTAAATGGATTTGGTGACCCTTTCAAGTGGTGAACTAACATCACGTCCTTTGCCTCCCCCCACCCCCCCTTTCATTTCCTGTCCCCTCTACCCCAATCCTAAACCCCATCCTGCCATCATCCTCCCCATCAAGTCAGGTTATATTACAGATTGTGAGGCATGTATAGAAGTGTGTTGTTGAATAGGATTGTTGATTGTATGGGATTGGATGGGATTGTGGATCCCATATCCCATTGGATCCCATATTGATTTAGCATATCACCTCATTATGTGGTCTTGCTGTGTTTTTTTGTGTGTGTGGGTATGGGTATGTGGGTATGTATGTGTGGGTATGCATGTGTTTTTGCACCCCTCTTTCCCCCCCTCCTCCAACCATGGCCCCAATACTGCTAAAATAATTTGTGAAATGGTACGACAGTTTACATCGTTAGATAATATACAGATGAGTGTATGACTTGCACAGAAGTTCGAGAGGGACAATAGTATCCACCAT
This sequence comes from Myxine glutinosa, assembly GCF_964187855.1. Taxonomy (NCBI): domain Eukaryota; kingdom Metazoa; phylum Chordata; class Myxini; order Myxiniformes; family Myxinidae; genus Myxine; species Myxine glutinosa. The sequence continues at coordinate 16,895,579 of NC_136263.1, forward strand.
ATAACCTCTCACAGCCTTGTAAGGGAGAATAAGTGCAGCCAATAATACACAGTTATTTTTACAAAAATACAATGAGTGTCGTATTTCGCATAGTATTAATACCCCTAAGGGAGCCCCGCCACACCCCCCCAGCCTCATCCCTCCCTTGGCATTCTGCCACTTCTCCTCCTCCCTTCCCCACCCTTCATCATTAATGATCAGTGGTCTTGTTCATTCGCAAAGTTTGTTGAAATGACTGATTATGGTATGACTCTGATTATGGTAATGCATTACAAATTACAATTTACAATTTTTTTACAATTATAATTTATAATTGCCAATTTACAATTATGGTAAATTTACATTTACAATTTATAATTACAATGATTTACAATGAAAATGGTTTTACAATCATGAAAATTGCTATGATTGTCAGGCATGTCAGCATGTCATCATGTCATCATGTCAGGCATGTCATCATTGGGTTTTGATGTAAATTGAGTGCATGGGCTGTTAAGGATAGTTTTACAGCCCTGCAGGATAAATGCTGTATTACAGGTCACAAAGTTTGTTGGAAGGTTGCACTTTCAGTGTGATTGGATTACATGGGTCAATATTATGAATTAATTGCCATTCATTGGTACGGCATTTCAGGAATAATAATATAATAATAATAATAATAATTCATTTATTTTGTATAGCGCTTTTCCAGAAGCCCAAAGGCGCTTTGACAGAGTGGAAAACATAATGCATAACAATACATGAAAACAACAATTGCAAAAAGACAAGAATCAAGAAAACAAACAGCAGCGATATACGGCATATATATAAGACAAGAATCAAAAAGACAAGACAAGAATCAATAGGGAAATATTTAAAGCAAAAGGAGGGAGAAGGAGAAGAGATAGTCAGGGGTTAAATGCTGTGGGTTGAATGTTGAATGCAGCGTTGAACAGGTGGGTCTTTAGTGATGTTTTGAATGTGGTGAGTGAGGAGGAGTCTCTGATGGTGTGAGGTAGTGAGTTCCAGAGGGTGGGAGCAGCGATGGAGAAGGCCCTGTCCCCCCAGGATCTGAATTTGGTCCAGATGGAGGGGGTCAGGAGGTTGGTACCAGCAGAGCGGAGGTTGCGGGTGGGAGTGTGTCTGGAGAGGAGGTCAGCCAGGTAGGATGGGGCCAGGTTATGGAGGGCTTTGTATGTCAAGAGGAGGATTTTGTACTGGATTCTCTGGGGGATGGGGAGCCAGTGAAGCTTGTAAAGGACGGGGGTGATGTGGTCACGGGTCCGGGAATGAGTGAGTAGACGGGCAGCGGAGTTCTGAATGTATTGGAGTTTATTGGTGATTTTTGAGGGTGAACCATAGAGGAGGCTATTGCAGTAGTCCAGACGGGAGGTGATGAAGGCGTGGATGAGGGTTTCTGCAGCCGTGGAGGAGAGGGATGAGCGGAGACGGGCAATGTTTTTCAGGTGAAAGAAGGCTGACTTTGTGATCTGTTTAGTGTATTTGTCGAAGGAAAGGGTTTGGTCAAAGATGACGCCAAGATTCCGGATGTGAGGGGAGGTGGATACTGGGATACCGTCGATGTTGAGGGCAAAGTTACGGGTGGATTTTGTGAGCGTTTTTGGGCCAATGATGATTATTTCAGATTTATCACAGTTAAGCTTGAGGAAGTTGATTTGAAGCCAGGATTTTATTTCAGTGATGCAGTTTGTCAGGATAGAGTGGGTGTCGGTGGAGACGGACTTGGTGGAGATGAAAAGCTGGATGTCATCGGCGAAGCAGTGGAATTGGAGACCATGACGGCGGATTAAGTGACCGAGCGGGGACAGGTAAAGGATGAAGAGGAGGGGGCCAAGAACTGAACCTTGGGGGACACCTTGGGGGAGGGGAGCAGTGGGGGATTTGCAGTTATTGATGGAGATGAACTGGCATCTGTCAGAGAGGTATGATTTAATCCAAGAGAGGGCAGTGCCGGTAACGTTAAAGGTGGATTCAAGTCGGGTGAGGAGGATAGTGTGATCGATGGTGTCAAAGGCAGCGCTGAGGTCGAGGAGGACGAGAATGTTGAGGTTGCCAGCGTCAGAGGAGAGGAGAAGGTCGTTGGTGATTTTGAGGAGAGCAGTTTCAGTACTGTGGTTGGAGCGGAATCCGGATTGGAATGTTTCATACAAGTTATTGGCAGAGAGATGATGTTTGAGTTGAGTGGCTACAGCGCGTTCCAAAACTTTTGACAGAAAGGGTAGGTTGGAGATGGGTCTGAAGTTGTTTAGGGTGTCAGGGTTTAGACCAGGTTTTTTTAGAATGGGGGTAACAGCAGCAATTTTGAGGGAAGGTGGGACGATGCCTGTAGACAGGGAGGAGTTTATTGTTGCAATGATAAGTGGAGAGAGAGCAGGGAGGGAGGCTTTGACAAAGCTGGAGGGGATGGGGTCAAGAGTGCAGGTGGCAGTTTTCATTCCTATGAGGAGTTCAGAGAGGTCAGTAGGAGAGATTGGGGAGAACCGAGACAGGGGATGGCAGGACAAGGGGGGGCAGGTGGTTGGAGGGGGAGCGGGTGCGGCGGTGGTCAAGCTGTTGTAGATGTTGTCAATTTTGCGTTGGAAGAAAGAGAGGAAGGAGATGCAGTTGTCTACTGTGAATGACTGGGTGGTGGTGTTCAGGGGGCGGAGGAGTTTGTTTATTGTCGAGAAGAGTGCTTTTGGGTTTCCGGAGCCAGAGTGGATAATTTGAGAGTAGTAGGCAGAGCGGGCGCGGGAGAGGGCATCTTTGTAGTGTTGTATGTGGTCCTTGTAGGCTTGGGAGTGAACTGTGAGACCCGTTTTATTGCGGAGTCTTTCAAGTTGGCGAGCACGAGTTTTCATCAGGTGGAATCTTACAGCATTTTAATTATCAAGCACTTTGGGTACCCAATGAACTGGTTCATATCTGTCTGATCAATTTGGTTGATTGTCTCACAAATGAAGGGTTGAATTGCCTTCAGTGGTTGTTAAACTTGCATTTGTGACCAGACAGGATTGAAAGATATGTCAGATATGATCCAGAGGCAGAACGGTTATTTGTCAATTGACGGAAGGTATGGGTCGAAAGTGACGTCCATGATCAAATACCTCCGCCAGCGGACGGAACTGTTTTGGCAACATTGGGAAAAGGCTTAGGTATAGAGTTATCAGACTGATAAATGTGACTTTTGATATTATCATTTATGATATTTTATTATGTATTATTATTAAAATTTTATTGATTAATATTGATAAATTCATTGAAATTGCATAATTGCATTGAATATGGTCGACCTTGGGTTTGTTTGGGTTTGTTGTTTATTTTTGTGGGTATATATTTTTGTGTATTTTGTATATATTTTCACGACAAATTCCAGTTAACATCCTGCAAAATTTGCTCGTTTTTCTGGCCGAGTCGAAATTGCGTTGAGTTCCTATGGCATGCGCCATTAAAAGCGCCGTGTAATGGTTGAGCTCCCTTTATTTCGTTTTGGTCACGCGAATGAACAGACAAAATGACGAATGCTGCGGCTGGAGCAGTAGAAGCGATTTTTCTTTCAATTGTTTAATGATTAGTCGATATTGTTATGACTTATTGTCAATAGGTATACTAAGTGGTCAGGAGGTAGCCTTTTGCTATGTACAGTTTATTTTATTGTTGATTATACCACATAGCTGTGGTGATAAAGGAAATGTTTGTTTTTCAAATAGATGATTATGATATGACCATGGTTATAAAATCATGATGATTATTATGAATGATATCATAGGGTTCCAATGCAGAATGATTGCACGAACTTGGAAAAGAACTTTCAAGCCCTATGGGATAAATTGGGTATTACAAGCGATGGAGTTTCAAAATTTAGCATGATTGAAGGAATTTGACAGTCCCATTTCAGGACTTTTACGAAAATTATATTGCCAAGAGATTTGGGTACTATTAAAAGAAAAATGATGAGATATTTTTCCCAAAGAACTTTAATATCTGCCATCCATTTTGGCGATCTCACGAATGAAGGATGAGTTGCCTTTAGTGGTTGCAAAGGAAATTTGTGGAGACCAGGCAAAATGGAAAAATAGGTCGGATATGACCCTAGGACAGAACAGTGATTCGTCAATTGACATGAGGTATGAACCAGAGGTGACGACCGATGAGCTTCGATCTCAGTCAATAGATGGACCTGTCCTGACATCATTGGGGAAAGGGCTTATGCAAGGAGTCATCCAAAATGATTAATTTGATTTATTGATGAATATTGATAAATTAATTGAAATTGAATAATTGAATTGAACTGAATAAATTTAATTGAATAAATTTAACTGAATAAATTGAACTAAATAAATTGAATTGAATATATTGATTGTTTGATTGATCAAAATTGCTGTCTCAAGAAAGAAGCTTTGAGACATTTGCGAAACATCAATGTGCAGACAACCTTGGACGATGAACGAGGTGGTGAGTCTGGTAGTCATTTGTTATATTATATGTGGTTATTTTTGTTTGACCCCCCCCTCAACAGGACTTACTGATCCAGACTCATCTGCAACACTGATCAGTGAGATTGGGGTGTGGGAAAAGCCACAGGTAGTACCTGTACCTGTACCTGCCGAAAGACCAGAACAGAGTGCAGCGATTGGTTCTAGTCAACAGAGGACAGGTGAAAGAAGTGACCCATTTGAGGTAACTACCCAAGAGGGTGCAATTGGGGCACAGGAACCGACTCAAAGTGGGCAAACGATGCAACCAGCTGCTATACCTTTATCATGCTCTCCATTTCACCATACAAGGAGTAAAAGTCGTGTGATAAATGCCAATCAATCTAACGATCAATGTGATTGGCTAATGAATGATCAAAAGTTGACTCTCTCACAAGGAGGGTTTGAGCAATGTGGTGTTATGAATTTTCCTCTGCGGCAATTTCCAGGGGCAAATCAGCAACACCCAGATCTGATGTATAGACCATGGCAGGTACATCAATTGAAGGCATTGCAGAGTAGTATGCCATCAATCAAAACAGATCCACTTCAATTTGCGGAAGAACTGCGGTTAATTGTGGAAACTCAGTTGCCCACTGCAAGAGACATGGATATACTTTTGAAGTGGTTAATTCCTAATACCACCACTTTGAGGAACTTAATGCGTGAGGCCAACTGGGTAAATATGGAAGATGGACAGGTAGACATGCCCACGGAGGCTAGAACGGCACAGATCAATAAATTGATAGAGGCCATACAAAAATTGCCACCAGTGACGGATTGGAACAAAGTGGTTACATGCAAGCAGAAAACAGGCGAAGATGCTAGCGATTATTTGGACAGATTGCAAGATGTTTTCCGACTATATTCAGGAATAGACCGGGCACAAATTGAAAATGCCTTAAAACCCCTTTTTATTAATGGTCTGTTGCCCAAATTGAAGAGTGAAGTGGAAAGACGATGTATTGCTTGGGAAGGCAAGCCAATGCAAGAAATATTGAATTACGCCTTGCATCATCAGCGGATTCAAGCCAGGAATAGTGCTGTAAATGCCGAGAAATTGATGCAACTACAGACTCAAGCCCTGATGACTACAAATCAACGCAATAGGTTTTCTGGGCAACAACGCAACAATGCAGTAGGAGATAACCAGAGAGTGGAGTGGCAACCCAGAAACCAAGAGATGCAGCCTAGAAATACAAGTGAACAGGTGGACAAACCAGCCAATGACAGACATCGATGTTTTAATTGTGGAAATATTGGACACTGGAAACGATGTTGTCCATATTCAAATAGGAAGACGAGTTCATAGGACGAACCAAGATCAAGGGTACCAGTGCTTACCGGTACCTCAGATAACGATTAGGCTTTCATTGCTGCAGATCCCAAATGACGACAGGCCTCAACAGATTAAATCATAAGACCAACATGAATAATTGTTCATGCTTCTTGTCTCAAAAAAAATTTCGGAGCAAGAATGAATTTTACTTTTGCTTATTAGCGAATTAATAATTAATTGATTAAATGCCAAAATTGGATTTTTTTGGAACATGAATTAAAAGATCCAGAATTAGAGTTCATTCTGGAAGCCTCATATTTGCCAATTATAAATGTCGTTTTAGGGAGTATTTTGGGCAAAACAATTTTTTACAACAAAACAATTACCAAAGTGTGGAACATTGCTTTGCAAAAAAAAAATTTTTGGAAACCAAGTGACGAGCGTCACATGATCAGCAGGTGGGCATTCTGGACTATTTTTTGCATGCTGATAGGTCAGTGGTCGACTGACATGTAAATAGATGTATTGTAAAATTTGGATAAATTATTGTGGGACAAAAAAAGGGTAATTTCAATGTGACATTATAGGGGTTTTCTAAAAATAAACTTTTTGTCTATTTGTGTATTAGCGTTTCTAAAATTAAAGGATAAATTTTACGAAATTGAAATGAAATTGACACCCATCTTGATCTGTTAATGATGGTTCAAATGCAAACAAATATACATAATGCTTGGGTTTGTGTATGTTTGTGTGTCAATGTTTTTTGTTTTGTGTGTCAATCTTACAAGAATATCCAGAAAATTCTTCCAGTGTCAATCCAGTGTCAATTTCCAGTGTCAATCTTACAAGAATATCCGGAAAATTCGTAAAATAAAATAAGAATATAATTTGATTATGTACATTATCTCTTTTGTCAAGGGAGATGAAATATACAGATTTGATGTGCTAGGTTATGAGCAGCCATTAATTAATAGTAAAATTGTGAGTAATTTTGGGTTTCCATTTTTGATAGAATTTATATGAGAATAACAGCTATTTATGGATAGGAGCTTCATAAACAAAATGAGTACAAAATTAGCCAAATTTGGAAGTGGTCTTACACTGACTTTCCAGAGTACTCTGCTCATGGATTTTTACATATATAAACTTTACCTTTATCACCATATAAATTGTGCTGTATGTATGGATGTGTCTTAGGCATAGATGATATGGGCAGATAGTAAAGAAAATTTTGTTGCATTGAACTATTGTGAGTTTTACAACGAAATGCATTGTGAATCTTAAAACCAAGGGGCAGATGTGAACGCGCTGTTATGTTTTTTACACTCAGAACACGATGTTACGTGTACCTGCAACATATTTTGTTAATCTGCCACACCTATATTGGCATACTGGTGTCAGTAGTATTCACTAGTTGCATGAAATGGATGAGCAACTTTTAAGGGAGTATACAACCACTTATTTGGATATTTTCTACAAAAGTAGGGGTTTCAATAAGTGGTAGCTGTACACATGGGATTTATCAAATTAAGTTATGCAGTTTAAACAAAGTTACTGGTAAACAGAAGGGAAATGGATAGTAAATAAATTCTTCAATGCTGGGTAAATTTAATGAGATATTACAAAGACTTATAAGAGCTACTGTTCTTCCTTATAGCAGTGGGAAAAGAGAGAATTAGAACCAAATGAATCTATAAATGAATGTGATAGGGATAATATCCTCAATTTGTGTTACTTATTTGATTGTGGGTAAAGAAATTATTTTATCGTAATGGATTGTTAACAGCAGCCTGAAAAATGTCCTGAGAGTGTGCATCCATGTAATTAGAAATCCCAGATTTGTTTTCATAAACAACATTTTGTAGAGGTCTTATGTCGACGAGCACTTACTTGGTAGATAAAAAGGTACTGCATGTTGGCAGCCACTTTTGCGGCCATTTAGGCCAAACACATTGAGAGAAAATTGTCGTTCAATACGTAATTTACACATGGCTATTTGTAAAAGGGAAGTTGTTGCGATGGGAAACATTTCTGAAGGTTTATTAAAATGTTATAATATGACATGTGTCAAGGCAAACTATTGGATGGGAAAATTAGATCTGGTTATAGAATGAAGTTGCTGACCCTTTGAAGTTAATTCTTTGAAATTGATTGTTTTACTAGTATTTTGAGTTCAACTTGGAAATAGTTTGGTAGAGCTTTGTTAAAACCTATGGTTGTGGTATTTTGGAACGAATTCACAGATCATAGGAAGTTGATAACAATAGAAACAAATATGGACCCCGGGAGATAGGGGCATCAGGATAAGGCAAATAATCAGATTTATGTTATATATTAAGGGATTTTTCTTTAGTCACATTTTAAGAAGTTTGTTAGTTTGGTATATAATGTTGAATGTCATTGACATATAATTATGTTATAGGTATGAACATATACGAGGAGTAGCAGCTGAGATACTCCAATATTTGTTTATTCGATTAGTGGTTATATTGGCAATAGTTTTAGTAGTGGCTTGCTTGAAAACTTAGTGACGGTGGGTTTGAAGAAGATAACAAACAACACTATGATAGTGCAAGCAGCCACAAAAGAGGAAATAAAGAAAGCAACAAATGAGGAAATGAATGTGGAACCACAAAAGAGGAAGACTTCTATGGCGACATGAATACTGAGATTCAACGATTGAATCAAGTAATGTTGAAAATGAATACAGTAGAGTTAAAATCTGACGACTCTACTCTCTGTCGCTCCATTCCTCATCCCTCAGATCGGCAGTCTGCAGCCTCCTCACTCTCTGCAGACCTGGACAAAATCACAGACTGGTCAAACAAGTGGAACATGTCTTTCAATCCTGACAAATCTCACACTCTTACAATGTCTCTCCGAAAGGACCGACTGGACAACCCTCCCATCTACTTTCTCAACAATCCTCTCCAAGAAGTTCTGTCGCTCAAGCTTTTGGGTCTCACTATCTGCCATGATCTTTCTTGGGAAAACCACATTTCCAAGCTGGCCTCCAAAGCCAGTCGCCGACTGGGCATCCTCCGTCGTGCGAAGTCCTTCCTTGGCACACCTGAGCTCCTCACCACATACAAGGCTTTCATCCGCAGCTCAATGGAATACTGTTCCCCCCTCTGGGCTGGTGCTCCTGCCTCACACCTTGCTCGGCTTCACGCTGTTGAGGCCAAAGCTTTCAGAATCATTGGAATCTCCTGCGATGTAGTCAACGCCGAGGGCCTTTCACTCACTCACCGCAGGCAGGTTGGTGGTCTTTCTGTCTTCTACCGACTCCTCTCCGGCCTTGCTCCCCCAGCTCTCTCTGTGCTCTGTCCCCCCAATATTCCTTCAGGTCGCACAAGATCTGCCTGCAACCCTCTTATGGTTAAACTGCCAAAGTCTAGGCTCTCTGCTCACCTTCACTCTTTCATTCCCCTTTTCTCCCGCCTCTGGAACAAACTCCCCCACTCCCTTCAATCCCACTCCTCCCTCCAGGTCTTTAAAACAGCTGTTCACCACCATCTCTTATCTTCCCCCATCGAAAACCTTGATCTTTTCTACCCCCGGTAATTCACCCCAGAGTCCTTGCAGTGTTCATATGTTTTAATCCTCTCCCACCTCCCCCCAAGTCCTCCCGATGTCCCTGCTCTCAAATGTTGTGTTTGTGTCCTTCCCCTTCTTCCCCCTCTCTTTTGTGTCCTCCCCCCTCTCTCCCCATCTTGTCTGCCGCTCCCCTTGTTTTTTGTGTTTTGTGTGTCGGTTTGTCTTTTTGTGTGATTAATGTTTGCTCTTTCACGAGCCTCGATCTTGTATACAAAAAAAAAAAAAAAAAAAAAAAAAAAAAAAATAAGGGCATAACAACTTGTTGTGAACTATGTCCATTTTACAAGATCGATAAACTCATATCACCACAAGTTACGCTGTTAAAGAAAAACAAAAAGCGGGGAGGACTATGCTAATAATACATTATGCATAGTTTGCTTGTTTGCAAGATTTGTTGGGAATTAGATATTCCTGTTTGTGATTTAAATCATATATAATCATTATTAATGTATTTATTTTCTTTGAAGTTGGGTTACAATACCTGCATGAGTTTAATTTTTGAATTATATGAACTTGAAAGCAATTGTGGATGCTATTCTAAGTTTAGTAGTGAAAAACACATGTCTGATTTGAATATTATTCGTGTAAAGTTGTTATAAAATATAGTGATTTCATGTTACAATGTACCCCATCTGATTCAATCTGTGTGGAGAGCAGATATAAATGTGGCTAAGTAAAGGAAAGACAAGATCACATCCCAAATAGAGTGATAACGACATCTGGGAAGAAGTTTGAAAAAGGAAAATTTGTGAAAATGAAGTTAATCCTGGCATACACCCTCTTTCTCAAAGAATGATGAAGAAATACTCCTTTGTAAGATGGATGTTTACCTTCACCAAGGGAAAATTATGTGACCATTTGTCTGGGTCACACTGCAACATATGGAAAAGGGCGATCACTTACTTTTGTTTGAATACCTCGAACATTCATCACATCAGCAATTGCAGGACGACGACATTTTACCTGCAACGTCTACGGGATACGGTGACGTGTGTCATTACTTCACCAACTTCCGGGGAGCCAGCATGGAGCTGCAAGCGAACGGCTGCACCTTTTCCTTCACAACAGCTGTGCACGATTCTGCTGTGTGCTCCTGGTATGGACCATGGACAACTGAGTACCATGGTCCCAACATCATCATTGCGGATGCATCCGGCATCCCTGCTCCACATCTTGTTGACAAATCAACATCACATCAATACTTGCTCCATGCTCACGATGAGTGAGGAGGCAAGTCGACTACAACTGGATGGAGGCCTTGTTCAAATCTACTATGGCTCACAGCAAGAGTGGCAAGGATGCTGCATGGAGAGCAGGGTCAGTCTATGACTCTGCCCAGCTATCACAACAGCAGAAAATCCTACGCAAATAGTGTAGGTGTTATGAAGACATTTGAAGAAAAAATGTTTCATGCTGTAATTTCAAACACAAGTGATCCGCCCCTTTTTTCAAACAAAGAAAGTCAATATTTGATTAAAGGCAAATATTTTGCCAAATGTTGCAGATGCTTTATTATTTTAATGATGAACTGAAATTATTGCGTTTTGGTGAAGGTGAAATGTTTTGTGATCTTTATGCAAATGAGTTGAATTGAATTATCAACATAGAAAGAGTCAATGAACAAGGAAATGTATTGTGATCAAAATTCTTCCAGAATGACGGTGTATGCCTTAGGAAATTGAATTACCAGATTAGTGGTTTGAATATTTAATGTGGTAATGTTTAGATTAATGGTTAATATAAACATAAAAGAAAAACTGGGGATTGTCAGGGAATAAATATTCATATTGACAATATTGCTAGAATATATCTCAATGTAATCTTGTTTAAAGTGGAATATGTTTTACTGGCTACGGCTTCCCCTTCGCTCCCACCTCTTGTTCATATGTGTGTTGTACCGTCCACCAAACAGTGATGACTCCATCTACATCTCGCTGTCTGATGATATGGACCAACTTCTATCTACTCATCCCAACTCTCTCTTCCTCATATGTGGTGATTTCAACTGTCATCATGCCAGTTGGCTGGGTGTGGGTACCTCTCTCACCAGCCATGGCTCCTCAGCAAAGGACTTCTGCGACTCACTGGGACTGACACAATCTGTCAATTTCCCGACCCGGATCTCAGTCAACGGAACATCTTCTCTTCTGGACTTGGTTATGACTAACTTCCCTGAAAATGTCTGCTGCTCTTCTTCTGCTCCGATCGGAACATCTGATCATGTCCTTGTTAAAGTGGACATCTCTCTGACCATCCTCAGGGAGCCTGCTCAGCGTCGACGAGTCTGGCATTTCACTCAGGCCAACTGGCACGGTCTTCAAGCAGCCATCAATCATCTGGACTGGTCTCCCATCTCTACCACCTCTGACATCAACTCATCCTGGGAATTCTTCCAAAGTAAATTGCTCTCTCTCATGCACAGATTTATCCCATCTCGTCTTCAGTTGTCATACCCTTCCTCCCGTCCATGGTACACGGAATCTTGTGGTGAGGCTGTTGCCCAGAAACAACTTGCCTTCGTCTCCTGGAAAGCAAATCCAACGGAAGGAAATCTCATTTCCTTCCACAAAGCCCGAAACAAGTGTGTGTCCACCCTCAGGAGAGCCAGGAAACAATATCTCTCCATTCTCAAGACCGAACTCTCTTATCTGTCTCCCTCTTCCAAATCCTGGTGGCGTCTGGTCAAATCCGTTTCTGGTGTTTGTTCCCCCTCCATCCCCTCCCTTACCTCAAACGGCTACACAGCTGACTCCGCACGTGAAAAAGCTGAATGCCTCAACTCTGTGTTTGCCTCTAAATCTTGTGTCCCAAACCCATCCCTCTCTGTACCCACCATACCCAGTCGTACCCTGTTGCTCCTGGACTCCGTGTCCTTTCCTCCTGACAAGGTGGAAAAGTTTCTGTCAACCCTCGACTCTGATTCTGCAACTGGACCCGACGGCATCAGCCCACGGGTCCTAAAATCCTGCTCTGCTGCTCTATCTCACCCTCTCTCTGTTCTCTTCACCCTCTCTTTTGCTCAAGGTCAACTGCCATCTGCTTGGAAATCAGCCAACATCACCGCTTTGCACAAAAAAGGTGCAAAAACAGATCCTAGCAACTACAGACCAATCAGCCTTCTCCCAATTATCAGCAAAGTCATGGAATCCATCATTGCTTCTGATATGAAATCTTTCCTCTTCTCCAATGGCTTGATCTCTGATCATCAATTTGGTTTCAGACCAGGTCACTCTACTCTGGACATGCTGCTTCTGCTGTCTCAACAATGGATGGAGGTCCTCAATGCCAAACAGGAAGTTAGAGCTGTCTCCCTCGACATATCACGTGCCTTCGACACGGTCTGGCACCCCGCTCTGCTCACCAAACTCTCCTCCTTTGGTATCCATGGAAATCTCCACGCATGGCTGGCGGACTTCCTCTCTAGTCGTCGTCAACGTGTGGCCCTGAATGGGTTTCTCTCATCTCCTCTTCCTGTTCAGGCTGGAGTTCCCCAAGGCAGTGTTCTGGGCCCCGTGCTTTTTCTGGTCTTCATCAATGATCTCTCTGACTCTCTCGAAAATCCTCTCTATCTCTTTGCTGATGACTCCACTCTCTGCCGCTCCATTCCTCTTCCCTCAGATCGGCAGTCTGCTGCCTCCTCACTCTCTGAAGACCTGGACAAAATCACAGACTGGTCAAACAAGTGGAACATGTCTTTCAATCCTGACAAATCTCACACTCTTACTATGTCTCTCCGAAAAGATCGACTGGACAACCCTCCCATCTACTTTCTCAACAATCCTCTCCAAGAAGTTCTGTCGCTCAAGATTTTGGGTCTCACTATCTGCCATGATCTTTCTTGGGAAAACCACATTTCAAAGCTGGCCTCCAAAGCCAGTCGCCGACTGGGCATCCTCCGTCGTGCGAAGTCCTTCCTCGGCACACCTGAGCTCCTCACCACATACAAGGCTTTCATCCGCAGCTCAATGGAATACTGTTCTCCCCTATGGGCCGGTGCTCCTGCCTCACACCTAGCTCGGCTTCACGCTGTTGAAACCAAAGCTTTCAGAATTATTGGAATCTCCCGCGATGAAGCTATCTCTGAGGGCCTTTCACTCACTCACCGCAGGCAGGTAGGTGGTCTTTCTGTCTTCTACCGACTCCTCTCCGGCCTTGCACCCCCAGCTCTCTCTGTGCTCTGTCCCCCAAATATTCCTACAGGTCGCACAAGATCTGCCAGCAACCCTCTGATGGTTAAACTGCCGAAATCTCGGCTCTCCGCTCACCTTCACTCTTTCATTCCTCTTTTCTCCCGCCTCTGGAACAAACTCCCTCACTCCCTTCAATCCCACTCCTCCCTCCAGGTCTTTAAAACAGCTGTTCACCACCATCTCTTATCTTCCCCCATCCAAAACCTTGATCTTTTCTACCCCCGCTAATTCACCCCAGATCCACCTTGTTTGAAATTCCAACTTCTTTCCTGGAAGTCCTGGCAGTGTCCATATGTTTTATACCTCTCCCACTGCCCCCTTCCCACGCCCCCCCCAAAGCCCTCGCCCTCTCTCAGATCTCTCGATGTCTCCATGTCTCTCGGTCCCTGCTCTCAAATGTTGTGTTTGTGTCCTTCCCCCTCTCTCCCCATCTTGTCTACCGCTCCCTATGTTATATGTTTTATGTGTCGGTTTGTCTTTCTGTGTGATTAATGTTCGCTCTTTCACGAGCCTCGATATTGTATACAAAAAAAAAAAAAAAAAAAAAAAAAAAAAAGGAATATGTTTTACTTTACAAGATGAGCCAAGAGCATAGAACTAGAGCTAACAGGTGATCGAGAGAGTTAATTTCAGACAAAATGTGTAACGCTCTTGGACCGCCACCTGTCTATCAAAAATAGCCTATGTTCAGTTCACTGCACACAGGCTGCAAATTCTTCCTCAGCAGGTCAGAGCATTTGACCTCTTGAACAGAAATAAGTACTAGCTGGCTAAGAGAGAGCCAAATAAGGTTTTGGATAAGGGAACCAGAGACACCCTGCATGCTCCGCAACATCAAAGGAGTTTGGGGCTTTAAAACCAAGAGAAAGTTGCGATTGGAGAGCAGAGAGAACTGGGAGAGTGACGGAGAAGCAGTGGACTGGGAGAGTGACTGAACAACGTGAAGACCAGTTGACCTGATCAACCAACTGGAGACTGGTCAACAACTGAATGAGGTTCAACAAAAGACCTACAGAAGGAGCTGCAGCCACGACCGACAGAACAACGTCATTAATATCTAATTCATACATTTAGTGAAATACAGCAAAACTCTCAAAAGTGAATAAAACATTGATTTTGCTATAACGAGTTTCTGGAAGTTTCTGAAGTAGAAAAGCAGTTAATTTATTATTCTACACTGTACTCTTTGACAATCGCAAAATGCCTTCAAACATTAAGGATTGATGGGCTCCTGTGTCCCTCAATACCCTAACAGGTCTTGGGTTAGTCAAGTCTCCCTCTAGTGAGACAAACCCCTCATAAATAAATGGTTGGTAACTCTTCTGTGGGCGATTTCTTACGTTTGCCATCGCATTCGGAGTTGTACTAGGCGGACTCCGCTCTGGGTTTTCCCTTTTCATGAGGTAACAACTGGACATCAAGTGTCCAGGTTTCTTGCAAAAAGCGCAAGTAGGCCTGGAGGAAAAACTCGTGGTCTGCCTCGGGCCCCCCGGAAAATAAGTTTGGCTTGTGCCCGTAGCCCCCTGATTTCGAACAGTTGGGGTATCAGAGTTGTCCCCATAATCATCTCGAGGCCGCCGCCATGTATTGTCGTTCTCCGCACCGGGTGTTCCATAACTCCCCTGCTGAAGTCCAGGCGAGGAGTTAGGCTTGTGGACCCCTATCCGGTGTGTTAAGGCATAATCATCTGCCATGGTGGCTGCGTCCCACAACTTTGGTACTTTCTTTTCCTGCAGGTACACTTTGATGTCCTCGTGGACACACTGTTGAAATTCCTCCACCAGGATCAAGTCACGCAATGATTCGAAGTCTTTCCCAACTCCTTTTGACTCACACCACCGATCAAACATGTTTTCTTTCACTCTGGCAAACTCCACATGGGTCTCACTCTCCCTCTTCCTGGCATTCCTGAATTTTTGCCGGTAAGCTTCAGGAACCAACTCATAGGCTTTGAGGATGTGCTTCTTCAATACCTCATAATCTGCACATTGGTCCATTGGTAGCGCCGAATAAATCTCTTGAGCTTTACCCACCAGCACACTTTGCACTAGTATGGTCCAGGCCTCCTCCGGCCAGTTTAACTGTCGAGCCACTTTCTCAAAGTGTGGAAAAAATTGAGTGACTTCATTTTCACTGAAGGGTGGAACCAGCCTCACATGTCTGCCCACATCCCAGGTGTTCTGGCTAGGTGTCGACCCCATCAGCAAGGGTGGTACCTCTCCCCGTTCTCTCATTAAATCCAGCTCCTTGAATTTAATTTCTTGCTGAAGCGCCAGACCACGTTCCTTCAACTCCCTTTCGGCTTTTCTCTCCTCTGCTTCGAGTTCCCTGGCAGCTCTCCTCTCCTCTGCTTTTCTCCCTTCTAACCTTTCCTGGAGTTCTCGTTCCACTCTCCTTTCCTCTGCTTGTTTCTCTTCTCTCCTCTCTTCTGCTTTCCTTTCTTCTTCTGCACTTTCCTTTTCTGCTTTCCTTTCTTCTTCTGCTCTTTCCTTTTCTGCTTTCCTTTCTTCTTCTGCTCTTTCATTTTCTGCTTTCCTTTCTTCTTCTTTTAACCTTTCCTGGAGTTCTCGTTCCACTCTCCTTTCCTCTGCTTGTTTCTCTTCTCTCCTCTCTTCTGCTTTCCTTTCCTCTTCTGCTCTTTCCTTTTCTGCTTTCCTTTCTTCTTCTGCTCTTTCCTTTTCCACTTTCCTTTCTTCTTCTTCTTCTTTTTTTTTTTTTTTTTTTGTATACAAGATCGAGGCTCGTGAAAGAGCTAACATTAATCACACAAAAAGACAAACCGACACACAAAACACAAAAAACAAGGGGACCGGCAGACAAGATGGGGAGAGAGGGGGAAGGACACAAAAGAGAGGGGGAAGAGGGGGAAGGACACAAACACAACATTTGAGAGCAGGGACATCGGGAGGACTTGGGGGGAGGTGGGAGAGGAATAAAACATATGAACACTGCAAGGACTCTGGGGTGAATTACCGGGGGTAGAAAAGATCAAGGTTTTCGATGGGGGAAGATAAGAGATGGTGGTGAACAGCTGTTTTAAAGACCTGGAGGGAGGAGTGGGATTGAAGGGAGTGGGGGAGTTTGTTCCAGAGGCGGGAGAAAAGGGGAATGAAAGAGTGAAGGTGAGCAGAGAGCCTAGACTTTGGCAGTTTAACCATAAGAGGGTTGCAGGCAGATCTTGTGCGACCTGAAGGAATATTGGGGGGACAGAGCACAGAGAGAGCTGGGGGAGCAAGGCCGGAGAGGAGCCGGTAGAAGACAGAAAGACCACCAACCTGCCTGCGGTGAGTGAGTGAAAGGCCCTCGGTGTTGACTACATCGCAGGAGATTCCAATGATTCTGAAAGCTTTGGCCTCAACAGCGTGAAGCCGAGCAAGGTGTGAGGCAGGAGCACCAGCCCAGAGGGGGGAACAGTATTCCATTGAGCTGCGGATGAAAGCCTTGTATGTGGTGAGGATCTCAGGTGTGCCAAGGAAGGACTTCGCACGACGGAGGATGCCCAGTCGGCGACTGGCTTTGGAGGCCAGTTTGGAAATGTGGTTTTCCCAAGAAAGATCATGGCAGATAGTGAGACCCAAAAGCTTGAGCGACAGAACTTCTTGGAGAGGATTGTTGAGAAAGTAGATGGGAGGGTTGTCCAGTCGGTCCTTTCGGAGAGACATTGTAAGAGTGTGAGATTTGTCAGGATTGAAAGACATGTTCCACTTGTTTTACCAGTCTGTGATTTTGTCCAGGTCTGCAGAGAGTGAGGAGGCTGCAGACTGCCGATCTGAGGGATGAGGAATGGAGCGACAGAGAGTAGAGTCATCAGCAAAGAGATAGAGAGGATTTTCAAGAGAGTCAGAGAGATCATTGATGAAGACCAGAAAAAGCACAGGGCCCAGAACACTACCTTGGGGAACTCCAGCCTGAACAGGAAGAGGAGATGAGAGAAACCCATTCAGGGCCACACGTGGATTACGACCAGAGAGGAAGTCCGCCAGCCATGCATGGAGATTTCCATGGATACCAAAGGAGGAGAGTTTGGTGAGCAGAGCAGGGTGCCAGACCGTATCGAAGGCACGTGAAATGTCAAGGGAGACAGCTCTAATTTCCTGTTTGGCGTTGAGGACCTCCATCCATTGTTGAGAAAGCAGAAGCAGCATGTCCAGAGTAGAGTGACCAGGTCTGAAACCAAAAAGAGCTCGAGAGCTCTTTTAACCTTTCCTGGAGTTCTCGTTCCACTCTCCTTTCCTCTGCTTGTTTCTCTTCTCTCCTCTCTTCTGCTTTCCTTTCCTCTTCTTTGATCCGTTCCTGGCTCCGTAATTGCAACTCCAGTTTCCGGAGCTCAACGTCTTCTGGTTCTTCGGGTAGCCACTGCCAGGCTAACTCGTCCCATGTTCCTAATCCCACCATAGATTGTATCACCGTGGTCTGCAACTCTGCCTTCCTCAAATTAGTTCGGACCTCCAAGTTAAAATGTTTGGCCAATTTCAAGAGGTCCGCTTTTAGTAACGCTCGGAACTGTGCCTCACTAGGTGTTACCGCAATGTTCTGTGCAACAAACGCCATGGTGACTATCGTTAACACCTGTTAACCTTCACCCAAGACTTTACCACAATTTCTCAAAAATTTACCAATTAATAATTAATTAATTAATTTTAATTAATAAAAATTATTATTTTATTATGCTATACAATTTTAGATCCCGGTAGATGGCCATCTTATACATTCCTCCATTGAGCCCCATTCACGACTCCCTCCATGGTCAATGTCTCTCACAATGTCCCTGTACTCCTGTAGTTCGATCTCCGCACGCGGGCGGTTGAACGGACCCTTCCTGACGTGCTTCCACCGTGCACGTCCCGTACCGGGAACGGATGCTGCCGCGGACACCTCCTCGGCAGCCCACCGAGGTCGGTGCTCGTGATCGCGGCTTCGGGGCTCGCAAAGCACGCGAGGCCCCAGGTGCCTGCCGTACGCGTCCTTGTAGACGTGGAGGTAAACGGTGCCGGACGCTGGGTTCCATGCAGGAACCCACGGCAATTTGACGCGTAACCGGTAATTACCCCGAGCCGGTAACTCCTCTCGCCAGACGGGCTTTTCAAACGCAGCGTTCCCAACGCTGATCAATATCGACACCGCTCGCGTCGGAGCTGGGCGAGGAGCAGAAGATGGCCGCTTTCTCCCTGACCTCGTGTCTTTCTCTTCTTCCGGTTCACCATCCCGTTTCCGGTCTCCTGTTATCAGGAGCGCCTCTAACCATTTAACCACAACAACCTTTAATAGAATAAACATTAATAAGCAATGACCTGAATAGTAATTCACATAAATCCGAAATCCGTAACACATGTCTTCAGTCACAACCCAGACGGGTTGTGAATACACTTTCCCTTTACAGGCGCATCTGCCTAGCCATTCACAGATTGTCCACAAGACGAAATCACCATATTTCACACCTCAGGTCTCGAGACCACCCAGGGGTCCCTCGAGAGATGCATCCTAATGTTAAAATCACCTCACCTCTCGAGAGCTCAATTTTGGCCCATCAGCTTGCTGCATGGACTTCATGAACACAAATCGGACAGGCAGACAGGGGTGCGACCAGGCAGGGGGTAGGGTGGAATCAACAACAACCACAATTACCTTCTGCCAAGCAAGAGGCAAGAGCAGTATCACTCCATCTGCCTTCTGCCCAAGTCCAGCCCCATTCTCTGAGTTTCCATTCACAGACAGACAGACAGAGAGACACTCGAGGCCAGTCACAAGGCTTCAATTTCCATCCGAAGGACATTACTTTATTCGATCGGCGCAGTCTCGTGGTCCACTCGATTTAACGAACTACATGCAAACAACTAGTTTGTCTACAAAATAATTTGTCCTTCGAAGGCAAATTCTGCCATCCTCATGCAGACATCAGTATCCCACTTCCCCCGTTACCTTTTGGCATTGGGCAGCATCCCAATGCTGTTAAACAAACAGCTTCAACAACTTGAAACAGTGAAATTAGTTCTCCTGCTCCTTTCCCTTAATCAAGAGCCATCATTTTTGATAAACTCATTTGAAAAATGCCCAATGGCTATCCATTCTGCTCAGGATTGCGTGCCCCTAACATAATACTGGATTATAATCTTCAACCCAGCCACTGTTTTCCCGAACCAGCTTCAACAACAGCGAACCAAACCAAGCCTGCACTTGTAAACAAAGATACCTCAGCACTCCACGGCCTTCACATTCTCAACCGAGCCAGCATTCCCAAAACAAAACATTTTGTTCTCTTCTTCTTTTTTTCTTTTCCTCAAAGTACACTGTCTGTACATTCCCCAACCACGATAATAGGAAACTTAACACTCGGACTGCGAAGCAGTCCTACCTCATCTCTCACCTCATTCAATCACAAACGAACCCCCAACCATTATAAAAACAATTATTTTAAAACCCTATGGGACGTCTTGCTTGCAGACCCACCAGAGGTGAAACTATAGCCTTCACTCACATGTGGTGGGAATTAAACCCACAAACCCCCATAAAGGCAAACTTAAATATATTGCCAGCATTCTCTCCTCCCAAATCTTTCCACCTTCTCCACTTCACCTTTGTCCAACCACTCTACCACACTTACCTGTGTCTTCGTTAATTTTCATCTCCACCTAACGTGAGTATTTATTACCTGGTTAAAACACACTTGTCTCGCACACCTGTATCACATGTTCGCTCCAAATTTCACCAATCACGTGCGCTGTTAAATCACTGAGCAGTACGGTGACCACTTCTGATACCAATCCACATGACCTCTTGGTCGCTTTAACATCCAATTGACAAAATCTCATTTAATTGCAATTCTATCAATTCCTACCGCAATTGAGACAAAGAAAATTCGATACAAACCCAATATCAAGCGAATTATTATGCACAGCAGCTCCAATACCTCTTTGATCAATCATCATTTCCATACATGACAGACAGACAGACACGTCCCTTCACATGACACCATATTCACACTGGACAGAGGATTCACATTCACACTGGTCTGGACAGAGTGACAGAGGATCACCACGATTCAACCATTATACAGTACCAACCTGGACACCCCTGTTTGAGGAAGAAGAAGCTCTGCATTTCCTAGCCATGCGATCCCTAAACATCTCTCAGACACCACAATTGTGTCAGACCACAGACCACAGGATAAATATTCTATTTAAAAGCTTACAAAAACCTCCTACGTACTCTACCACACTGCCGTCACCCACCAAAAGAATACTCTAGCCCGCCTGGCATAGCCAGCCCAAACAGACTGGAACTCTAACCACTCACACCTCTATTCCCACCGCTGCTACCAAATTGGGGTAACAGATGTCTCCATCCTACAACTACAACAATTGCTTGGTCAACCCCAGCCCATCCTGCCTCTCCAAGAGCTCCGCATCCGGACAGGACAGGCCGCTTCAAATCATCGCTGAAGATGTGGGGCCTGGCAGACAGCGCCGCGTGCGAGTGCGGTGAGCCTGAGCAGACTGCCAAACATAATTTCCACCTGCCCCCTATACAGACCACCTTCAGAAGCCGGCCTCTTCGACGTAGGACCAGAGACGAGGGCATGGCTGTACGACACTGAGCTGGCCATCTGATGATATACGAAAGAGAAGAGGGTCCTCCTATCTCCATCAAGAGCACCTCGACACGGGCAATGGGCTGGGGCCACACCCTAACCTACCATAGAGTGGGGTCAGTAAAGTGGGGGCGAAGACCAAGTACCCCCAATGGGCCCCTTCTCCCCTTATGAGCAAGCTAGACCTAGAGAGGAAAAAGGACAATTACCACATCGTTGTATTAGGGGGAAATTTTACCCAACGGAGCATGCATTGGATTATTGAGTCAGTGCCCCACTGGGAAATCAAAGGATTGGATCAGCATTACAGGACTCTTTGCAAAAATGGCATTACCAGACTATAATAAAATCACAGGATTCTATAAAGAAAAATAGCATCACAGGAAAATAACAAGGGAAATCATAGAATAAATCGACTTACAGGAAAAATAACACAGAAAATCCCAGGGTATGAGATGATAAAAATCACAGGATATCAAACGATAAAAATCACAGGAAAATCACAGGCTTATGAGACAATAAAAATCACAGGAAAATCACAGGCTTATGAGACGATAAAAATCACAGGAAAATCACAGGCTTATGAGATGATAAAAATCACAGGAAAATCACAGGCTTATGAGATGATAAAAATCACAGGAAATTAAACGATAAAAATCACAGGATTATATCAAAAGGATCTCACCGTCCTCAGATTATAAAACGGACAATCGCATCAAAATAACACAGGAAATCACAGGATTATATCAAAAGGATCTAACCGTCCTCGGATTATAAAACGGACGATCACATCAAAATAACACAGGAAATCACAGGATTAAATCAAAAGACCCTCACAGTCCCAGGATTAGAACCAGGCCCGCACCTCGCGGTTAGCTGGTGGGCCACTAACGTGCATGCACTGGAAACGTGTGCTCTTCTTTTTTTCTGGACCGCGCACCCTAACGGAACACGTACTCTTCTTTCTTCCGGACCGTGCATCCTAACGAAACGCGCATTTTTGGGGATCACAGCTCAACGCTATGCAAACGTAGCCACTGACGCCGATCCTGTGAGCTCGGGGTCACCTGGTGCGCAGGAACAGGGGGTTGGCAAACCCGGACTTTCCCCTTTGCGGACGCATGATTATGGTTGGGGACAGCAATTTGCACATGGGGATGTCTCGTTTATCTTCCTCCCGCTCTCGGCCCACCATGGTCTGTTCACCTGTACCTGTATTGCAAGTTTTACTGACACACATATCAAATTCCTAGCCCCCTGCCCCTCATCCACATGGCATTTATTTACCTCATCTCTCAGATGGTTGGCCATTTATGGACGCATTCCCTGCGTCGTGTCTGGAAATTCAAATGCCATATTTCCTTTCACCAATTACCAAAAATACCTCCCTTTAATCATCTTCCCCGCATCTAATGATACATGATTTGCCAACCATTATCTCCCCAACCATAATCGGTCAATGGAGATACTCAGAACCTTTCACCATCTTGCTTTGTTGCCTTCCCGTATTGCAAGCATCATTTTTTTGAAAAACCAGATATTTGTAACCATGATTCTGCATCGCTTCCATTCTAGAAGCGTCTCATTTTTGCAACTTAAATCCGGAATACAATCTCCCTACACATTTGCCTGCGTCTAATATTATTCACTCATCTCACCAATCATCCTGTGTAAGAAAATTATTTACATTGACCCATATCACAATTCACATCATTAGCAGCTGGTAGTTAAATATCAAAAGACATCAACTGGTATTCTTCCTTTGAAACCTCCCTCTTATCCCATCAATACCTGGACATACTCATCTTTTTTCCTTTTCCTGGATAAGCAAATTTCACACCAGTATAAATTACTGGAAAATTATCTGAAAATTACGAAATCGTCTCCAAGTTTTCTAGCTAATCTCTGTCCGCAATCACCAACTCTACCCTCCTTTTGCACTTTGCCCTAGGTTCTAGAACCTAGAGTCAACCATGCATAGTAAAACTTTTCTTTACACATTTTCTTATGGGAATTGCCCTATCAACTCCCCTTATGAGCAATAATTTAATTGACGTGATGCCAAAATACCTGGTGGAGTTCTGTTCACCTGGTCTGCAGAGCTGTGATCCGATCTGCACCAGCACCCAACCACCTCTGCGATTGGGGTCAACCTATATGTAGCAATTCTAGCGCAATTTTGTTAAACAAAATTCCCAACTTTACATTCGTTGGTGCACTTTCCCCCAGTGCAAGCTAACCACTTCTATCACTTTCTTATCACAAAAACAACAGTCCATAACCACTTTCCTTTATTTCCTGCCTTTACCATCAACTTTTACAACCTTTTCCCCTACTTCCTCAGCAAATCTTGCAAAGTCACTTGTCATTGACAAATAATCCATCTGATTCGACTTTCCTTTGTTGTCTCCACACTTTCCCAAAACATTATTCACACTTACTCCAAAACCTTGTCTTCAGTCACAACCCAGACGGGTTGTGAATACACTTTCCCTTTACAGGCGCATCTGCCTAGCCATTCACGGATTGTCCACAAGACGAAATCACCATACTTCACACCTCAGGTCTCGAGACCACCCAGGGGTCCCTTGAGAGATGCATCCTAATGTTAAAATCACCTCACCTCTCAAGAGCTCAATTTTGGCCCATGAGCTCGCTGCATGGACTTCATGAACACAAATCGGACAGGCAGACAGGGGTGAGACCAGGTAGGGGGTAGGGTGGAATCAACAACAACCACAATTACCTTCTGCCAGGCAAGAGGCAAGAGCAGTATCACTCCAGCTGCCGTCTGCCCAAGTCCAGCCCCATTCTCTGAGTTTCCATTCACAGACAGACAGACAGAGAGACACTCGAGGCCAGTCACAAGGCTTCAATTTCCATCCGAAGGATATTACTTTATTCGATTGGCGCAGTCTCGTGGTCCACTCGATTTAACGAACTACATGCAAACAACTAGTTTGTCTACAAAATAATTTGTCCTTCGAAGGCAAATTCTGCCATCCTCATGCAGACATCAGTATCCCACTTCCCCCGTTACCTTTTGGCATTGGGCAGCATCCCAATGCTCTTAAACAAACAGCTTCAACAACTTGAAACAGTGAAATTAGTTCTCCTGCTCCTTTCCCTTACTCAAGAGCCATCATTTTTGATAAACTCATTTGAAAAATGCCCAATGGCTATCCATTCTGCTCAGGATTGCGTGCCCTTAACATAATACTGGATTATAATCTTCAACCCAGCGACTGTTTCCCCGAACCAGCTTCAACAACAGCGAACCAAACCAAGCCTGCACTTGTAAACAAAGATATCTCAGCACTCCGCGGCCTTCACATTCTCAACCGAGTCAGCATTCCCAAAACAAAACATTTTGTTCTCTTATTCTTTTTTTCTTTTCCTCAAAGTACACTGTTGTCTGTACATTCCCCAACCACGATTATAGGAAACTTAACACTCGGACTGCAAAGCAGTCCTACCTCATCTCTCACCTCATTCAATCACAAACGAACCCCCAACCATTATAAAAACAATTATTTTTAAACCCTATGGGACGTCTTGCTTGTAGACCCACCAGAGGTGAAACTATAGCCTTCACTCACATGTGGTGGGAATTAAACCCACAAACCCCCATAAAGGCAAACTTAAATATATTGCCAGCATTCTCTCCTCCCAAATCTTTCCACCTTCTCCACTTCACCTTTGTCCAACCACTCTACCACACTTACCTGTGTCTTCGTTAATTTTCATCTCCACCTAACATGAGTATTTATTACCTGGTTAAAACACACTTGTCTCGCACACCTGTATCGCATGTTCGCTCCAAATTTCAGCAATCACGTGCGCTGTTAAATCACTGAGCAGTACGGTGACCACTTCTGATACCAATCCACATGACCTCTTGGTCGCTTTAACATCCAATTGACAAAATCTCATTTAATTGCAATTCTATCAATTCCTACCGCAATTGAGACAAAGAAAATTCGATACAAACCCAATATCAAGTGAATTATTACGCACAGCAGCTCCAATACCTCTTTGATCAATCATCATTTCCATACATGACAGACAGACAGACACGTCCCTTCACATGACACCATATTCACACTGGACAGAGGATTCACATTCACACTGGTCTGGACAGAGTGACAGAGGATCACCACTATTCAACCATTATACAGTACCAATCTGGACACCCCTGTTTGAGGAAGAAGAAGCTCTGTATTTCCTAGCCATGCGATCCCTAAACATCTCCCAGACACCACAATTGTGTCAGACCACAGACCACAGGATAAATATTCTATTTAAAAGCTTACAAAAACCTCCTACGTACTCTACCACACTGCCGTCACCCACCAAAAGAATACTCTAGCCCGCCTGGCATAGCCAGCCCAAACAGACTGGAACTCTAACCACTCACACCTCTATTCCCGCCGCTGCTACCAAATTGGGGTAACAGATGTCTCCATCCTACAACTACAACAATTGCTTGGTCAACCCCAGCCCATCCTGCCTCTCCAAGAGCTCCGCATCCGGACAGGACAGGCCGCTTCAAATCATCGCTGAAGATGTGGGGCCTGGCAGACAGCGCCGCGTGCGAGTGCGGTGAGCCTGAGCAGACTGCCAAACATAATTTCCACCTGCCCCCTATACAGACCACCTTCAGAAGCCGGCCTCTTCGACGTAGGACCAGAGACGAGGGCATGGCTGTACGACACTGAGCTGGCCATCTGATGATATACGAAAGAGAATAGGGTCCTCCTATCTCCGTCAATAGCACCTCGACACGTGCAATGGGCTGGGGCCACACCCTAACCTACCATAGAGTGGGGTCAGTAAAGTGGGGGCGAAGTCCAAGTACACCCAATGGGCCCCTTCTCCCCTTATGAGCAAGCTAGACCTAGAGAGGAAAAAGGAGAATTACCACATCGTTGTATTAGGGGGATATTTTACCCAACGGAGCATGCATTGGATTATTGAGTCAGTGCCCTACCGGGAAATCAAAGGATTGGATCAGCATTACAGGACTCTTTGCAAAAATGGCATTACCAGACTATAATAAAATCACAGGATTCTATAAAGAAAAATAGCATCACAGGAAAATAACAAGGGAAATCATAGAATAAATCAACTTACAGGAAAAATAACACAGAAAATCCCAGGGTATGAGATGATAAAAATCACAGGATATTAAACGATAAAAATCACAGGAAAATCACAGGCTTATGAGACGATAAAAAATCACAGGAAAATCACAGGCTTATGAGACGATAAAAATCACAGGAAAATCACAGGCTTATGAGATGATAAAAATCACAGGAAAACCACAGGCTTATGAGATGATAAAAATCACAGGAAATTAAACGATAAAAATCACAGGATTATATCAAAAGGATCTCACCGTCCTCAGATTATAAAACGGACAATCGCATCAAAATAACACAGGAAATCACAGGATTATATCAAAAGGATCTAACCGTCCTCGGATTATAAAACGGACGATCACATCAAAATAACACAGGAAATCACAGGATTAAATCAAAAGACCCTCACAGTCCCAGGATTAGAACCAGGCCCGCACCTCGCGGTTAGCTGGTGGGCCACTAACGTGCATGCACTGGAAACGTGTGCTCTTCTTTTTTTCTGGACCACGCACCCTAACGGAATGCGTACTCTTCTTTCTTCCGGACCGTGCATCCTAACGAAACGCGCATTTTTGGGGATCACAGCTCAACGCTATGCAAACGTAGCCACTGACGCCGATCCTGTGAGCTCGGGGTCACCTGGTGCGCAGGAACAGGGGGTTGGCAAACCCGGACTTTCCCCTTTGCGGACGCATGATTATGGTTGGGGACAGCAATTTGCACATGGGGATGTCTCGTTTATCTTCCTCCCGCTCTCGGCCCACCATGGTCTGTTCACCTGTACCTGTATTGCAAGTTTTACTGACACACATATCAAATTCCTAGCCCCCTGCCCCCCATCCACATGGCATTTATTTACCTCATCTCTCAGATGGTTGGCCATTTATGGACGCATTCCCTGCGTCGTGTCTGGAAATTCAAATGCCATATTTCCTTTCACCAATTACCAAAAATACCTCCCTTTAATCATCTTCCCCGCATCTAATGATACATGATTTGCCAACCATTATCTCCCCAACCATAATCGGTCAATGGAGATACTCAGAACCTTTCACCATCTTGCTTTGTTGCCTTCCCGTATTGCAAGCATCATTTTTTTGAAAAACCAGATATTTGTAACCATGATTCTGCATCGCTTCCATTCTAGAAGCGTCTCATTTTTGCAACTTAAATCCGGAATACAATCTCCCTACACATTTGCCTGCATCTAATATTATTCACTCATCTCACCAATCATCCTGTGTAAGAAAATTATTTACATTGACCCATATCACAATTCACATCATTAGCAGCTGGTAGTTAAATATCAAAAGACATCAACTGGTATTCTTCCTTTGAAACCTCCCTCTTATCCCATCAATACCTGGACATACTCATCTTTTTTCCTTTTCCTGGATAAGCAAATTTCACACCAGTATAAATTACTGGAAAATTATCTGAAAATTACGAAATCGTCTCCAAGTTTTCTAGCTAATCTCTGTCCGCAATCACCAACTCTACCCTCCTTTTGCACTTTGCCCTAGGTTCTAGAACCTAGAGTCAACCATGCATAGTAAAACTTTTCTTTACACATTTTCTTATGGGAATTGCCCTATCAACTCCCCTTATGAGCAATAATTTAATTGATGTGATGCCAAAATACCTGGTGGAGTTCTGTTCACCTGGTCTGCAGAGCTGTGATCCGATCTGCACCCGCACCCAACCACCTCTTCGATTGGGGTCAACCTGTATGTAGCAATTCTAGCGCAATTTTGTTAAACAAAATTCCCAACTTTACATTCATTGGTGCACTTTCCCCCAGTGCAAGCTAACCACTTCTATCACTTTCTTATCACAAAAACAACAGTCCATAACCACTTTCCTTTATTTCCTGCCTTTACCATCAACTTTTACAACCTTTTCCCCTACTTCCTCAGCAAATCTTGCAAAGTCACTTGTCATTGACAAATAATCCATCTGATTCGACTTTCCTTTGTTGTCTCCACACTTTCCCAAAACATTATTCACACTTACTCCAAAACCTTGTCTTCAGTCACAACCCAGACGGGTTGTGAATACACTTTCCCTTTACAGGCGCATCTGCCTAGCCATTCACAGATTGTCCACAAGACGAAATCACCATACTTCACACCTCAGGTCTCGAGACCACCCAGGGGTCCCTTGAGAGATGCATCCTAATGTTAAAATCACCTCACCTCTCAAGAGCTCAATTTTGGCCCATGAGCTCGCTGCATGGACTTCATGAACACAAATCGGACAGGCAGACAGGGGTGAGACCAGGTAGGGGGTAGGGTGGAATCAACAACAACCACAATTACCTTCTGCCAAGCAAGACGCAAGAGCAGTATCACTCCAGCTGCCTTCTGTCCAAGTCCAGCCCCATTCTCTGAGTTTCCATTCACAGACAGACAGACAGAGACACACTCGAGGCCAGTCACAAGGCTTCAATTTCCATCCGAAGGATATTACTTTATTCGATTGGCGCAGTGTCGTGGTCCACTCGATTTAACGAACTACATGCAAACAACTAGTTTGTCTACAAAATAATTTGTCCTTCGAAGGCAAATTCTGCCATCCTCATGCAGACATCAGTATCCCACTTCCCCCGTTACCTTTTGGCATTGGGCAGCATCCCAATGCTCTTAAACAAACAGCTTCAACAACTTGAAACAGTGAAATTAGTTCTCCTGCTCCTTTCCCTTACTCAAGAGCCATAATTTTTGATAAACTCATTTGAAAAATGCCCAATGGCTATCCATTCTGCTCAGGATTGCGTGCCCCTAACATAATACTGGATTATAATCTTCAACCCAGCCACTGTTTCCCCGAACCAGCTTCAACAACAGCGAACCAAACCAAGCCTGCACTTGTAAACAAAGTTCTCAGCACTCCTCAGTGCTCAGTTCTCAGCACTCCACGGCCTTCACATTCTCAACCGAGTCAGCATTCCCAAAACAAAACATTTTGTTCTCTTATTCTTTTTTTCTTTTCCTCAGAGTACACTGTTGTCTGTACATTCCCCAACCACGATTATAGGAAACTTAACACTCGGACTGCAAAGCAGTCCTACCTCATCTCTCACCTCATTCAATCACAAACGAACCCCCAACCATTATAAAAACAATTATTTTTAAACCCTATGGGACGTCTTGCTTGTAGACCCACCAGAGGTGAAACTATAGCCTTCACTCACATGTGGTGGGAATTAAACCCACAAACCCCCATAAAGGCAAACTTAAATATATTGCCAGCATTCTCTCCTCCCAAATCTTTCCACCTTCTCCACTTCACCTTTGTCCAACCACTCTACCACACTTACCTGTGTCTTCGTTAATTTTCATCTCCACCTAACATGAGTATTTATTACCTGGTTAAAACACACTTGTCTCGCACACCTGTATCGCATGTTCGCTCCAAATTTCAGCAATCACGTGCGCTGTTAAATCACTGAGCAGTACGGTGACCACTTCTGATACCAATCCACATGACCTCTTGGTCGCTTTAACATCCAATTGACAAAATCTCATTTAATTGCAATTCTATCAATTCCTACCGCAATTGAGACAAAGAAAATTCGATACAAACCCAATATCAAGTGAATTATTACGCACAGCAGCTCCAATACCTCTTTGATCAATCATCATTTCCATACATGACAGACAGACAGACACGTACCTTCACATGACACCATATTCACACTGGACAGAGGATTCACATTCACACTGGTCTGGACAGAGTGACAGAGGATCACCACTATTCAACCATTATACAGTACCAATCTGGACACCCCTGTTTGAGGAAGAAGAAGCTCTGCATTTCCTAGCCATGCGATCCCTAAACATCTCCCAGACACCACAATTGTGTCAGACCACAGACCACAGGATAAATATTCTATTTAAAAGCTTACAAAAACCTCCTACGTACTCTACCACACTGCCGTCACCCACCAAAAGAATACTCTAGCCCGCCTGGCATAGCCAGCCCAAACAGACTGGAACTCTAACCACTCACACCTCTATTCCCGCCGCTGCTACCAAATTGGGGTAACAGATGTCTCCATCCTACAACTACAACAATTGCTTGGTCAACCCCAGCCCATCCTGCCTCTCCAAGAGCTCCGCATCCGGACAGGACAGGCCGCTTCAAATCATCGCTGAAGATGTGGGGCCTGGCAGACAGCGCCGCGTGCGAGTGTGGTGAGCCTGAGCAGACTGCCAAACATAATTTCCACCTGCCCCCTATACAGACCACCTTCAGAAGCCGGCCTCTTCGACGTAGGACCAGAGACGAGGGCATGGCTGTACGACACTGAGCTGGCCATTTGATGATATACGAAAGAGAATAGGGTCCTCCTATCTCCGTCAATAGCACCTCGACACGTGCAATGGGCTGGGGCCACACCCTAACCTACCATAGAGTGGGGTCAGTAAAGTGGGGGCGAAGTCCAAGTACACCCAATGGGCCCCTTCTCCCCTTATGAGCAAGCTAGACCTAGAGAGGAAAAAGGAGAATTACCACATCGTTGTATTAGGGGGAAATTTTACCCAACGGAGCATGCATTGGATTATTGAGTCAGTGCCCTACCGGGAAATCAAAGGATTGGATCAGCATTACAGGACTCTTTGCAAAAATGGCATTACCAGACTATAATAAAATCACAGGATTCTATAAAGAAAAATAGCATCACAGGAAAATAACAAGGGAAATCATAGAATAAATCAACTTACAGGAAAAATAACACAGAAAATCCCAGGGTATGAGATGATAAAAATCACAGGATATTAAACGATAAAAATCACAGGAAAATCACAGGCTTATGAGACGATAAAAATCACAGGAAAATCACAGGCTTATGAGACGATAAAAATCACAGGAAAATCACAGGCTTATGAGATGATAAAAATCACAGGAAAATCACAGGCTTATGAGATGATAAAAATCACAGGAAATTAAACGATAAAAATCACAGGATTATATCAAAAGGATCTCACCGTCCTCAGATTATAAAACGGACAATCGCATCAAAATAACACAGGAAATCACAGGATTATATCAAAAGGATCTAACCGTCCTCGGATTATAAAACGGACGATCACATCAAAATAACACAGGAAATCACAGGATTAAATCAAAAGACCCTCACAGTCCCAGGATTAGAACCAGGCCCGCACCTCGCGGTTAGCTGGTGGGCCACTAACGTGCATGCACTGGAAACGTGTGCTCTTCTTTTTTTCTGGACCGCGCACCCTAACGGAATGCGTACTCTTCTTTCTTCCGGACCGTGCATCCTAACGAAACGCGCATTTTTTCTGGACCGCGCACCCTAACGGAATGCGTACTCTTCTTTCTTCCGGACCGTGCATCCTAACGAAACGCGCATTTTTGGGGATCACAGCTCAACGCTATGCAAACGTAGCCACTGACGCCGATCCTGTGAGCTCGGGGTCACCTGGTGCGCAGGAACAGGGGGTTGGCAAACCCGGACTTTCCCCTTTGCGGACGCATGATTATGGTTGGGGACAGCAATTTGCACATGGGGATGTCTCGTTTATCTTCCTCCCGCTCTCGGCCCACCATGGTCTGTTCACCTGTACCTGTATTGCAAGTTTTACTGACACACATATCAAATTCCTAGCCCCCTGCCCCCCATCCACATGGCATTTATTTACCTCATCTCTCAGATGGTTGGCCATTTATGGACGCATTCCCTGCGTCGTGTCTGGAAATTCAAATGCCATATTTCCTTTCACCAATTACCAAAAATACCTCCCTTTAATCATCTTCCCCGCATCTAATGATACATGATTTGCCAACCATTATCTCCCCAACCATAATCGGTCAATGGAGATACTCAGAACCTTTCACCATCTTGCTTTGTTGCCTTCCCGTATTGCAAGCATCATTTTTTTGAAAAACCAGATATTTGTAACCATGATTCTGCATCGCTTCCATTCTAGAAGCGTCTCATTTTTGCAACTTAAATCCGGAATACAATCTCCCTACACATTTGCCTGCATCTAATATTATTCACTCATCTCACCAATCATCCTGTGTAAGAAAATTATTTACATTGACCCATATCACAATTCACATCATTAGCAGCTGGTAGTTAAATATCAAAAGACATCAACTGGTATTCTTCCTTTGAAACCTCCCTCTTATCCCATCAATACCTGGACATACTCATCTTTTTTCCTTTTCCTGGATAAGCAAATTTCACACCAGTATAAATTACTGGAAAATTATCTGAAAATTACGAAATCGTCTCCAAGTTTTCTAGCTAATCTCTGTCCGCAATCACCAACTGCAACTCTACCCTCCTTTTGCACTTTGCCCTAGGTTCTAGAACCTAGAGTCAACCATGCATAGTAAAACTTTTCTTTACACATTTTCTTATGGGAATTGCCCTATCAACT
Organism: Myxine glutinosa; assembly: GCF_964187855.1. Lineage (NCBI taxonomy): Eukaryota > Metazoa > Chordata > Myxini > Myxiniformes > Myxinidae > Myxine > Myxine glutinosa. The sequence goes on from NC_136263.1 coordinate 16,928,244, forward strand.
CCCCTTATGAGCAATAATTTAATTGATGTGATGCCAAAATACCTGGTGGAGTTCTGTTCACCTGGTCTGCAGAGCTGTGATCCGATCTGCACCAGCACCCAACCACCTCTCCGATTGGGGTCAACCTATATGTAGCAATTCTAGCGCAATTTTGTTAAACAAAATTCCCAACTTTACATTCATTGGTGCACTTTCCCCCAGTGCAAGCTAACCACTTCTATCACTTTCTTATCACAAAAACAACAGTCCATAACCACTTTCCTTTATTTCCTGCCTTTACCATCAACTTTTACAACCTTTTCCCCTACTTCCTCAGCAAATCTTGCAAAGTCACTTGTCATTGACAAATAATCCATCTGATTCGACTTTCCTTTGTTGTCTCCACACTTTCCCAAAACATTATTCACACTTACTCCAAAACCTTGTCTTCAGTCACAACCCAGACGGGTTGTGAATACACTTTCCCTTTACAGGCGCATCTGCCTAGCCATTCACGGATTGTCCACAAGACGAAATCACCATACTTCACACCTCAGGTCTCGAGACCACCCAGGGGTCCCTTGAGAGATGCATCCTAATGTTAAAATCACCTCACCTCTCAAGAGCTCAATTTTGGCCCATGAGCTCGCTGCATGGACTTCATGAACACAAATCGGACAGGCAGACAGGGGTGAGACCAGGTAGGGGGTAGGGTGGAATCAACAACAACCACAATTACCTTCTGCCAAGCAAGAGGCAAGAGCAGTATCACTCCAGCTGCCTTCTGCCCAAGTCCAGCCCCATTCTCTGAGTTTCCATTCACAGACAGACAGACAGAGAGACACTCGAGGCCAGTCGTAAGGCTTCAATTTCCATCCGAAGGATATTACTTTATTCGATTGGCGCAGTCTCGTGGTCCACTCGATTTAACGAACTACATGCAAACAACTAGTTTGTCTACAAAATAATTTGTCCTTCGAAGGCAAATTCTGCCATCCTCATGCAGACATCAGTATCCCACTTCCCCCGTTACCTTTTGGCATTGGGCAGCATCCCAATGCTCTTAAACAAACAGCTTCAACAACTTGAAACAGTGAAATTAGTTCTCCTGCTCCTTTCCCTTACTCAAGAGCCATCATTTTTGATAAACTCATTTGAAAAATGCCCAATGGCTATCCATTCTGCTCAGGATTGCGTGCCCCTAACATAATACTGGATTATAATCTTCAACCAAGCCACGGTTTCCCCGAACCAGCTTCAACAACAGCGAACCAAACCAAGCCTGCACTTGTAAACAAAGTTCTCAGCACTCCTCAGTGCTCAGTTCTCAGCACTCCGCGGCCTTCACATTCTCAACCGAGTCAGCATTCCCAAAACAAAACATTTTGTTCTCTTATTCTTTTTTTCTTTTCCTCAAAGTACACTGTTGTCTGTACATTCCCCAACCACGATTATAGGAAACTTAACACTCGGACGGCAAAGCAGTCCTACCTCATCTCTCACCTCATTCAATCACAAACGAACCCCCAACCATTATAAAAACAATTATTTTTAAACCCTATGGGACGTCTTGCTTGTAGACCCACCAGAGGTGAAACTATAGCCTTCACTCACATGTGGTGGGAATTAAACCCACAAACCCCCATAAAGGCAAACTTAAATATATTGCCAGCATTCTCTCCTCCCAAATCTTTCCACCTTCTCCACTTCACCTTTGTCCAACCACTCTACCACACTTACCTGTGTCTTCGTTAATTTTCATCTCCACCTAACATGAGTATTTATTACCTGGTTAAAACACACTTGTCTCGCACACCTGCATCGCATGTTCGCTCCAAATTTCAGCAATCACGTGCGCTGTTAAATCACTGAGCAGTACGGTGACCACTTCTGATACCAATCCACATGACCTCTTGGTCGCTTTAACATCCAATTGACAAAAGTGAATTATTATGCACAGCAGCTCCAATACCTCTTTGATCAATCATCATTTCCATACATGACAGACAGACAGACACGTCCCTTCACATGACACCATATTCACACTGGACAGAGGATTCACATTCACACTGGTCTGGACAGAGTGACAGAGGATCACCACTATTCAACCATTATACAGTACCAATCTGGACACCCCTGTTTGAGGAAGAAGAAGCTCTGCATTTCCTAGCCATGCGATCCCTAAACATCTCTCAGACACTACAATTGTGTCAGACCACAGACCACAGGATAAATATTCTATTTAAAAGCTTACAAAAACCTCCTACGTACTCTACCACACTGCCGTCACCCACCAAAAGAATACTCTAGCCCGCCTGGCATAGCCAGCCCAAACAGACTGGAACTCTAACCACTCACACCTCTATTCCCACCGCTGCTACCAAATTGGGGTAACAGATGTCTCCATCCTACAACTACAACAATTGCTTGGTCAACCCCAGCCCATCCTGCCTCTCCAAGAGCTCCGCATCCGGACAGGACAGGCCGCTTCAAATCATCGCTGAAGATGTGGGGCCTGGCAGACAGCGCCGCGTGCGAGTGCGGTGAGCCTGAGCAGACTGCCAAACATAATTTCCACCTGCCCCCTATACAGACCACCTTCAGAAGCCGGCCTCTTCGACGTAGGACCAGAGACGAGGGCATGGCTGTACGACACTGAGCTGGCCATCTGATGATATACGAAAGAGAAGAGGGTCCTCCTATCTCCGTCAAGAGCACCTCGACACGTGCAATGGGCTGGGGCCACACCCTAACCTACCATAGAGTGGGGTCAGTAAAGTGGGGGCGAAGTCCAAGTACCCCCAATGGGCCCCTTCTCCCCTTATGAGCAAGCTAGACCTAGAGAGGAAAAAGGAGAATTACCACATCGTTGTATTAGGGGGAAATTTTACCCAACGGAGCATGCATTGGATTATTGAGTCAGTGCCCTACCGGGAAATCAAAGGATTGGATCAGCATTACAGGACTCTTTGCAAAAATGGCATTACCAGACTATAATAAAATCACAGGATTCTATAAAGAAAATAGCATCAAGGAAAATAACAAGGGAAATCATAGAATAAATCAACTTACAGGAAAAATAACACAGAAAATCCCAGGGTATGAGATGATAAAAATCACAGGATATTAAACGATAAAAATCACAGGAAAATCACAGGCTTATGAGACGATAAAAATCACAGGAAAATCACAGGCTTATGAGACGATAAAAATCACAGGAAAATCACAGGCTTATGAGATGATAAAAATCACAGGAAAATCACAGGCTTATGAGATGATAAAAATCACAGGAAATTAAACGATAAAAATCACAGGATTATATCAACAGGATCTCACCATCCTCAGATTATAAAATGGACAATCGCATCAAAATAACACAGGAAATCACAGGATTATATCAAAAGGATCTCACCATCCTCGGATTATAAAATGGACAATCGCATCAAAATAACACCGGAAATCACAGGATTATATCAAAAGGATCTAACCGTCCTCGGATTATAAAACGGACGATCACATCAAAATAACACAGGAAATCACAGGATTAAATCAAAAGACCCTCACAGTCCCAGGATTAGAACCAGGCCCGCATCTCGCGGTTAGCTGGTGGGCCACTAACGTGCATGCACTGGAAACGTGTGCTCTTCTTTTTTTCTGGACCGCGCACCCTAACGGAACGCGTACTCTTCTTTCTTCCGGACCGTGCATCCTAACGAAACGCGCATTTTTGGGGATCACAGCTCAACGCTATGCAAACGTAGCCACTGACGCCGATCCTGTGAGCTCGGGGTCACCTGGTGCGCAGGAACAGGGGGTTGGCAAACCCGGACTTTCCCCTTTGCGGACGCATGATTATGGTTGGGGACAGCAATTTGCACATGGGGATGTCTCGTTTACCTTCCTCCCGCTCTCGGCCCACCATGGTCTGTTCACCTGTACCTGTATTGCAAGTTTTACTGACACACATATCAAATTCCTAGCCCCCTGCCCCCCATCCACATGGCATTTATTTACCTCATCTCTCAGATGGTTGGCCATTTATGGACGCATTCCCTGCGTCGTGTCTGGAAATTCAAATGCCATATTTCCTTTCACCAATTACCAAAAATACCTCCCTTTAATCATCTTCCCCGCATCTAATAATACATGATTTGCCAACCATTATCTCCCCAACCATAATCGGTCAATGGAGATACTCAGAACCTTTCACCATCTTGCTTTGTTGCCTTCCCGTATTGCAAGCATCATTTTTTTGAAAAACCAGATATTTGTAACCATGATTCTGCATCGCTTCCATTCTAGAAGCGTCTCATTTTTGCAACTTAAATCCGGAATACAATCTCCCTACACATTTGCCTGCATCTAATATTATTCACTCATCTCACCAATCATCCTGTGTAAGAAAATTATTTACATTGACCCATATCACAATTCACATCATTAGCAGCTGGTAGTTAAATATCAAAAGACATCAACTGGTATTCTTCCTTTGAAACCTCCCTCTTATCCCATCAATACCTGGACATACTCATCTTTTTTCCTTTTCCTGGATAAGCAAATTTCACACCAGTATAAATTACTGGAAAATTATCTGAAAATTACGAAATCGTCTCCAAGTTTTCTAGCTAATCTCTGTCCGCAATCACCAACTCTACCCTCCTTTTGCACTTTGCCCTAGGTTCGAGAACCTAGAGTCAACCATGCATAGTAAAACTTTTCTTTACACATTTTCTTATGGGAATTGCCCTATCAACTCCCCTTATGAGCAATAATTTAATTGATGTGATGCCAAAATACCTGGTGGAGTTCTGTTCACCTGGTCTGCAGAGCTGTGATCCGATCTGCACCAGCACCCAACCACCTCTCCGATTGGGGTCAACCTATATGTAGCAATTCTAGCGCAATTTTGTTAAACAAAATTCCCAACTTTACATTCATTGGTGCACTTTCCCCCAGTGCAAGCTAACCACTTCTATCACTTTCTTATCACAAAAACAACAGTCCATAACCACTTTCCTTTATTTCCTGCCTTTACCATCAACTTTTACAACCTTTTCCCCTACTTCCTCAGCAAATCTTGCAAAGTCACTTGTCATTGACAAATAATCCATCTGATTCGACTTTCCTTTGTTGTCTCCACACTTTCCCAAAACATTATTCACACTTACTCCAAAACCTTGTCTTCAGTCACAACCCAGACGGGTTGTGAATACACTTTCCCTTTACAGGCGCATCTGCCTAGCCATTCACGGATTGTCCACAAGACGAAATCACCATACTTCACACCTCAGGTCTCGAGACCACCCAGGGGTCCCTTGAGAGATGCATCCTAATGTTAAAATCACCTCACCTCTCAAGAGCTCAATTTTGGCCCATGAGCTCGCTGCATGGACTTCATGAACACAAATCGGACAGGCAGACAGGGGTGAGACCAGGTAGGGGGTAGGGTGGAATCAACAACAACCACAATTACCTTCTGCCAAGCAAGAGGCAAGAGCAGTATCACTCCAGCTGCCTTCTGCCCAAGTCCAGCCCCATTCTCTGAGTTTCCATTCACAGACAGACAGACAGAGAGACACTCGAGGCCAGTCACAAGGCTTCAATTTCCATCCGAAGGATATTACTTTATTCGATTGGCGCAGTCTCGTGGTCCACTCGATTTAACGAACTACATGCAAACAACTAGTTTGTCTACAAAATAATTTGTCCTTCGAAGGCAAATTCTGCCATCCTCATGCAGACATCAGTATCCCACTTCCCCCGTTACCTTTTGGCATTGGGCAGCATCCCAATGCTCTTAAACAAACAGCTACAACAACTTGAAACAGTGAAATTAGTTCTCCTGCTCCTTTCCCTTACTCAAGAGCCATCATTTTTTATAAACTCATTTGAAAAATGCCCAATGGCTATCCATTCTGCTCAGGATTGCGTGCCCCTAACATAATACTGGATTATAATCTTCAACCCAGCCACTGTTTCCCCGAACCAGCTTCAACAACAGCGAACCAAACCAAGCCTGCACTTGTAAACAAAGTTCTCAGCACTCCTCAGTGCTCAGTTCTCAGCACTCCACGGCCTTCACATTCTCAACCGAGTCAGCATTCCCAAAACAAAACATTTTGTTCTCTTATTCTTTTTTTCTTTTCCTCAAAGTACACTGTTGTCTGTACATTCCCCAACCACGATTATAGGAAACTTAACACTCGGACTGCAAAGCAGTCCTACCTCATCTCTCACCTCATTCAATCACAAACGAACCCCCAACCATTATAAAAACAATTATTTTTAAACCCTATGGGACGTCTTGCTTGTAGACCCACCAGAGGTGAAACTATAGCCTTCACTCACATGTGGTGGGAATTAAACCCACAAACCCCCATAAAGGCAAACTTAAATATATTGCCAGCATTCTCTCCTCCCAAATCTTTCCACCTTCTCCACTTCACCTTTGTCCAACCACTCTACCACACTTACCTGTGTCTTCGTTAATTTTCATCTCCACCTAACATGAGTATTTATTACCTGGTTAAAACACACTTATCTCGCACACCTGTATCGCATGTTCGCTCCAAATTTCAGCAATCACGTGCGCTGTTAAATCACTGAGCAGTACGGTGACCACTTCTGATACCAATCCACATGACCTCTTGGTCGCTTTAACATCCAATTGACAAAATCTCATTTAATTGCAATTCTATCAATTCCTACCGCAATTGAGACAAAGAAAATTCGATACAAACCCAATATCAAGTGAATTATTATGCACAGCAGCTCCAATACCTCTTTGATCAATCATCATTTCCATACATGACAGACAGACAGACACGTCCCTTCACATGACACCATATTCACACTGGACAGAGGATTCACATTCACACTGGTCTGGACAGAGTGACAGAGGATCACCACTATTCAACCATTATACAGTACCAATCTGGACTCCCCTGTTTGAGGAAGAAGAAGCTCTGCATTTCCTAGCCATGTGATCCCTAAACATCTCTCAGACACCACAATTGTGTCAGACCACAGACCACAGGATAAATATTCTATTTAAAAGCTTACAAAAACCTCCTACGTACTCTACCACACTGCTGTCACCCACCAAAAGAATACTCTAGCCCGCCTGGCATAGCCAGCCCAAACAGACTGGAACTCTAACCACTCACACCTCTATTCCCACCGCTGCTACCAAATTGGGGTAACAGATGTCTCCATCCTACAACTACAACAATTGCTTGGTCAACCCCAGCCCATCCTGCCTCTCCAAGAGCTCCGCATCCGGACAGGACAGGCCGCTTCAAATCATCGCTGAAGATGTGGGGCCTGGCAGACAGCGCCGCGTGCGAGTGCGGTGAGCCTGAGCAGACTGCCAAACATAATTTCCACCTGCCCCCTATACAGACCACCTTCAGAAGCCGGCCTCTTCGACGTAGGACCAGAGACGAGGGCATGGCTGTACGACACTGAGCTGGCCATCTGATGATATACGAAAGAGAAGAGGGTCCTCCTATCTCCGTCAAGAGCACCTCGACACGTGCAATGGGCTGGGGCCACACCCTAACCTACCATAGAGTGGGGTCAGTAAAGTGGGGGCGAAGTCCAAGTACCCCCAATGGGCCCCTTCTCCCCTTATGAGCAAGCTAGACCTAGAGAGGAAAAAGGAGAATTACCACATCGTTGTATTAGGGGGAAATTTTACCCAACGGAGCATGCATTGGATTATTGAGTCAGTGCCCTACCGGGAAATCAAAGGATTGGATCAGTATTACAGGACTCTTTGCAAAAATGGCATTACCAGACTATAATAAAATCACAGGATTCTATAAAGAAAAATAGCATCACAGGAAAATAACAAGGGAAATCATAGAATAAATCAACTTACAGGAAAAATAACACAGAAAATCCCAGGGTATGAGATGATAAAAATCACAGGATATTAAACGATAAAAATCACAGGAAAATCACAGGCTTATGAGACGATAAAAATCACAGGAAAATCACAGGCTTATGAGACGATAAAAATCACAGGAAAATCACAGGCTTATGAGATGATAAAAATCACAGGAAAATCACAGGCTTATGAGATGATAAAAATCACAGGAAATTAAACGATAAAAATCACAGGATTATATCAAAAGGATCTCACCGTCCTCGGATTATAAAACGGACAATCGCATCAAAATAACACAGGAAATCACAGGATTATATCAAAAGGATCTAACCGTCCTCGGATTATAAAACGGACGATCACATCAAAATAACACAGGAAATCACAGGATTAAATCAAAAGACCCTCACAGTCCCAGGATTAGAACCAGGCCCGCACCTCGCGGTTAGCTGGTGGGCCACTAACGTGCATGCACTGGAAACGTGTGCTCTTCTTTTTTTCTGGACCGCGCACCCTAACGGAACGCGTACTCTTCTTTCTTCCGGACCGTGCATCCTAACGAAACGCGCATTTTTGGGGATCACAGCTCAACGCTATGCAAATGTAGCCACTGACGCCAATCCTGTGAGCTCGGGGTCACCTGGTGCGCAGGAACAGGGGGTTGGCAAACCCGGACTTTCCCCTTTGCGGACGCATGATTATGGTTGGGGACAGCAATTTGCACATGGGGATGTCTCGTTTATCTTCCTCCCGCTCTCGGCCCACCATGGTCTGTTCACCTGTACCTGTATTGCAAGTTTTACTGACACACATATCAAATTCCTAGCCCCCTGCCCCCCATCCACATGGCATTTATTTACCTCATCTCTCAGATGGTTGGCCATTTATGGACGCATTCCCTGCGTCGTGTCTGGAAATTCAAATGCCATATTTCCTTTCACCAATTACCAAAAATGCCTCCCTTTAATCATCTTCCCTGCATCTAATGATACATGATTTGCCAACCATTATCTCCCCAACCATAATCGGTCAATGGAGATACTCAGAACCTTTCACCATCTTGCTTTGTTGCCTTCCCGTATTGCAAGCATCATTTTTTTGAAAAACCAGATATTTGTAACCATGATTCTGCATCGCTTCCATTCTAGAAGCGTCTCATTTTTGCAACTTAAATCCGGAATACAATCTCCCTACACATTTGCCTGCATCTAATATTATTCACTCATCTCACCAATCATCCTGTGTAAGAAAATTATTTACATTGACCCATATCACAATTCACATCATTAGCAGCTGGTAGTTAAATATCAAAAGACATCAACTGGTATTCTTCCTTTGAAACCTCCCTCTTATCCCATCAATACCTGGACATACTCATCTTTTTTCCTTTTCCTGGATAAGCAAATTTCACACCAGTATAAATTACTGGAAAATTATCTGAAAATTACGAAATTGTCTCCAAGTTTTCTAGCTAATCTCTGTCCGCAATCACCAACTCTACCCTCCTTTTGCACTTTGCCCTAGGTTCTAGAACCTAGAGTCAACCATGCATAGTAAAACTTTTCTTTACACATTTTCTTATGGGAATTGCCCTATCAACTCCCCTTATGAGCAATAATTTAATTGATGTGATGCCAAAATACCTGGTGGAGTTCTGTTCACCTGGTCTGCAGAGCTGTGATCCGATCTGCACCAGCACCCAACCACCTCGTCGATTGGGGTCAACCTATATGTAGCAATTCTAGCGCAATTTTGTTAAACAAAATTCCCAACTTTACATTCATTGGTGCACTTTCCCCCAGTGCAAGCTAACCACTTCTATCACTTTCTTATCACAAAAACAACAGTCCATAACCACTTTCCTTTATTTCCTGCCTTTACCATCAACTTTTACAACCTTTTCCCCTACTTCCTCAGCAAATCTTGCAAAGTCACTTGTCATTGACAAATAATCCATCTGATTCGACTTTCCTTTGTTGTCTCCACACTTTCCCAAAACATTATTCACACTTACTCCAAAACCTTGTCTTCAGTCACAACCCAGACGGGTTGTGAATACACTTTCCCTTTACAGGCGCATCTGCCTAGCCATTCACGGATTGTCCACAAGACGAAATCACCATACTTCACACCTCAGGTCTCGAGACCACCCAGGGGTCCCTTGAGAGATGCATCCTAATGTTAAAATCACCTCACCTCTCAAGAGCTCAATTTTGGCCCATGAGCTCGCTGCATGGACTTCATGAACACAAATCGGACAGGCAGACAGGGGTGAGACCAGGTAGGGGGTAGGGTGGAATCAACAACAACCACAATTACCTTCTGCCAAGCAAGAGGCAAGAGCAGTATCACTCCAGCTGCCTTCTGCCCAAGTCCAGCCCCATTCTCTGAGTTTCCATTCACAGACAGACAGACAGAGAGACACTCGAGGCCAGTCACAAGGCTTCAATTTCCATCTGAAGGATATTACTTCATTCGATTGGCGCAGTCTCGTGGTCCACTCGATTTAACGAACTACATGCAAACAACTAGTTTGTCTACAAAATAATTTGTCCTTCGAAGGCAAATTCTGCCATCCTCATGCAGACATCAGTATCCCACTTCCCCCGTTACCTTTTGGCATTGGGCAGCATCCCAATGCTCTTAAACAAACAGCTTCAACAACTTGAAACAGTGAAATTAGTTCTCCTGCTCCTTTCCCTTACTCAAGAGCCATCCTTTTTGATAAACTCATTTGAAAAATGCCCAATGGCTATCCATTCTGCTCAGGATTGCGTGCCCCTAACATAATACTGGATTATAATCTTCAACCCAGCCACTGTTTCCCCGAACCAGCTTCAACAACAGCGAACCAAACCAAGCCTGCACTTGTAAACAAAGTTCTCAGCACTCCTCAGTGCTCAGTTCTCAGCACTCCGCGGCCTTCACATTCTCAACCGAGTCAGCATTCCCAAAACAAAACATTTTGTTCTCTTATTCTTTTTTTCTTTTCCTCAAATATACACTGTTGTCTGTACATTCCCCAACCACGATTATAGGAAACTTAACACTCGGACTGCAAAGCAGTCCTACCTCATCTCTCACCTCATTCAATCACAAACGAACCCCCAACCATTATAAAAACAATTATTTTTAAACCCTATGGGACGTCTTGCTTGTAGACCCACCAGAGGTGAAACTATAGCCTTCACTCACATGTGGTGGGAATTAAACCCACAAACCCCCATAAAGGCAAACTTAAATATATTGCCAGCATTCTCTCCTCCCAAATCTTTCCACCTTCTCCACTTCACCTTTGTCCAACCACTCTACCACACTTACCTGTGTCTTCGTTAATTTTCATCTCCACCTAACATGAGTATTTATTACCTGGTTAAAACACACTTGTCTCGCACACCTGTATCGCATGTTCGCTCCAAATTTCAGCAATCACGTGCGCTGTTAAATCACTGAGCAGTACGGTGACCACTTCTGATACCAATCCACATGACCTCTTGGTCGCTTTAACATCCAATTGACAAAATCTCATTTAATTGCAATTCTATCAATTCCTACCGCAATTGAGACAAAGAAAATTCGATACAAACCCAATATCAAGTGAATTATTATGCACAGCAGCTCCAATACCTCTTTGATCAATCATCATTTCCATACATGACAGACAGACAGACACGTCCCTTCACATGACACCATATTCACACTGGACAGAGGATTCACATTCACACTGGTCTGGACAGAGTGACAGAGGATCACCACTATTCAACCATTATACAGTACCAATCTGGACACCCCTGTTTGAGGAAGAAGAAGCTCTGAATTTCCTAGCCATGCGATCCCTAAACATCTCTCAGACACCACAATTGTGTCAGACCACAGACCACAGGATAAATATTCTATTTAAAAGCTTACAAAAACCTCCTACGTACTCTACCACACTGCCGTCACCCACCAAAAGAATACTCTAGCCCGCCTGGCATAGCCAGCCCAAACAGACTGGAACTCTAACCACTCACACCTCTATTCCCACCGCTGCTACCAAATTGGGGTAACAGATGTCTCCATCCTACAACTACAACAATTGCTTGGTCAACCCCAGCCCATCCTGCCTCTCCAAGAGCTCCGCATCCGGACAGGACAGGCCGCTTCAAATCATCGCTGAAGATGTGGGGCCTGGCAGACAGCGCCGCGTGCGAGTGCGGTGAGCCTGAGCAGACTGCCAAACATAATTTCCACCTGCCCCCTATACAGACCACCTTCAGAAGCCGGCCTCTTCGACGTAGGACCAGAGACGAGGGCATGGCTGTACGACACTGAGCTGGCCATCTGATGATATACGAAAGAGAAGAGGGTCCTCCTATCTCCGTCAAGAGCACCTCGACACGTGCAATGGGCTGGGGCCACACCCTAACCTACCATAGAATGGGGTCAGTAAAGTGGGGGCGAAGTCCAAGTACCCCCAATGGGCCACTTCTCCCCTTATGAGCAAGCTAGACCTAGAGAGGAAAAAGGAGAATTACCACATCGTTGTATTAGGGGGAAATTTTACCCAACGGAGCATGCATTGGATTATTGAGTCAGTGCCCTACCGGGAAATCAAAGGATTGGATCAGCATTACAGGACTCTTTGCAAAAATGGCATTACCAGACTATAATAAAATCACAGGATTCTATAAAGAAAAATAGCATCACAGGAAAATAACAAGGGAAATCATAGAATAAATCAACTTACAGGAAAAATAACACAGAAAATCCCAGGGTATGAGATGATAAAAATCACAGGATATTAAACGATAAAAATCACAGGAAAATCACAGGCTTATGAGACGATAAAAATCACAGGAAAATCACAGGCTTATGAGACGATAAAAATCACAGGAAAATCACAGGCTTATGAGATGATAAAAATCACAGGAAAATCACAGGCTTATGAGATGATAAAAATCACAGGAAATTAAACGATAAAAATCACAGGATTATATCAAAAGGATCTCACCATCCTCGGATTATAAAACGGACAATCGCATCAAAATAACACAGGAAATCACAGGATTATATCAAAAGGATCTAACCGTCCTCGGATTATAAAACGGACGATCACATCAAAATAACACAGGAAATCACAGGATTAAATCAAAAGACCCTCACAGTCCCAGGATTAGAACCAGGCCCGCACCTCGCGGTTAGCTGGTGGGCCACTAACGTGCATGCACTGGAAACGTGTGCTCTTCTTTTTTTCTGGACCGCGCACCCTAACGGAACGCGTACTCTTCTTTCTTCCGGACCGTGCATCCTAACGAAACGCGCATTTTTGGGGATCACAGCTCAACGCTATGCAAACGTAGCCACTGACGCCGATCCTGTGAGCTCGGGGTCACCTGGTGCGCAGGAACAGGGGGTTGGCAAACCCGGATTTTCCCCTTTGCGGACGCATGATTATGGTTGGGGACAGCAATTTGCACATGGGGATGTCTCGTTTATCTTCCTCCCGCTCTCGGCCCACCATGGTCTGTTCACCTGTACCCGTATTGCAAGTTTTACTGACACACATATCAAATTCCTAGCCCCCTGCCCCCCATCCACATGGCATTTATTTACCTCATCTCTCAGATGGTTGGCCATTTATGGACGCATTCCCTGCGTCGTGTCTGGAAATTCAAATGCCATATTTCCTTTCACCAATTACCAAAAATACCTCCCTTTAATCATCTTCCCCGCATCTAATGATACATGATTTGCCAACCATTATCTCCCCAACCATAATCGGTCAATGGAGATACTCAGAACCTTTCACCATCTTGCTTTGTTGCTTTCCCATATTGCAAGCATCATTTTTTTGAAAAACCAGATATTTGTAACCATGATTCTGCATCGCTTCCATTCTAGAAGCGTCTCATTTTTGCAACTTAAATCCGGAATACAATCTCCCTACACATTTGCCTGCATCTAATATTATTCACTCATCTCACCAATCATCCTGTGTAAGAAAATTATTTACATTGACCCATATCATAATTCACATCATTAGCAGCTGGTAGTTAAATATCAAAAGACATCAACTGGTATTCTTCCTTTGAAACCTCCCTCTTATCCCATCAATACCTGGACATACTCATCTTTTTTCCTTTTCCTGGATAAGCAAATTTCACACCAGTATAAATTACTGGAAAATTATCTGAAAATTACGAAATCGTCTCCAAGTTTTCTTGCTAATCTCTGTCCGCAATCACCAACTCTACCCTCCTTTTGCACTTTGCCCTAGGTTCTAGAACCTAGAGTCAACCATGCATAGTAAAACTTTTCTTTACACATTTTCTTATGGGAATTGCCCTATCAACTCCCCTTATGAGCAATAATTTAATTGATGTGATGCCAAAATACCTGGTGGAGTTCTGTTCACCTGGTCTGCAGAGCTGTGATCCGATCTGCACCAGCACCCAACCACCTCTTCGATTGGGGTCAACCTATATGTAGCAATTCTAGCGCAATTTTGTTAAACAAAATTCCCAACTTTACATTCATTGGTGCACTTTCCCCCAGTGCAAGCTAACCACTTCTATCACTTTCTTATCACAAAAACAACAGTCCATAACCACTTTCCTTTATTTCCTGCCTTTACCATCAACTTTTACAACCTTTTCCCCTACTTCCTCAGCAAATCTTGCAAAGTCACTTGTCATTGACAAATAATCCATCTGATTCGACTTTCCTTTGTTGTCTCCACACTTTCCCAAAACATTATTCACACTTACTCCAAAACCTTGTCTTCAGTCACAACACAGACGGGTTGTGAATACACTTTCCCTTTACAGGCGCATCTGCCTAGCCATTCACGGATTGTCCACAAGACGAAATCACCATACTTCACACCTCAGGTCTCGAGACCACCCAGGGGTCCCTTGAGAGATGCATCCTAATGTTAAAATCACCTCACCTCTCAAGAGCTCAATTTTGGCCCATGAGCTCGCTGCATGGACTTCATGAACACAAATCGGACAGGCAGACAGGGGTGAGACCAGGTAGGGGGTAGGGTGGAATCAACAACAACCACAATTACCTTCTGCCAAGCAAGAGGCAAGAGCAGTATCACTCCAGCTGCCTTCTGCCCAAGTCCAGCCCCATTCTCTGAGTTTCCATTCACAGACAGACAGACAGAGAGACACTCGAGGCCAGTCACAAGGCTTCAATTTCCATCCGAAGGATATTACTTTATTCGATTGGCGCAGTCTCGTGGTCCACTCGATTTAACGAACTACATGCAAACAACTAGTTTGTCTACAAAATAATTTGTCCTTCGAAGGCAAATTCTGCCATCCTCATGCAGACATCAGTATCCCACTTCCCCCGTTACCTTTTGGCATTGGGCAGCATCCCAATGCTCTTAAACAAACAGCTTCAACAACTTGAAACAGTGAAATTAGTTCTCCTGCTCCTTTCCCTTACTCAAGAGCCATCATTTTTTATAAACTCATTTGAAAAATGCCCAATGGCTATCCATTCTGCTCAGGATTGCGTGCCCCTAACATAATACTGGATTATAATCTTCAACCCAGCCACTGTTTCCCCGAACCAGCTTCAACAACAGCGAACCAAACCAAGCCTGCACTTGTAAACAAAGTTCTCAGCACTCCTCAGTGCTCAGTTCTCAGCACTCCGCGGCCTTCACATTCTCAACCGAGTCAGCATTCCCAAAACAAAACATTTTGTTCTCTTTTTCTTTTTTTCTTTTCCTCAAAGTACACTGTTGTCTGTACATTCCCCAACCACGATTATAGGAAACTTAACACTCGGACTGCAAAGCAGTCCTACCTCATCTCTCACCTCATTCAATCACAAACGAACCCCCAACCATTATAAAAACAATTATTTTTAAACCCTATGGGACGTCTTGCTTGTAGACCCACCAGAGGTGAAACTATAGCCTTCACTCACATGTGGTGGGAATTAAACCCACAAACCCCCATAAAGGCAAACTTAAATATATTGCCAGCATTCTCTCCTCCCAAATCTTTCCACCTTCTCCACTTCACCTTTGTCCAACCACTCTACCACACTTACCTGTGTCTTCGTTAATTTTCATCTCCACCTAACATGAGTATTTATTACCTGGTTAAAACACACTTGTCTCGCACACCTGTATCGCATGTTCGCTCCAAATTTCAGCAATCACGTGCGTTGTTAAATCACTGAGCAGTACGGTGACCACTTCTGATACCAATCCACATGACCTCTTGGTCGCTTTAACATCCAATTGACAAAATCTCATTTAATTGCAATTCTATCAATTCCTACCGCAATTGAGACAAAGAAAATTCGATACAAACCCAATATCAAGTGAATTATTACGCACAGCAGCTCCAATACCTCTTTGATCAATCATCATTTCCATACATGACAGACAGACAGACACATCCCTTCACATGACACCATATTCACACTGGACAGAGGATTCACATTCACACTGGTCTGGACAGAGGGACAGAGGATCACCACTATTCAACCATTATACAGTACCAATCTGGACACCCCTGTTTGAGGAAGAAGAAGCTCTGCATTTCCTAGCCATGCGATCCCTAAACATCTCTCAGACACCACAATTGTGTCAGACCACAGACCACAGGATAGATATTCTATTTAAAAGCTTACAAAAACCTCCTACCTACTCTACCACACCGCCGTCACCCACCAAAAGAATACTCTAGCCCGCCTGGCATAGCCAGCCCAAACAGACTGGAACTCTAACCACTCACACCTCTATTCCCACCGCTGCTACCAAATTGGGGTAACAGACGTCTCCATCCTACTACTACAACAATTGCTTGGTCAACCCCAGCCCATCCTGCCTCTCCAAGAGCTCCGCA
The DNA here is from genome assembly GCF_964187855.1 of Myxine glutinosa. Taxonomy (NCBI): domain Eukaryota; kingdom Metazoa; phylum Chordata; class Myxini; order Myxiniformes; family Myxinidae; genus Myxine; species Myxine glutinosa. The sequence goes on from NC_136263.1 coordinate 16,944,969, forward strand.
TCCGGACAGGTAGACAGACAGACAGACTGGCTCCACATTACAACTGCAAACATTTGATGAACCAAAATAGCAACCGCTAACACCAAATATTTATTGTCCCATTTCCAGGGAAATCATCCCCCGGTGACACCGCACGTCGACCACCATTAAAGCACAAAACAGAGAGGGAAGTAAGAAGACCATATAAAACGATAATGTATAATATGAATCCCCCATATGGAAGACGAACTAAACAATTTACTAACATCCTCATTCCACGAGAGCCTCTCGACCCGCAGGTGACCCGAAAATCAAGCAGACAGACAGACAATCAAAATTGTCTGTCGAAACTGTCGAACGAAACAGACAAGTCTGCAGACACTGAGGGAGTGATATTCGACACCCCCAATAGACACCGCGGACACCACCTTGGTCCGCACCTGCAACTGCCAGACACCCCCAGACGGACACAGACACACCCAGATCATTCACACAATATGAGCAATTAAAACGTCATTTCAGAGACAGTCTACCGAAAATTCAATGCTGAACAATGCAATCAGCATTCGCAAGGTTCATACTTTCAAATAATTCAACATCACCGATCTCCATCGAAATGCTAAACGACACGCATCCCAACTCTGGCATCCCACAGCCCTTCTTAGAGGCATGCTTCACAATGCAGCACCACCTCCACTCAGCGCACACCCTCCACATTTGTGCTCACTCAACACATCACTCTAACTCAGCCCCCACATGTCACACGGCCAAAGACCCTCAACCTCCGACATTCCCATTGTCCACAAAACAGCCATCTCATCACACCAGATGCTTCGACGCTCCCTCGTCACTCGCGTCTCCGCTTCGACGCAACCTCGAGATGCATTACACACCCCATCCACACATAATTCGCACGGCGCAAGCCACACCAATACCGACAGTTGAAGACCGGACAGTTTTTATCTCTCGGATGGACGTTCGACCCACATTATCTTTTTCAAATTGTCACGTCTCCAATACTTTCCACCATCCACCTGTGGGGCAACTTGTCACGCATTATCCGCCTCCAGAACCACATGCATTTTCATAACTATACCTCCATCACTCGCCCGCAAAGCCTTTGTCCGGCGCATCAATCAACACAGATGCACTGACGCATCTTGTGTCTTCCAGTTGCCATCCGCATCACATTCGTATCTTGACCTTGCAACTGTCATTTCATATTTCATCTGCTCAAGACAACTAAACCAGCGCCCCATCGTATTCCCGGCACAGCGAGAGACCTCATTCACACTGTACATCACTCACTGTATGGGCAGGACTTCCGGCGAGACCGGAAATTCTCCACTCAACTATACCGACCGTTGGAAACCAATGCATTCCACTCGACTATACCAAGATGGTGAAACACGTTGCTATCGACGTTTATTCAGCATTTCCCCTCATAATTTCATCTTCTCCAGCGTATTTCTCATCCACTGCCGGCCCGTCCTCAGATAGGTCCGCGGCTCCTAACGCCGCTTGTCTGTTACCCATATTTACTGGCGATCCTCACCTTGCTTCGCAACCCGTTAGTTCTATCGGGGGGCTATTATTCTGCCTCCCCACTGACGGATGCTGTCTTCCTGACGATACCCTTGGTGTCGTTGGGCTAGGCCCCCCCCCCCCCAAGGGGAGTATTCCGACCCCCAATCTGGTCGGCCTCCTTCCCCTCGTACCTAAGCGAGAGGTTTTGGGGCGCGTGCTCGATAACTCGAGTAATACATCACCACACAACACTCCCGCCGAGCCTACACGCGTCCGAACGTGGGCTGCGTCCGGCCACTTTTGCAACGTTCACGACACGTCGAGTGTCCAAGCCGCTTGGCCTCCTGGTACACTCCGCTCCCAGCTCAGGCCGGAGCAATTCTTACTCCCGCATCCTGTAACACACCTATGCAAACAGTTCCTTCCCCTTACCTCTTAGTTCGGAATCTGTGCCGGAGTCGGAAGTCAAGACAGCGCCCCGCCACGCAGCGGCAGCACAAGTCACCGATATTCCGAGAAAGATCTCACCTTTTATCCCCTTGACCTTGTTGCTGCCACCGAGCGGGGAGAACGTTCTCTTCCCCTCCGGAAAAATATCCTGCCGACTACGCCAGCTGTGGTAGCAGCAATCTGCTTCCCACGTCTCCGATCCCCCTCCTCCCAGAGTGAGACCCAGGAAGCACTCAGAACTGTACACACGGTGTTTATTACAAGAGCCTATTACATGCACGGAATGTTTCCAGTTATGCACCGAGACGGCGGCGCCCGGTACACGGCAGCATGACCCACATTAGCAAGTAGCAAGTCGTGATGCGTACAATGCACAAAGAAAGCGCCCGAGGCCATACACTGAAAACGTTAAAGTTCTTACTGTCAAGCCGGTTATTATACATGGTCCCCCCCCCTCCCCTCATCCCATACTGAGAAATCAAAGAGGTGGTCCAGACAGTGAGGAACCTTGCTAAGGGGACAAGGCCACAGGGAGAACATAACATGGCTGGGCTGACATAACACGGCTGGGACGCAAGTAGTGGAAATGTCATTTATGGTCTTGGACTGCCCTGCGAGAGGTTTGGGAGGGTATAGCGGGGCCAATACTCAGCATTGTAAAGAGAAGCTGCGAGATATATGGGTGCCCCTGAATCATTGCTACCACACTTACACATACACACACACACACACACACACATATACACATACACATACACATATACACATACACAATATACACATACACACTTACACACACACACACACACACACACACACACACACACACACACACACACACACACACACACACACATGTACACCCACACACATGCACACACATATACACATACACACACACATATACACATACACACATATATATATACACATGTACACATACACACACATACACACATGCATACACACATGCACACCCACACACATGCACACACATACAGACACACACATATATACACATACACACACATACACATACACATACACACACATATACACATATACACATTCACACACACACACACACACACACACACACACACACACACACACACACACACACACACAAACATGCACACACACACACACACACACACACATACATACATACATACATACATATACACACACACACACATACACATATACACATATACAAACACATACAGACACACACATATATACACACACACACACACACACACACACACACATACACACACATCCATACACACATGTACACACACATGTACATGTGTATTTTGGGCAGTGTATAAGAACATCACATAACACCTATCTCTCCTGAGAAAACCAATGTTACTCTTTTCGTTACAGAATACCAAATGACATTTTTTAAATTAAAGACTTCAAATAAACTTCTTTAATGTGTACATGCAAATAGATTATAAAATAAGAACGAAAACATATCTAAATAAGAACAGAAAAATATCTCTCAGCAATTTTCCGTCTGTTTATTTATTTATTTTACATATGTGAATTACACGTCCATGCACACGTGAAATGTGGTTTGTTTATTAATTCTGGATGTGACACGATGTTGAAAACTGCTGTGAAAACAACCAAAAAGATCGATGGAATGAATGGAGGTTTAAACAGGATCACCTTTACTTCCGGATAATAATGATGATTGAAATAAGAACGAAGAAATATATGTCGGCATCATTGTTTATGTTTTTTGTGACGACTGTCATCAAAAGGAAAAGTAATATATCTTAACAGAAAAGAAAAAGCGAATTTTAAATATATGTCGACATTTTCCCCGTCTGTTATTTTCGGCGGTGTATGACAGACCGTGCCGCGATTTAAAAAAAAAAAATCTCCACAATTTCCCATGTGTGCGTGAATGTTCTTCATTATTGCTGACACCGATAAAAATCGAGTTGGAGTCTAAAACCATCGATAAAAATGAAATCAGATGGTGAGTTGGATTGGAGATAAAGTCGTGAGAGAGACTCAATGGCCTTTATATTACAGGCCTTTGAGAATTAATTTGTTCCATAAACGGAAACTTTCATCGGATTTTATTCCCGTTTTTTTTTCCACCGAGTCGAAAACTATGTTAGCGACTGTGAAAAATGAAATGATATATCGAATTTGAGTTGAAATAAAACTATGAGAGAGAGCAAGACACCACGGGCCTAACTAAGCAGGCCTCAAAGCTATGCGAGTTAATAAAATGGTGTATATTTGGTTATGAAGCCTCTCCCAGAATGGGTGGAGCTACTCTCTAAACGGAGTAAGCCACACCACTGGACAGACAGAAAGACAGACAGACAGACAGAATCACCGATGGCTAATATAATATAGATAATAAAAGGACACAAAAGTCTCTCTCTCTCTCTCTCCCTCTCCCTCTCCCTCTTCCTCTCTCCCTCTTCCTCTCTCTCCCCTCTCTCTCCCCTCTCTCTCTCCTCTCTCTCTCCTCTCTCTCCCCTCTCTCTCCCCGCTCTCTCCCCCCCTCTCTCTCCCCCCTCTCTCTCCCCTCTCTCTCCCCTCTCTCTCCCCTCTCTGTCCCTCTCCCTCTCCCTCTCTCTCTCCCCTCTCTCTCCCCTCTCTCTCCCCTCTCTCTCCCCCCTCTCTCCCCCCTCTCTCCCCTCTCTCTCCCCTCTCTCTCCCCTCCCTCTCCCCTCCCTCTCCCCTCCCTCTCCCCTCCCCCTCCCTCTCCCCTCCCTCTCCCCTCCCCCTCCCTCTCTCTCCCCTCTCTCTCCCCTCTCTCTCCCCTCCCCCTCCCTCTCCCCTCCCTCTCCCCTCCCCCTCCCTCTCTCTCCCCTCTCTCTCCCCTCTCTCTCCCCTCTCTCTCCCCTCTCTCTCCCCTCCCTCTCCCCTCCCTCTCCCCTCCCTCTCCCCTCCCCCTCCCTCTCCCCTCCCTCTCCCCTCCCCCTCCCTCTCTCTCCCCTCTCTCTCCCCTCTCTCTCCCCTCTCTCTCCCCTCTCTCTCCCTCTCCCTCTCCCCCTCTCTCCCCCTCTCTCTCCCCACTCTCTCTCCTCTCTCTCCCCTCTCTCTCCCCTCTCTCTCTCCCCTCTCTCTCCCCTCTCTCTCCCCTCTCTTTCTCCCCTCTCTCTCCCCTCTCTCTCCCCTCTATCTCCCCTCTCCCTCCCCTCTCCCTCCCGTCTCCCTCCCATCTCCCTCCCCTCTCCCTCCCGTCTCCCTCCCCTCTCCCTCCCGTCTCCCTCCCGTCTCCCTCCCGTCTCCCTCTCCCCTCCCTCTCCCCCCCCCTCTCCCCACTCTCTCCCCTCTCTCTCCCCTCTCTCTCCCCTCTCCCTCCCCTCTCCCTCCCGTCTCCCTCCGGTCTCCCTCCCCTCTCCCTCCCGTCTCCCTCCCGTCTCCCTCCCGTCTCCCTCTCCTCTCCCTCCCCTCTCCCTCCCCTCTCCCTCCCGTCTCCCTCCCCTCTCCCACCCCTCTCTCTCCCCTCTCTCTCCCCTCTCTCTCCCCTCTCTCCCCTCTCTCTCCCCTCTCTCTCCCCTCTCTCTCCCCTCTCCCTCCCCTCTCCCTCCCCTCCCTCTCTCTCTCTCTCTCTCTCTCTCCCCACAGTCATATCTTTACCTCCACCACCAAAGGTGGATGGAGGTTATGTTTTCACCTTTCACCCCTTCTGTTTGTTTGTTACTTGGCAAAATTTTTGATCAAAGTATGTTGAGCAAAAAAGTACGTTGATCACTCTGGTTTGTGTGTGTGTGTATATGTGTGTGTGTGTTTTTTGTCTGTCCCATCACTTATACTTGCCTACAGGTCACACTTTCAAACCGATCTTCACGAAACTTCACCGAATGGCAGAGTTTGTGGTCCGACAAAATCCTATATATTTCTGAGGTCAATCGGTCAAAAGGTCAACATAGGCCAAAGGTCAACCACGTTTTCAAATTTCTAAAATCCTCAGTTTTCATCTGATTGACTTGAAATTTGAATATGATTTTCACATCTGCTAACTGAATTCAACCACCAACTATTTTGGAGATCAACATAGGTCACAAGGTCAACATAGGCCAAAGGTTAACCACTTTTTTCTAAACTCTAAAATCCTCAATTTTGATCCGATTGATTTGAAATTTGATTAGGATTTTTATATCAGCGAACTGAATTCAACCACCAACTATTTTTGAGATCAACAGAGGCAAAAAGGTCAACATAGGCCTTAGGTCAACCACTTTTTCCAAATTTCTAAAATCCTCAATTTACATCCGATTGACTTGAAATCTCAATAGGATTTGCATGTCGGCTTACTGAAACCAACCACCAACTATTTTTGAGGTCAACATCGGCCAAAAGGTCGACATAGGCTAAATTTCTAAAATTGTCAATTTTCATCCGATTAACTTAAAATTTGAAGGTGATTCATCCGATTAACTTAAAATTTGAAGATGATTTGCAAATCAGGTCACTGAATTCAACCACTAATTATTTTTGAGTTTCAAAAGGATGCTCTACTGAGTGCCATTCAACTTTGTTCTCGTTTTCCAAGTGTTGCTCTATGAGTGATATTTCATCTGTCTGTTTATCTGTCTGTGAACAAGATATCTCAAAAAGTTGTGGACGGATTCGGACGAAATTTGGCAGAGATGTAGCGTTCACCAAGGACGAAATGATTAGATTTTGGTGAAGATCAGGATTCAGATCCGGTTAGTAGAATTTTTAAAATTATTCTTCACCATTGAGTGATCAGGCCAAAAACTATATATAGCACAATATCAATATTATACATAGCAGGGTATCTCAAAAGGTTGTGGACGACATCCACAACTTTTTTGGCCGAAATTGGTGGACAGGTTGGGTGTGTGACAAGGCCGAATCGATTCAATTTTGGTGAAGATCTGAATCTGGATACCATAAAAAATGTTTAACTCAGATTCAGGTGTCAAAAATCCTACATAAACGCAGCCATTGGGACTCGGAGGAATTTGCTGTGTAGTTTTTTTTTTGATGTTTTTATTATAGATTTTTTTTCTTTCATATCCTTTTTCAATCCAAGTCGATGCTCTTGATGTGTATTTGCTCAGAAAATGTGAATCATTGATCCTATTAGTTGGAAGAATCCCATACAAGTAATGAATCTTTTTTTTTTTTTGCAAACATTTTTTTTTATTCTTGGTTTTTCAACTTTTTTTAATCTAAAAAGTTGAGGGTCATGGAGGAGTATTTGCTCAAAAAATATGATTCACCAATCCTTTTATTTAGAATGTATATGTCCACAATTGTCAAAAATCCTACATCTATGCAGCCATTGGGCCTCGGAGGCCCCACGAATGTATTCGTGTAAAGTTTTTAATTTTCATATTTTTGTCACTGAATTATTTGTAACCAAGTTATAGGAGCATATAATTAGGCTCATATCAAGAAAATAATGATATAACATAGCAGTACAACAACATTTATGCGGGGCCTCAAAGGCCACAGGCCTGCATTCATGTCGGATTTTCATGTTATAAGTGAAGAATGAAGATTTTCCCATGAGCCTGAATGAATTTTTTTTAATGTCATTGAATTTTGTGTTACAACATGAAAGTCGATGAAAATGCGGCTCATTCCCAAAAAAATTTGTACAGCATAGTTTTTGCAACAAAAAAACCTTTTGGGCCTCCAAGGCCCAATCACTGACTTTTATCACTGACTGACAAAAGCAGTGAATGCTTTTGCTTATCATGATAAAATGTGTCTTCATAATGAGATTTTATCACCCATTTTGGGCACTCAAATGGTGAGTGCAATTTAAAAACTTGATGTGACGGTAGATTAGTACAGCCAGTGACGTCACGACCGACATATTTCCGCAGGGCTCCTGCATCTACCATTTTGGCATTAGACCACTGTTTATAAGGGGACAATTTCCATGTTCATAATCAACGATATCACCAATTTTGATTAAATTGGCCCTATAGTTTAAGGGTTACGACGATTGGGGTTAGGATGGGAGTTTGAATTTTAACTGGGGGTGGGGAGAGAGAGAGAGAGAGAGAGAGAGAGAGAGAGAGACTTTTGTGTTCTTTTATTATAAAAGTATAAAAAAACCTTTCACATAGTAGTTGTAAACAGAGCAACCAGTTTAAAGAAACATTTGCATAAGGATCATTACTACACAAAAAAAGGAGCAAAGGATATTTAAACGAAACCAGCAAGTACAAAAATATTTTACAAACAATTGTGAAAAAAACACAAACAATTTTAAGGACATGCTCACGCAAGAGCTATGAATACATCAAAAAGCAAAATTAAGCATTTCGTTCCTCACAGAACAAATAACATTTTTAACACACCATCTATCAGAAAATTCTTGGTCTTTTCCGTACTTGCTGCAATACAGGTACTCAAGCTGTATCCGAGAACTAATCAGGACTTTCAAGGTCAACAAAATATTACAAAAAGAAAATTCACCACCTTCCACCTTCTTTTTCCTTGTTTTGTAAATTGCCATTTTGCCTTCAGCAACCAAAAAGTTCGCTAAAGCAGTTTCAGACTTATGCACAGCAGAAATAGGATAACCACAAATAAATTCAACAAAAGAAAACGGAAGCCCCATTTTCAAAATATTGGCATGCAAGAACTTAAACAAAGGAACAAGTCTTCTGCACCCAACATATGCATGATAAAGCGTTTCACGACTTTCACAAAAGGGGCACACTTCAGAAATGTCATTTGAAAATTTGTGCAACAAAATGTTATGAGGAAGAATCCAATGCGCAAGTCTCCATTGCAGGTCGCCCGTACGCTTGGAGATTGGGGGTGCATATAGACTGCGCCACACAGGAGTAATAGGTGAAGGAGCTGACAGGTGCTCTCTCCACTGAACTCCAAAAGGGCCTTTTACAAAATCGGAAAAAATAAAGCGCACACAACATTCATGCAATGCCCCTTTCTCAATGGAGCTAAGGGGTACAAATTTTCCATTAAAATTCAAAAGCAAAACAGGGAAAGCGCATTGGTCAAGCAAACCCACAGGCTCAAACAGGCTCCTGAACTCTACTCCAAGATTATTTGCTGCTCTTGAGATAGCAAAAAAAATCTGGCCAATAATCCTAATGGACCTGAAACCAGAGCTGGCAGAAATTTCGTGAGCAGACTTCCATCTTTCTCTTTGAAAGTCCAACAAATTATGGACAGAGAGAAGATCTGACCCCACAAAGTACTGGACAAAAGGCCTGGAAGAAGGAATGGCTGAGAAAAGGTGGTTGTAGAAGATTGGTTCGTTGAGGAATGTCGAGGTGGTAATGGAACCGGCCTCACGACGCAACGACAAGGCTTGCCAGGCCTTGATCACACTCTGCATGTACAGCGGAAGTGATGAGACATCGATCTTTGGGAGATCAAGCAAAAACAGTTCGCGACCATATCCCAGCCGACCTGCTTGCTTTAGCAAACACAAGGTTAAACTCTCCCAATGCATGGGGCTGTAAAGAAACTTCTTCACAAAAAGGAGGCGGAAAGTCATGAGCCTGCTGTTGACATCAACGAGCCCTTGACCCCCCTCATTACGTGGAAGGCTGAGCACGCCTGGTCGGAGCCAGTGTTTACCACCCCAGAAAAAATCAATTAAATGTTTCTGGATGGTTTTGATGAGCCATTTTGGTGGCTGTAAGACCATAAACCTGTGCCACAGGGTAGAAGTGACCAAGTTATTAATCACCAATGCTCTTCCATGGTAGGATAGATTGCAAAGAAGTCCTTTCCATTTTTGTAGCTTGGAATGCACTTTCTCAATTAATCCGTCCCAGTTTTTTTGAATGCGTCGGGAATCACCGAGGTGCACGCCCAAATGGTAAACGCCATCATTCTTCCAGGACAAATTTCCTGGCAGTGGCGGGAAAGCAAAACCTGAAGGTAGTCCAAAGAAGGTGGCACAACTCTTTGACCAGTTCACCTTGGCCGAACAAGCAAGACTATAATTATTGAGAGCTCTGATTAACTCGGATACATCATCTTGAGACTGTATTGCAGTGCAGATGTCGTCTGCATATGCTACAACTTTTATAGGGGGGGCATTAGGGGAAACGGAGAAACCCAAAAATTTCTCGCGAAACCGAACTAAAAGAGGCTCAATGGCAAGAATATATAGGAGGCCAGACAAGGGACATCCCTGCCTTATACCCCTTGAAACAGAAAAAGGAGAAATCAGTTCATTATTGACTTTCACCAAACTATAAATATTATGATATAATAACTGGATGCATGATATAAAGGTGGGACCAAACCCAAAACCCTTCAGAACAGCAAATAAATATTTGTGATCTACACTATCAAAAGCATGTTCTTGGTCTATAAAGACGAGGCCTGTGCTCTTGCGTAGGCAGTCACACACGTCAGAAATGTCACGAACAGCACCAAGATTGTCATATATTGATCGTCCAGGCACGCAACAAGTTTGATCGGGGTGGACAAGCGAGTGGACGACGGATTTTAAGCGTGAGGCAAGGACTTTGGAGAATATTTTGTAGTCGGTGCACAGTAGGGAGACTGGACGCCAATTCCGAAGTAGCTGAGTGTCCCCTTTCTTTGGTAGCAAGGACACAACTGCTCGTCTGCAACTTAGGGGGAGCTCCCCAACTTGTAAACTTTCTTGGAGCACTTCCAAAAGCTCAGTTCCAATAATGTCCCAAAAAGCTTCATAGAATTCACGAGGAATGCCATCCAGTCCAGGAGATTTACCAGTTGGTACACCGAAAAGCGCGCACCTCAATTCCCCCAGGGTAATAGTGCTCTCCAGCGAGACTCGCTGCGATTCACACAACTTGGGCAATGGTTCAACAAAGGTATGTGCAACATCTAAATCAACTTCTTTAGCACACAAAAGAGAGGAAAAATAATCACTTACTAACCTTCTAATAGTTTTAGGTTGACTTACAATCCCACCATCTGGTGATTGCAATGATAGCATTTGCTGTTGTGCTTTATTCTTATTCTCCAAGGAGAAGAAATACTTAGAAGGAGAGTCAAGTAGTTTTAAGTTTTTCATTCTTAGCCGAACTAAAGCCCCTTGTGCCCGTTCTTTAACAAGGCGATGAAGCAGCTCCCTCTTGCTTACAAAATCTTTGTATTCTTTTGTGCTGCTACTCAACTTGGTAGGATTTGCTTGCAGTTCTAGAATCTCTTTTTCAAGTTTAGAAATCTTAAAAAGATTATCCCTCGAGTGATAGAGATTATATTGTTTACAAAAAATTTTGATATGGGTTTTTGCAATATCCCACCATTGCCTCCTGCTCTGGAAAGTGTTTTTCCTAGCATGGAGAGACTCCCAAAAATCCCTGAATGCATTACAAAAATGCGGTTCTTCAAGCAGTTCCACATTGAGGGCCCAATAGGCACTCGTACGAGGGGCGGAGGGAAAAATCAATTTTAGAGAAACCAAATGATGATCCGAAAAACCAGAGGAAAAAATCGCCGTTGACAAAATCAAATTCCGAAACCCATTATCGATATAAAATTTATCTAACCGAGCAAAGGAAACTCTGTTATTAGAGGCTTGGCACCATGAAAATTGCTTAACCCCAGGGTGCTGTAATCTCCACCCATCAACCAGGTGATATTTTACTAGTAGAGCCGCCAAATGTTTTGCACTCTCAGGGTGAGGTTCTATACCATTACGGTCCAAAGATGGCTCTAAGGTACAATTGAAATCACCAGCTAGGCAGACAAGACCACCAAAATCAATTTGGGCTAAACAATTATCAAGAAGGGAAAAAAATTCTTTTCTTTGAGAAGGGTCACTTGGGACATAGGCATTCAACAATGTGATCTTATGGCCTCCATAAGAAAAAACAACAAAGGCCAAATGACCTCGCCTGACTTCATGAAATGCTATTTGGCTGGGTGAGATTCCTGGTCGAAACCAGAAAGCGACTCCAGCTCTAGGACAATCAAATGAACTGAAAAACCAAGAACCTCTTATTGTATTCTGCCATTCGGCTGAACAGGTATCCCCACAACGTACATCTTGCAGAAAGGCGATGTCTACATGCCTTTGCTCCAATAATACCCGTAAATGTGTCTTCCGTATAGGGGCACGGCCCCCGTTTATGTTTATACTCGCAATAGATAAAACCATAACGAGTTTTAAGACTTTATGAAGTGGCAGATCATCGAAGTTCTTTCCTTGCTACGGAAACAAATTTTTTCAGTCTGTACACCTGCGACTCGTTAGCACCATAGGCTGTTGGATCGCTTATGATGCGAGATGCAGTGACTTGGAACTTGTCCAATTGTGGGAAAAATTCAACAAGTTTTATCTTTTTCCGAAAAGTATTATGAAGGAATTTAATTACTTCGGTAGGAGAGGGGGCATCTAAGTCCTCGCAGTCCTGTGAATCCCCAGCTGCACCCCCTATCTCATTAGGATCCAAACTCGAACACGTGTCGTCCGAATCGCACGACTCCTGCTCGATAACACGGTCTTTTACCTGTACAGGTGCATCGGACACTGGCATTGGCTTAACGAAAATCAATTCGTCAGGTAACGGATCATTCTCCGCAACCTTAGTTACCTCTTCAGAGGTTTCTGGAGTACCAGGTACACCTATTGTTTGACTGCCATGCCTAAGCTCATCATTTACTGATGTACAGTCTGCAGAAGGTTTACCTCCACTTGGAGCATCACCTGACAAGACGTGTTGCTGCTCCATAGCCTCCTCCTCACCAGGAGGAGGAGGACAGGACTCAGCACCGAGGAGGTTCGGACTACCCTCATTCCTATTGAGTGAGACCCTCTTCACAGCGACTGCTTCAGCATATGAAACAGGCTCGACTGTACTTGAACCTTGGTGCCTTCGTTTTCCTCGTGTAACAACACAAAAGCCGCTCGTATCCTCGGTTTGATTTTCAGCAGTTTCACCTGGCTCTGTGGGAGCCTCGTTACCTGGCACAGGTTCACTTTCCTTTTCAGACTCCCCCCTTGGCTGTTCGGGCACGCTACTGGGACATTCGTTTTTAACATGTCCGTGCTGACCACATTTAAAACATACCAAGGTCTGTGACGTAGCAAACACCCGGTATGTATAGTCGTCGTGTTTAATTTTCAACATCACCTCCAAATTGCGAATTCCCGGCTTTAAAATAATAAATAATTGACGCCTGAAGGACAGGACATGTTTTATCTGCTGATCCTTAAATCGAACAGGAATGAAAGTTATTTTCGACACGACGTTACCATACTGCTCCAAAGCAGTCTTAATCTGCTCGTGTCGGATAAAAGGCGGAATGTTAGACACAATCACTTTCACCGAAGGTGCATCCAACGGTGAAACAAACACGAAGATATCCGGCTCGACAGTCAAACCGTTTTCGACGAGCTGCGTCACCATTTCCTCTTTCGAGACGAAGATGACGACGCGCTGATTCATCCTCGAAGCAGCAATTACATTGTGCGTACCGATACATTTACCGACACACAACACGATCTGCTCCACCGTCACCTCGGAAGGTGGTGTGCACGACAAACCATTTTTCCGACTCAACTTTTCCAAACCGGAAAAATCCTCGATGTTCGCCATGGCCACGGGCGTGGGGAAACACTCGATACCGTGAAGCAAACAAGCAACGCGGGATCGAGTGCGCTCTCTCACTCTCAAACTCGCAAGAAATGAAACGTATAGATAAAAGAGTAAAGAACAGAGCGGGAGAAAGGCGGCGCTACCACACGGCGTGCACCACGAGAAACGCCGCGCAGCAACGTTCTCTGATTACACACGTGCGGCCGCACCTGAGAGAGAGAGAGAGAGAGAGAGAGAGAGAGAGAGAGAGAGAGAGAGAGTGAGTGAGTGTGTGAGTGTGTGAGTGTGTGTAACAATACAAAGGAAGGGGAGAGAAGGATTAATACAGGATTACGAGACAAGCTCATCTTGATCAGGATGGAAGACATCATTGTGATTTCCTGTTAATTACAAGAACATTAGTGTATACAGTGTTGGATAAACTCTTATGGTGTATTGCATCATGAGTCCTCAGTTCAGATGGGAACACCAACAAACCAACCCATAAAGTGAAACTTGAAGGCAGCAGCTCAGTTGTTCACAGACACAGATCTTCATAAAGGCCTGACGAGGTCATCAATTCGAGTCTTTTGAGGCACAGTACAACCTAAAATCCCCAACAATCTACATCCCACTGTTACCTATGGCTATGGAGGCATGCAAATGGCTGGATAATGCAGGTTCATGAAGTTTGGGTTGGATCTAGCTCTGACATCATGGACCTAGATGAAGTTTTCCATTAAGGCTAATCTCTTTGCGAACCCTCTCTTTACGCTCCGCCATGATGCTTTGAGTCGGTTCGACTGATCTGGATCACGAAACTAGATCCGATTATTTGCAGAATGAGGAATTGCGCGCAGTTTCGAGTGATATATCATGTAGCTTGCAGCGATACTAATAAAGATAAAGGCAAAGGACAAAACAAGCAAGGGAATGACCAATCAGGAGAACAGGAGCGAGGAAGGGAGAAAACACAGTAACCTGCCAGAAGAGGGTTGGGTACTCATTAGGGTTAATGGAGTTTGGAAAAAAAGGGATGGGGGGATGATATGAGGTGGTGGTAGTGCAACGGTTGCTTGGAGCCTGGAGAGGGAAGAGTGGGAAGGAGAGTCAGTTCCACAAATGGTAAGACTGGATTTGGGGAGTTTAACCAGCCTTCGATTTCCTTAACAAATGCTCTTTCCCAAATACGCCCGCTTGTTTTCTGATCCGAACTTCCCAGTTGGGTAGGTCTTGACGATGGAACGCAACAGCTGTGTTCTTCAACAACAGATTCTTCACCATTTGGAGATAGTGCCATAAACGATACATAGCAGGATATGTCAAAAAGTTGTGGACGGATTTGGACGAAACTTGGTGGACGAAGAAACGATTTAATTTTGGTGAAGATCCAGATCCGGATCCGGCTAGTATAATTTTTAAGTGATTCTTCACCATTGGGAGATAGGGCCAAAACGATATATAGCAGAATATCTCAAAAAGTTGTGGACGAATGTGATTCTATATTGTGATTTTCTGGTCTATTCTGGGATACAAAACGTAAACTGTTCATCTGGCGGAGGTATGCTCTCTACTGAGTGCTGTTCTAGTTACAGATGCATCAGATCAGGGAACAAAATGGAGAAAGTCTCAATTGAGGAAAGGAAGAGAAGAATATGACATTGGAGAGAACGAAAGAAAGGTAGGGAAGTGTTGTAGGAGTGGGAAAGAAGCGGAATAATGTTGGGAGGATAGCCTATGATGTATAGGAATAAAAAGAGGGAAGGAAATGGCATGTCAAAAAGACTTACAAGTGACTGTTAGGCGGTGTGTTGTGTACGGTGGATTGTTAAATCTGGTATACTGCACCTATGAGTACATACACTACATGACCAAAAGTATGTGGACACCTGAACATCGCACATCTTATTCCAAAACCATGGGCATTAATATGGAGTTGATCCCCCTCCCCCCCCACCCCCCCCCCCCCTTCGCTGCTGTAACAGCCTCCACTCTTCTGGGAAGGCTTTCCACGAGATGTTGGAACATTGCTGCAGGGATTTGCTTCCATTCAGTTACGAGCATTAGTGAGGTCAGGCACTGATGTTGGGCGATTAGGCCTGGCTCACAGCCGGCGTTCCAATTCATCCCAAAGGTGTTCGATGGGGTTGAGGTCAGGGCTCTGTGCAGGCCAGTCAAGTTCTTCCACACAGATATCTACAAACCATTTCTGCATGGACCTCGCCTTGTGCACAGAGGCATTCTCATGCTGAAACAGGAAAGGGCCTTCCCCAAACTGTTTCCACAAAGTTGGAAGCACAGAATCGTCTAGAATGTCATTGTATGCTGTAGCATTAAGATTCCCTTCACTGGAACTAAGGGGCCTAGCCTGAACAATGAAAAACAGCCCCGGACCATTATTCCTCCTCCACCAAACTTTACAGTTGACACTATGCATTCGGGCAGGTGGAGTTCTCCTGACATCTGCTAAACACAGATTCGTCCGTCGGACTGTCAGCTGGTGAAGCGTGATTCATCACTCCAGAGAATGCATTTCCACTGCTCCATAGTCCAATGGCGGAGAGCTTTACACCACTCCAGCCAAAGCTTAGCATTGCGCATGGTGATCTTAGGCTTGTGTGCGGCTGCTCGGCCATGGAAACCCATTTCATGAAGCTCCCGACGAACAGTTGTTGTGCTGACATTGCTTCCAGAGGCAGTTTAGAACTCGGTAGTGAGTGTTGCAACCGTGGACAGACGATTTTTATGCGCTACACACTTCAGCACTCAGCGCTCCCATTCTGTGGGCTTGTGTGGCCCTCCATTTTGCGGCTGAGCTGTTGTTGCTCCTAGACACACACTCTTACGATGTCTCTCCGAAAAGACCGACTGGACAACCCTCCCATCCACTTTCTGAATAATCCTCTCCAAGAAGTTCTGTCACTCAAGCTTTTGGGTCTCACTATCTGCCATGATCTTTCCTGGGAAAACCACATTTCAAATCTGGCCTCCAAAGCCAGTCGCCAACTGGGCATCCTCCGTCGTGTGAAGTCCTTCCTTTGCACACCTGAGCTCCTCACCACATACAAGGCTTTCATCCACAGCTCAATGGAATACTGCTCTCCCCTCTGGGCTGGTGCTCCTGCCTCACACCTAGCTCGTCTTCATGCTGTTGAAACCAAAGTGGTCAGAATGATTGGAATCTCCCATGATGAAGCTACCTCTGAGTGCCTTTCACTTACTCACCGCAGGCAGGTTGGTGGTCTTTCTGTCTTCTAACGACTCCTCTCCGGCCTTGCTCCTCCAGCTGTCTCTGGGCTCTGTCCCCCAAATATTCCTGAAGGTCGCACAAGATCTGCCTGCAACCCTCTTCTGGTTAAACTGCCAAAATCAAGACTCTCTGCTCACCTTCACTCTTTCATTCCTCTTTTCTCCCGCCTCTGGAACAAACTCCCCCACTCCCTTCAATCCCACTCCTCCCTCCAGGTCTTCAAAATAGCTGTTCACCACCATCTCTTATCTTCCCCCATCCAAAACCTTGATCTTTTCTACCCCCGCTAATTTCACCCCCAATCCTCTTTTTTTAAATACCAACTTCTTTCCTGGAAGTCCTTGGTATCCTTGTGTTTATACTTCTCCCACCCCCCCCCCTCCCTTCCCACGCCGCCTTCCCCCAAGCCCTCTCCCTCCCACACATTCCCAATGTCCCTCACAAATGTTGTGTTTATGTGCTTCCCCTTCTCTCCCCATCTTGTCTACCGCTCCCCTTTTTATATACTTTGGTAGTTTGTCTGTTTGATTTGTTTGTGTGATAAATGTTAGATCTTTCACGAGCCTCGATTATGTATACAAGAAAAAAAAAGAAAAAAGAAGAAGACGTTTCAACCACAATAACAGCACTTACAGTGGACCGGGGCAGCTCTAGCAGGGCAGAAATTTGATGAACTGACTTGTTGGAAAGGTGCTATCCCAAGACGGTGCCACGTTGAAAGTCACTGAGCCCTTCAGTACGGCCCATTCTACTGCCAATGCTGGTCTATGGAGATTGCATGGCTGTGTGCTTGATTATATATACCTGTCAGCAATGGGAGCGGGTGAAATAGCCGAATCCACTAATTAGAAGGGGTGTCCGCATACTTTGGTCATGCAGCATATGTAAGTAATTACCCTGTGTGAAGGAAGTGAAAAGCTGGGTTAAGCATTTGGTTCTGTTCCGTTTGTGTGACTGCAAATGTCACTTCATGATCGAGGAACAGCTTAATTTCAATTGAGTCTTTATTTTGAACATGAATCGGACCAAGAATTGGAAAAGGAACTTGTAGTTTAACAGTACAGTACATTGGATCGGAATTTGACCCGATCGCGCATGAGCAGAGGAGTGAGATAATCGTTTTACTCCGTTTACCTGTCTGGCAGTCAAAAAAATTGAAAATCATTCCAAACAGGAAACTAACTGTGTTTAAGGACGTCATAAAGGACACAAACAACTGGCATGAATAACTAATGCAACGTGTTAGATAAGGTGGTGTAAGAGACACCGATTCAACAGCGGTAAATTTGGAGAGAAAAAATTCTACAACTCTTCAAATCCTTATTTTGTTTCAATTGAATAATTATATACTTGAACACTGCAGAACGCAAATCGCCTTTTTGGCACTTTCAAAAACTTTCCCTTTAGCAGTACTTGTACAAAATATTACCGTATTGGACGTCATCACGACCAATCAAATTTCCTGCTCGCAGACCCCGCCCATCGCCCATGGCCTTTTTTCTTCAGACAGCACGGAGTAAGGTGTTCTATTAACTCTCTAGTTGATTGTTGTATCGGAATCGGAAGTTGTAATGTTTCTTGATCTTATGATGTCGGAATACATGGAGCGAAGAAAAGGGGGCATGTCAAGGGTGCATGGGGTTTGTGGGGCGTGGTCAAATGGCACCGCATTTGCATACATAATTAATAAATTGACCCAAAGGTGGACTTACACCCTTTTTCATATGAAACATTTCATTCACCAATGGGGGTTATTGATGTACATTCCATCTTTTTTCGGTGCAACCTGTGTGCGTGTGGTGCAGATCTTGTTTTCTGATCAGATGACAGTCTTCAACAAGATCGTCCTCTTCAATGAGCCACAGATGTAACGATGCCACTTTTAAAAAAAGAATATGCAGGTAAAATGGTCTTTATTATGCTTTCCTTTAAAAATACAATTTTATTAAATAACAAAGAAGAAAATATAATATGTAATTAAATATATGAATGAAAGTTTCCTATTTGCACGAATCAGTGCACACCTGTTCACAAAACTGTGTTGAGCATTTTTTTTTTTAAACCTATTCATTATATTGTCATTCGGAAGTTGTAAAATCTCCACCACTTTTTCAATCAATGGCGTCAGGTGAAAAATTTCAATTTCATCCGACGCACTCCAACCTTTCCACCATTACCGGGCCTTCCACTCTTATGGAACTTTCCGCATTGTCCTTCTGGGACTTTCCAGTATCTGCATCGAGCAGACCCACCCCACATGCATTGATGTCATGCTCGGTCTTGTTGGCTTCGACAAGCGGGTACTGCGTTTTCCAACCCTTCTTTCCCTCCTGTGTGTCCTTTCTCCACTTGTTGTGGAGCTAGGCCCAGCCGGGCCAGACGGGCTTGCTGCTGTTCGAAGCTCTGCTTGCGCCATTTGATGCGGCGGTTCTGGAACCAAACCTTAACCTGATTCAGAAGAACACACAATTGGAACATCAGTGCATGTCGATATTAAATGAAGCTATGTGATTGTATACATATTACGTACGCAAATCGGCACAATCTTTAACCCTACCCACCCCTCTAAATATTTCATACACGCTTTTACCCATACTCCCCTTCATCTCAAATAACTTTTCCCTTTTTCCTCCTCATCCAACCCACGACACACCTATCTCCCACTTTATCTGCTTACATTAATTCCCTTTTATTAATTCATCACCCCGCCCCCTTGTTTGCTGATTCTTCTTCTTTTGTACCCAAGTCTGCTGGGCTGCATCATTGGCCATGGGGTGTATGGCTGTGCAGCTGATGCAGCGCCCCCTGTAGGTTAGGGCAGGGATTTGGAAAACGTTATTTCCTTGTTTCGTTCCTTGCAATATTTCATGTTAATTCGTTCGCTGCTTTGTGCTATTCCTTTTGTATTGTCAAGGCCTGATCGGCCTTTTTCAAGGCCTTACTCAGATAGAAATTGCGTCCTGCTTAGGCCTGGGTGTATTCCCTGGTGTCTTGTTTGCATTTCCTAAAGACTATCCTATCCTATTTCAATGTCCAATCCTCCTTTCAAAAATCTGAATAAACAAACAAACAAAACCTTTGTAGTTCACTTCATAACAATTCTCATTTCTATTGAATTTCCTTCTGCCCCTGGTTCTACATTCCCTCCTCCCCCTCCCCTCTTTTCTCCAAACTGGATCTACATTAAATATATAAATGCTTCTTCTTAAAAAAAAAAAAAAATTCTAAGATTGCATTTCAACCCTTGTATCTCTTTCACACATGATACACGTGTTCTTCTTCTTCATATGATATGTGTTCTCTATGTCCCGTATTTTTATTAGCCGCGTCGTAAGACGCTGGTCATAGAGTGCCCTCTGCTGTTGTTGTTGTTCTTCTTCTTGTTCTTCTTCTTCTTGTTCTTGCACAGAAGACAAAACCTCAAAGCTCCACCCATTCTGGGAACCATAGCTCCACCCATTGTGGGAGAGGCTTCATATAAACAAATATCCACCATTTTATTAACTCGCATAGGTTTGAGGCCTGTTTTGTAGGCCCGTGGTGTCTTCCTCTCTCACACAGTTTTATTTCAAATCAAATTCGATATATCATTTCATTTTTCACAGTCGCTAACATAGTTTTAGACTCGGTTGAAAAAAAACGGGAAGAAAATCCGATGAAAGTTGCCCTTTATAGAACGAAATGAATTCTCAAAGGCCTGTAACTTCAAGTCCATTGAGATATATTTTTTTTAAATCGCGGCATGGTCAGTCATACACCGCCCGAAATAAGAGATGGGAAAATGCCGAGATATATATATTTTGTTTAAATCGCGGCATGGTCAGTCATACACCGCCCAAAATAACAGACGGGAAAATGCCGAGATATATTTAAAATTCGTCCATTTGATGACAATCGTCACGATGAAATATTTAATTTATACGTCGTCACAATAATGTGGAAAGAGGAGCATAGCTTTGTTCACGTGTCGCCACACACGGGAAATTGCCGAGATATATTTTCACTTTGCACAAAAATAACATCAAGTAATCGAATCAATAGGAATGTCCTGTGCCTATAACATCGACGTTATAGGCACAGCTGCATCTAGGCATTGTGTAACATCGACGCGGCTTTTGTTTTAATTAAAACTTTTTGTACTTGTTCTTCTTCAAAATGATGATTTTTCTGATGTTTCTGTCTGACCTGCTCCTCATCCACAAACCTCCTTCCTCCCCCACCCCCTCACCATCACTCATACATGAGATGTTACATACAGATGTAATATCCCATGATCTTTATCTCCGTCTGTCAAAGTTGGGAATATGGAATCTGGAAAAGCATCCACCCACACCCACCCCCTCAAAGCTTCATGTCCCCCCTTTCTGCATTCATCCTCACCCCACCCTCTCAATGCTTTCCACTCACCCTACCCCCTAAATGTTTCCACCTCACCTCACCCTCTAAAACCTTCCCACACACCTCACACACTCAAACCTTCCCTCTCACCACATTCCTCCCAAACCTCACATTTCTCCCGCAAAGCCTCTCCCCCACCCCCAACCTGCACTATCCCACCCCCTCTATCTCTAACTGTGTGGACCTCAAACATCCGAAGTCTCCCCTCTAACCTTACAAATCTCTAAATCCAGGCCACTGCCAATAAACCAGACATCATCTGTTTAACAGAATCCTTCTTCACACAGGACACCCCTGACTCCATAGTGCCTCTCCCTGGCTATTGTCTCCTCCAATTTGATCGGCCTAAACCACGCCCAGCGGCGGAGTTGCTCTTTACATCAATAATTCAATTTCTCACTGCCTTTGTACACCTTTCCCACCTTACACCTCTCAACCCCTCGGAGTACCTCTGGTTGTGATTTTTCCTCTGCTCCCACCTTTTGTTCATCTGTGTGTTGTACCATCCACCTAACAGTGACAACTCCATCTACGTCTCTCTTAGACAATATGGACAAACTTTGAACCACTCATTCCAACTCTCTCTTCCTCATATGTGGTGATTTCAATCATAACCATGCAACGTGGCTGGGTGTGGGCACGTTTCTCACCAGCAATGATACTTCAGCAAAGGACTTCTGTGATTCCATGGGACTGATTGAATCTGCGAACTTTCCAACCCAGATTTCTCCAAATGGCAAATGCTCCCTTCTGGACTTGCTGATGACTAACTTTTCTGCAAATGTCTCCTTCTCTTCCTCTGCTCCCATTGGTTCATCTGGTCATATGCTTGTGAAAGTGAACATTTCGCTGAATATTCTCAGAGATCTGCCGCAATAACGGCAAGTCTGGCAGTTCACTCAAGCAGATTGACAGGGACTGCAAGCAGCCATCTCTCTTCAGGACTGGGCTCCCATATCAACTGCTCCTGACTCAGCCTGGGAATTCTTCCACAGAAACCTGCTCTCTCATTCACAGACTCTTTCCACCTAATCTTCAATTATCCTAACCTTCTTCCTGCCCATGGTACAGTGAATCCTGTGTTGAGGCAGTTGCGCTGAAACAACATGCCTTCTCTTCCTGGAAGGCTACTCCAAACGAAGGCAATCATAGATCATTCTAAAAAGCCAGCAACAAGTGAGTCCACTCTCAAGAGAGCCAGAAAACAACATCTGTCCAACCTCGAGAATGAACTTTAAAATTTGTCTCCCTGCTCTAAAACCTGGGGGCACTTTGTTAAGTCTGGCTCTGGAGTATGCGCCGCTTCCATCTCTTCCCTCTCTTCAAATGGAATCACAGCCGACTCCGCTCGTGAAAATGCCAATTGCCTCCATTTTGTGTTTGCTTCCAAATATTGTGTCCCCAATCCCTCACTATCGGTACCCATCCTTCCCTGGTATAGTCAACTGCTCCTGGACTGTCCTTTGCACCTGAAAAGGTGAAGAATGTTCTTTCAACCTTCGACTCTGACTCTGCTAATGGACCAGACGACATCAGCTCACGTGTCCTAAAATCCTGCTCTGCTTCTCTTGCACATATAAATTGAGTTTTTTTTGTCACTGCTCAACACATAATATCCCATAATGTCAAAGTATAATTTTTTTAGATGAATGTTTACAAAATAATTTAAAATGAAAAGCTGAAATGTCTTGAGTCATTAAGTATTCAACCCCTTTGTGATGACACTCCAAATTGAGCTCAGGTGCATTCAATTTCCTCTGATCATCCTTGAGATGTCTCTACAACTTGATTGGAGTCTACCTCTGGCCAATTCAATTGATTGGACATTATTTAGAAAGAAACACACTTCTATATAAGATCCCACAGTTGACAGTGCATGTTACAGCAGAAATTCTACCATGAAGTCCAAGGAATTGCCCGTAGAACTCCAAGATAGAATTGTGAGGTGGCATATATCTGGGGAAGGGTATAAAACAATTTCTGGAGTGTTGAAAGTTCCCAAGAGCAAAGTGAGCGCCATCATTAGGAAATGGAAGGAATATGGAACTATGCAGAATCTTCCTAGAGCTGGCCATCTGACCAAACTGAGCAACCAGGCAAGTAGGACCTTGGTCAGGGAGGTGATCAAGCACCCAATGACCACTCTGGCAGAACTACAGAGTTCCGTGGGTGAGATGAGAGAACCTGCCTGAAGGCCAACAGTCTCTGCAGCCCTTCAGAATTCTAAGCTTTATGGGAGAGTGGCCAGACGGAAGCCACTCCTGAGAAAAAGTCACATGACAGCACACATGGAGTTTGCAAAACGGCGCGTGAAAGACCCTGAGAGCACGATGCAAAAGATTCTGTTTTGTGATGAGATGAAGATTGTTCTCTTTGGCTTGAATGCAAAGCACTACATCTGGCAGAAACCGAACACAGCTCATCACCCATCTCACACCATACCTACCATGAAGCAAGATGGTGGCAGCATCATACTATGGGGATGCTTTTCAGCAGCAGTGACTAGGAGACTTGTAAGGATAAAGGGAACAATAATTTGAGCCAAATACAGGAAAATCCTTGAGGAGAACCTGCTTCAGAGTGAAAAAGAACCTAGACTGCGGTGAAGATTTACGTTCCAACAGGACAATGATGCCAAGCACCCAACCAAAGCAACACTGTAATGGTTTCAGAACTAGAAGGTGAAAGTCCTTGAGTGGCCTTGTCAAAGCCTATACCTGAATCCCATTGAGAATCTGTGGAAAGACTTGAAGATTGTTGTTCACTGACGCTCCCCAGTCAACTAGACAGAGCTTGAGCAAATCTGCAATGAAGAATGGGAGAAACTCCCCAAATCAAGATGTGCAAAGCTGATACAGACGTACCCAAGAAGACTTGAAGCTGTAATCCCTGCCAAAGGCGCTTCTACGAAGTATTGGATCAGAGGGTTGAATACTTATGTAAATTAGGGATTTCTGTATTTCATTTTTAGTTATTTTGTAAAAACATTATATTTTAAAAAAATTCCACTTTGACATTATGGGGTATTATGTGTAGGTCAGTGACAAGAAATCTCAATTTAATTTTTAATTTAAATCCATTTTAAATCCCGGCTATAACAGGATAAAATGTGAAAAAGTCAAGGGTGTGATTACTTTCTGAAGGCATTGGAAATTGTGCTTTTTATACAGTCTGGCATCCCGTCTTTCTCTCCAAACTGTTTGCCCTATGGCATCCAAGGCCAACTCCACACATGGCTCACTGAATCCCTCTACTCTCGTAACCAACATGTGGCACTCAACGGAATCTTTTAACCTCCTCTCCCTGTCAAGGCTGAAGTGCCCTGGGGCAGTGTTATTGGCCCAGTCCTATTCCTGAACTTCATAAATGATCTCTCTGACTCTCTGTAAAATGCTCTTTATCTATTTCCTGATGATGCGACCCTCTTCCATGACATCCCTAATCCTTCATACAGACGGGCTGCACCCTCTTCCCTCTCTTCAGACCATGACAAAATCACAGGCTAGTCCACATTTGGGCAAATCACATATCAAAGTTGGCCTCCAAAGCCAGCCTCCGACTGGGCATCCTCCATCGTACAAAGTCCATCCTTGATACACCTGAACTCCTATCCACTTACGAGGCCTTCGTCTGCAGCTTGATGGAGTAATGCCCTCCCCTCTGGGCCGGCTCCCCTGCCTCACATCTTGCTCAGCTTGATGCTGTGGAAACCAAGGCCTTTAACATCAATGGAATCTCCTGCAATGAAGGAGAGTCCATGGGCCTATCGCTTTCCCATCACAGACAAGTCGGTGGTGTCTTTGTATTCTACCGCCTCCTTTCTGATCTTGCACCCTCTACCCTTTCTGTGTCCCCCCACACCTCCCTCTTTCCCTCACAGGTTGATGCAGAGCTCACACGGTCCACCCTCAACTACCTCTGGTGAAACTACATAAATCCAGGATCACTGGTCCCCTCAACGCATTTTTCCTCTTTTTCCCACCTAGGGAATCCTTCCAATTATGCATTTTCCTTCCTTGGAGTTTCCTTCTGTACTCATCTTGTCCATCTCATACATGCGTGTTTTGCATCCTGCTTTTGTCTGCTATGTCCTGATACGTTCAGTGTACTAGCTCTTCCAAGAGCCTCGACTATGTATACAAAAAAAAAATGTTCAGCCTGGCAGAGATATGTACTCTACCGAGTTCCGTTCTAGTTATTCCATATGATTCCAGATTGACTCACAGATTAAAAAATCAATGGCGCATACCACTAGTAAGAAACATAGGGCAATACACCTGGCGCTCAGCTGGTAGAATAAACAGTATACTACACTGACTAAAGGTATTTTAAACCAATTTGAATGGTTGCTAGAAGACAGGGCAGCAAGTGGAATCATACTAACATAATCATAAGACTTTAAACAAA
Organism: Myxine glutinosa; assembly: GCF_964187855.1. Classification (NCBI taxonomy): domain Eukaryota; kingdom Metazoa; phylum Chordata; class Myxini; order Myxiniformes; family Myxinidae; genus Myxine; species Myxine glutinosa. The sequence goes on from NC_136263.1 coordinate 16,970,511, forward strand.
TAAATAAAAAATACCTATTTTGGGGGGGCAACCCCTACCCCCACCCCCTCCCATCCTGTATACCTCCTCAGACCCCAATTTTTCTAATGCCTTGAACAAACATTGATACACCACAAGTGATGAAGGTTGTGGTGAAGTTTCATTGAAATTGTATATGTAGTTTCAGAGAAAAGAGCAAATACCTATTTTGGGGGGCAACCCCTCAGAAGAACCCTCAGGGCTCGATTTTTTTTTTTATGCAGTGAACAAACTTTGGTACATCACGGGTGATTAAGGGTGGTGAAGTTTCATCGAAATCGTGTGTGTAGTTTCAGAGAAAAAAGCAAATTCCTATTTTTGGGGGGTCAAACCTGGATGCACTTCGATCCCCCTGGTAGACCCCCTTAGACCCCAATTTTTTTAATGCCGTGAACAAACTTTACTCACAACACAACAAATATCGTTTGTGCCAAATTTGGTCGCAATCACATCAGCGGTTTCGGAGAAGAGGTTTCAAGTGTTTACGGACGGACTGATGGACTGATGGACGGACGAACTTCCGGACTCACGAACTTCGTTCCAGGTGAGCTAAAAAGTATAGTATGTGAGATATATGGAATCTAATCATCAGGTTTGTGGCCTAAGGGTATTTGAAAGAAACATGAGTGATGACTAATTCAAGTCGATAACATCTTTGCAAAACTGAAGAGTTCATAGAACACCTTACCCCACGCAGTCTTGAGAAAAAAAGGCATCGGAAGGTTCTTTTCAACTTGTGCTTTGCATTTCTGAGCCCGATGTATCTTTCATACGAGCTGCCATTTTGTCTGAATCTCGATATTCCCCAAACTCGGCAAATTTGAATGGTCGGGATCGTGTAAAATGCCGTAATATTTTGTGGGTCTGCAGAGTTGTAACAGGTGACTTTCCGGGGTTGACGTCATGCTTGGGCGGAAGGCCTAGTGGTTGGTGTGTTGTCTTGGGAGTTGTATCTGTGGAAGTCGGTTGGTCATACAAACCTTGAATAAATGGTGACAGAACTTGATGGAGACTCCTTATTTACCCAGCTGGCAACTCTGCACGGGCTGAAACCCCTATAGTTCTACTGGGGAGGAGTGGGATGGGGTTCAGGAGTGGGATGGTCTTAGTCTGGCGAAAACCCCCTTCTCTCTCTGTCTCTCTCTATATAAATGTTTACTCTGTAGCGCCACTCCTGGTGTGGAAGGGTATTACAAGCGATCATAAAAAACCCAATTATCTGTTTTAAAAAACATCACATCATGGAAGTGGAAGGATAACCCCATTTGAAAGGACATGTTCTTCACTGGTCATTGAAATTTATGCCAAGACAAGGATTTACTGGTCACCTCTTGTAGAGTCCGAGAAGGTGGTATGGAGGTGGCACACTTACCTATGAGCTGTTTAGCCTGGGTTCGATTGTCGACGCGACTATGCACTATCGGATGCAGGACATTGCACGTTGAAACATTAAGCCTGATGGTGGTGAGGAGTTGGGGTGTGTTGTTGTGAACAAATGCATATTATACATATTGATGCACGGCCATGCCTGTGAAACACCAGGATGGAAGTTTATAGCTGGGCTGGGATTCAAACCCAGGCTCCACAGCTCAAACGCGAGTGTGCACGTAATCTTGGGTCCCCTGCCAGCCAGGACACGCTAATGTGGAATTACTTTGTGTGCAAAATGTGGTGCTGGAAGGTACACACACCTGTGCCTCAGTGAGTCGGAGAGAGGAGGCCAGAAAGTAGCGTTCGTTGCCCACCATGTACTGCTGCCTGGCAAACTCCCGCTCCAGGCGCTCCAGCTGCGCTGCCGTAAAGATGGTCCGAAGCCGCTTCGTCTTCCCAACTCTACCGCTGGAAGCCGCCCCGCAGATCTGTCCGCTCCGTCCTGTACCCCAAGCACGTGATCGACAGCACTAAACAACAAGAAACGAATAAACCGATTTGCCGGAAACATTCGCGGCCGGCTTTCACCTGTTGCACGGAACTCCGGTTCCAGGGGGCATGCGCTGCAGGTGAGCGTCGCTGCACACAGGAGTGCGGGTCTGCGGGTGGTCCCGGCCGGACAACGCGACCTCGTGGCACCGCCGAGAGCCTGGACTGGCGTACACGGGCAACAGGGTGCGACCACCCAAGGTCGAGTCGCAGAGCTGGACAAGATCGAGTCAATGGTGAAGGAAGGCTTCTTGATGGCTGTGATGCTCCCGAAAGGTAGAGGAGTCTGCTGCGGCGGAGACCCCAGCGCAGGGGCTGCAGGGAACGCGAGCAGTGCAGGGTAATAGCAAGCACTGAGCAGCGGTGTCCGGACCGAAGGGCTGTCCATGTCCGAAGATACCTCCAGAACCCTTGTCTTTTAAACCCGAATCGAACAATCAGCGAAGTACCTTCTGCGTCGCTGTCACTTCCTATGAACACTTAGAGAGATTCCTGAAACCTCATCGGTGCGTCCTTCCTTCCTCTAGTCTTTTCCCTGTCTGCCTGGTCTACCCCCCGGTCACTCTTCCTTTATATAGCGGCCTCACCGCTGTGAAGTGCAAATTCTGAAGCACGATGAGCCCACGTAATGGAGAAGAGGTGGGGATGAAGGGATTAGGCAAAGGGCAAAGGGGGCGCTACCGACCAGTAGGGATAACGCCGATGGTCGTCCAAGTCCCCTTATCGAGGCCGTGGAAATAGACAAATCAGGCGAATGCGTTTTTGTCCTTCATTTCCCAGTGAGTCGCAGCAAAGGCTGGACCAGGATATTCTCAACGTGATGAGGGACATGAAACAGATTCAAATGAAAATAACGACTCAGATACTCCGATTGGTAGAAATGGTCGATTTTGCATCCAATTTCAAATCAATTTCTCCTCCTAATGATGGTTTCTCCCCCCAACAATGGTTTCTCCCCCCAACGATGGTTCTCCGCTCAACGATGGTTCTTCCCCCAATGATGGTTTCTCCCCCCCAACGATGCTTCCTCCCTCCCCACAATGATAAGTTCTCTCCCCAACGATGGTTTCTCCCCCCCCCCCCCACCCAACCATGGTTTCTCCCCCCCCCCCCCCCCACCCAACCATGGTTTCTCCCCCCAACGATGCTTCCTCCCTCCCCACAATGATAAGTTCTCTCCCCAACGATGGTTTCTCCCCTCCCCCCCCACCCAACCATGGTTTCTCCCCCCCCCCCCACCCAACCATGGTTTCTCCCCCCCCCCCCACCCAACCATGGTTTCTCCCCCCCCCCCCCCACCCAACCATGGTTTCTCCCCCCCCCCCACCTAACCATGGTTTCTCCCCCCCCCCCCCCACCCAACCATGGTTTCTCCCCCCCCCCACCTAACCATGGTTTCTCCCCCCCCCCCCCCACCCAACCATGGTTTCTCCCCCCCCCCCCCCCACCCAACCATGGTTTCTCCCCCCCCCCCCAAAAATGGTTTCTACCCCCCCCCCCCAACGATGGTTTCTCCCTTCCAACGACGGTTTCTCCACCCAACGATGGTTTCTCCCCCCAACGATGCCCCCCCCCTAACCCCCAACGATGCCCCCCCACCCAACGATGGTTCTCCCACCCAACGATGGTTTCTCCTCCCCCTACCCCAACGATGGTTTTCTACCCCCCATTGATGGGTTTCCTCCCAACTATGGTTTCTCCCCCCCAACAATGGTTTCTCCCCCCAATGATGGTTCTCCTCTCAACGATGGTTTCTCCCCCCCAATGATGGTTTCTCCCTTCCAACGATGGTTTCTCCCTCCCAATGATGGTTTCTCCCTCCCAACGATGGTTTCTCCCCCAAACTGGAATGCCCAACGATGGGTTCTCCTCCCAACGACGGTTCTCCACCAAACGATGGTTTCTCCCCCCCAACAATCCCCCATCGATTGTTTCTCCCCCCAATGATGGTTTATCCCTTCCAACGATGGTTTCTCCCTTCCAACGATGGTTTCTCCCTTCCAACGATGGTTTCTCCGCCCAACGATGGTTTCTCCGCCAAACGATGGTTTCTCCGCCCAACGATGGTTTCTCCGCCCATCGATGGTTTCTCCGCCCAACGATGGTTTCTACGCCCAACAATGGTTTCTCCGCCCAACAATGGTTTCTCCGCCCCACGATGGTTTCTCCGCCCAATGATGGTTTCTCTGCCCAACGATGGTTTCTCCCGCCAACGATGGTTTCTCCGCCGAACTATGGTTCTCCCCCCCAACAATGGATTCTCCCTCCCCCCCCAACGATGGTTTTTCTCCCCAACAATGGTTTTCTTCCCCCCCCCCCCCACCCCAACGATGGTGTCTCCCCCCAACTGGAATGCCCAACGATGGGTTCTCCCCCCAACAATGGTCCTCCCCCCCAACGATGGTTTCCTTACCCTGGTATATCACACTGGTATATCCTCACCGTGGTATGTCCTTATCTGGTGTATCTCATCCTGGCATATCCTCACCATGGTATAACCTCACCATGGTATATATCAACGATGGTTTCCTCCAACGATGGTTTTCCCCTCCCCCCCCCCCCAACGATGGTTTCCCCCTCCCCCCAACGATGGTTTCTGCCCCCCCTTCGCCCCCAACGATGGTTTCTCCCCCAACTGGAATGCCCAACAATGGGTTCTCCCCCCAACGATGGTTCTCCGCCGAACGATGGTGCTCCTCCCCCCCCCCCCCACAACGCACAACGATGGTTTCTCCCCCCCCCCCCCAACGATGGTTTCTCCCCCCAACGATGGTTTTTTTCCCCCAACGATGGTTTTTTTTCCCCCAACGATGGTTCTCCACCCAACTATGGTTTCTCCCCCCAACGATGGTTTCTCCCCCCCAACGATGGTTTCTCTCCCCAACGATGGTTCTCCACCCAACGATGGTTTCTCACCACCCCCCCGTCCCCCCAATGATGGTTTCTCCCCACAACGATGGTTCTCCACCGAGCGATGGTTTCTCCCCACCCCCGTCCCCCCAACGATCGTTTCTACCCCCAACGATGGTTTCTCACCACCCCCGTCCCCCCAATGATGGTTTCTCCCCCCAACGATGGTTCTCCACCGAGCGATGGTTTCTCCCCACCCCCCGTCCCCCCAACGATCGTTTCTACCCCCAACGATGGTTCTCCACCCAACGATGGTTCTCCTCCCAACAATGGTTTCTCCCCCCACCCCTTCGCCCCCAACGATGGTTTCTCCCCCAACTGGAATGCCCAACAATGGGTTCTCCCCCCCAACGATGGTTCTCCGCCGAACAATGGTGCTCCTCCCCCCCCCCCCCCCCCACAACGATGGTTTCTCCCCCCACCCTTTCCCCCAACGATGGTTTCTCCCCCCAACGATGGTTTTTTCCCCCAACGATGGTTCTCCACCCAACTATGGTTTCTCACCACCCCCGTCCCCCCAACGATGGTTTCTCCCCCCAACGATGGTTTCTCCCTCCAACGATGGTTTCTCCCCCCCAACGATGGTTTCTCCCTCCAACGATGGTTTCTCCCCCCCCCCAACGATGGTTTCTCCCCCCAACGATGGTTTCTCACCACCCCCCTCCCCCCAATGATGGTTTCTCCCCCCAACGATAGTTTCTCCCCACTATATCTTTCCATATATGATGGGTCTTCACTGGAGATGTTTGCAGTTAGGTTCGGGTAAAGATCGGTACCTGGAACTCCTGGAATGTGTTTATCGGACGTGGAAAATTGGAAAAATTGAAAAAGAAAGGTTGCACTTTCTATGCCGACCTGGCCATTCGTTATCACCTCATACCAAGGTGGACAAACCCACCGGTCATCGGTCTATTGGGTGGTAATCAGTCTTCACTGTAATACACATTTCCTTGCTATCCTCATGGCCAAGTTCGATGGTATAATCATATTGTTCATCAAAATATAATTATTGTTATAACATTATTATTATTTTATTATTATTTGTTGTTGTTGTTGTTGATGATCCATGGTTATCGGATCATTCCCAGCATAATCGGAACCACCAGAAAACTACCGTCGAGTGTATTTCATCATCGGGTGCTGCATCTCGAAGTATGCTTCGAGTCTGAATGAATGTGAAGTCTCATCTGCAGTTTGGACGGTAAGGATAGACTTGGGTAAGGATAGACTTGGGTAAGGATAGACTTGGGTAAGGATAGACTTGGGTAAGGATAGACTTGGGTAAGGATAGACTTGGGTAAGGATAGACTTGGGTAAGGATAGACTTGGGTAAGGATAGACTTGGGTAAGGATAGACTTGGGTAAGGATAGACTTGGGTAAGGATAGACTTGGGTAAGGATAGACCTGAGTAAGGATAGACTTGGGTAAGGATAGACTTGGGTAAGGATAGACTTGGGTGAGGATAGACTTGGGTGAGGATAGACTTGGGTGAGGATAGACTTGGGTAAGGATAGACTTGGATAAGGATAGACTTGGATAAGGATAGACTTGGGTAAGGATAGACTTGGGTAAGGATAGACTTGGGTAAGGATAGACTTGGGTAAGGATAGACTTGGGTAAGGATAGACTTGGGTAAGCCTACACCAGGGTGAGGCTATACCAGGGTAAGGATACACCATGGTAAGGATACACCAGGTTAAGATATACCTGGGTAAGGATAGACCAGGGTGAGGATATACCATGGTGAGGATATGCCAGGATGAGGATATACCATGGTGAGGATATGCCAGGGTGAGGATATACCATGGTGAGGATATGCCAGGGTGAGGATATACCATGGTGAGGATATGCCAGGATGAGGATATACCATGGTGAGGATATGCCAGGATGAGGATATACCATGGTGAGGATATGCCAGGATGAGGATATACCATGGTGAGGATATGCCAGGATGAGGATATACCATGGTGAGGATATGCCAGGGTGAGGATATACCATGGTGAGGATATGCCAGGGTGAGGATATACCATGGTGAGGATATGCCAGGATGAGGATATACCATGGTGAGGATATGCCAGGGTGAGGATATACCATGGTGAGGATATGCCATGGTGAGGATATACCATGGTAAGGATATGCAAGGATGAGGATATACCATGGTGAGGATATGCCAGGGTGAGGACATACCATGGTGAGGATATGCCAGGATGAGGATATACCATGGTGAGGATATGCCAGGGTGAGGATATACCATGGTGAGGATATGCCAGGATGAGGATATACCATGGTGAGGATATGCCAGGATGAGGATATACCATGGTGAGGATATGCCAGGGTGAGGACATACCATGGTGAGGATATGCCAGGATGAGGATATACCATGGTGAGGATATGCCAGGGTGAGGATATACCATGGTGAGGATATACCATGGTGAGGATATACCATGGTGAGGATATACCAGGTAAGGATATACCATGGTGAGGATATGCCATGGTGAGGATATACCATGGTGAGGATATGCCAGGATGAGGATATACCATGGTGAGGATATGCCAGGTTGAGGATATACCAGGTTGAGGATATACCATGGTGAGGATATGCCAGGATGAGGATATACCATGGTGAGGATATACCGTGGTGAGGATATACCAGGTAAGGATATACCATGGTGAGGATATACCATGGTGAGGATATACCGTGGTGAGGATATACCATGGTGAGGATATACCCGGTTGAGGATATACCGTGGTGAGGATATACCATGGTGAGGATATACCATGGTGAGGATATACCAGGTTGAGGATATACCATGGTGAGGATATACCAGGTTGAGGATATACCGTGGTGAGGATATACCATGGTGAGGATATACCATGGTGAGGATATACCATGGTGAGGATATACCAGGTAAGGATATACCATGGTGAGGATATACCATGGTGAGGATATACCAGGTAAGGATATACCATGGTGAGGATATACCATGGTGAGGATATGCCAGGCATTTCCGTTGGTACCATATGTTGGCGATGGGTTTACAGTGGCAATGGTAATCTTTACTGTTGGCGATGGGAAAACATTCAATTTACCTGCTGAATGGCTACTCAAGCCCGTGGTGCAGCATTCACCTTAAATTACTCAAATAAGATATTTTATGACCCATAACCACCTAGGTAGACTTTATATGGGACCAGCATCAAAACGAGACCACATCATATATAAAGGCTATTAATTGAAATTAGTCAATAATGGGACGTCTGGATTGGCGTCAGGTAAGGGAACCTACCTGTACACAGATGCTTTAAACAGACGTGATAATGTTCCTAACATATAGTCATGATGTACATGTCGGATCAGTAAATGTCAATCTCGGATCCACAGGTCTCTCCAAATGCCACAATTAATTTATTGGACTTTAAATTGGTGTCGAAGCGGACATCGATTTTGGAAAAAGGCGCTAAGTCGAGGCGCAATAAACATGGTTACATTGACCGGCTCACGAGGAGAGCGGACCTTCCCGCAGCGAGGCAGGAAGGGGGGATCCACTACGTGGTCGCGCGCTAAGACCCCCCGTGGGCTTCTCGGGCTTCTTCTCTTCTCTTCTCTTCTCTTCTCTTCTCTTCTCTTCTCTTCTCTTCTCTTCTCTTCTCTTCTCTTCTCTTCTCTTCTCTTCTCTTCTCTTCTCTTCTCTCTCTCCAGGGGCCATTGGAATCCGGGATGGCCGTCCCGTCAGAGTGAGATGAACGGACATTTGTCTGCGCCGATCATCGCAGATCGATAATAATAAAAAAAACAAGACCGAAAGTCTAACAGTGGCGTAGCCAGGCTTGTTACCTCCGCCACCAAAGGTGGGATGATGGAGGTTATGTTTTCACCCCTGTCTGTTTTCCCGTTTGTGAACAAAATATCTCAAAAAGTTGTGGACGGATTCGGACGAAATTTGGCAGAGATGTAGCGAATGTGACAAGGACGAAATGGTTAGATTTTGGTGATACATACACACATACATACATACGGACAGACAAACACTGTTCTAGACTGCTTTCCCCTTTACCCTATAAATATTCTCAGCAGAACTTCAGGGCAACATCGGACTTCCTCTCTGAACTGCGGACGCGTCGATATTTTGAGTAATTTCTCAGTCTCTGTACGATGAACATATTGATCTCTGGGGTAATGGAGGACCCATAAATAGGGGAGGAGTATGCACAAAAGGAAAAAGGAGGTATAGGTGGTGGTGATTGTGGTGGTGGTGGTGGTGATGCTGGTGGTGATGATGGTGGTGGTGGTGGTGGTGGTGGTATTAGTGGTGATGGTGGTGGTGATGGTGATGATGGTGGTGGTGGTGATGATGATGGTGGTGATGATGGTGGTGATTGTGATTGTGGTGGTGATGATGGTGGTGATTGTGATTGTGGTGGTGATGATGATGGTGGTGGTGATGATGGTGGTGATGATGGTGGTGATTGTGATGGTGATGGTGATGACGGTGATGGTGGTGGCGGTGGTGATGATGGTGGTGATTGTGATTGTGGTGATGATGATGATGATGGTGGTGATGGTGATTGTGGTGGTGGTGGTGATTGTGGTGGTGATGATGATGGTGGTGATTGTGGTGGTGATGGTGATGATGATGATGATGGTGGTGGTGATTGTGGTGGTGATGATGATGGTGATGATGGTGATTGTGGTGGTGGTGGTATATAATATAGCTCACATCGCCCATCATCAAAGGGTCTCCAAAAAGGTTGCGGTAACGCACCAAACGAATGAAGCGGTTTAATTCACGCGGTTTATGGGAAATAAGGGCCAATTACAAACATTCCCCATAAATGCCAAGGATCATTTGTGGAATACGTTTTAGCGCTTTGTAAACGTAAACGTCACGTTATCCCTAGATTTTAAATAATACATTATTATAAAAGAATTATCACCTCAGGTCAAGCTTGAGCAACGGTTTGTACAAACGGAGTTTGGGAGATTATAAACACACTTTGTCTGCGAACGAATCATCCGAATCCTCGATACATCGAAACGTCGTGAACGAGAACGAATGAATAAAACACCGGGTCCACCAAGACCCCAGCGGAGCCAACGAATGAAACGCCCGGTCCACCAAGACCCCAGCGGAGCCAGCGAATGAGTGAATGAAACGCCTCGTCCACCAAGACCCCAGCGGAGCCAGAGAATGAAACACCCGGTCCACCAAGGCCCCAGCGGAGCCAGTGAATGAAACGCCCGGTCCACCAAGACCCCAGTGGAGCCAGATAATGAAACGCCTGGTCCACCAAAACCCCAGCGGAGCCAGTGAATAAAACGCCCGGTCCACCAAGACCCCATCGGAGCCAGTGAATGAAACGCCTGGTCCACCAAGACCCCAGCGGAGCCAGCGAATGAAAATTAAATTCCCGGTCCACCAAGACCCCATCGGAGCCAGTGAATGAAACGCCTGGTCCACCAAGACCCCAGTGGAGCCAGTGAATGAAAATGAAATGCCTGGTCCACCAAGACCCCAGCGGAGCCAGTGAATGAAACGCCTGGTCCACCAAGACCCCAGCGTAGCCAGATAATGAAAGAATGAAACGCCCGGTCCACCAAGACCCCAGCAGAGCCAGTGAATGAAACGCCCGGTCCACCAAGACCCCAGCGGAGCCAGGGAATGAAAGAATGAGTGAATAAAACGCCCTGGTGCACCAAGACCCCCGCACAGCTATCGAATGAGTGAATGAATGAATGAATGAATGAATGAATGAATGAAACGAACCCGGTGCACCAAGACCCCCGCACAGCCATTTCCCGTTCGCCGCCATATTGTGTACACAGCAGTTAAGTAGGGAAACGCCCTTTAAGCCGCAGCCTCTTTGAAGGTTCGTCATCCCGCAGCGTTAATGGAACCTCTTTCTCCTCTCTTTTCTTTTATTTCTGCAGGAATGGCGCGACTTATGGGCTCAGCTGGAAGGCGACGATGCGCGCAGGTCACGTGTTCCACGAGTCCATAGATGCGAAGGCACGCACAGGTGCACCTGTTAAATACCTGTACATATTCTCAAATCAATGTCGTCCATTAATCGGTGCGTTAACTATAACTAGGTTATCGAGTTCAGCGGACTTTGCATTTTCTATTCGGTGGAAAAAAATAAATAGTAAAATTTCTAAAACGATAAAAACTTTCGAGTCCAAAAGTTTTAAATTGTTTTCGTTAAAAAATAAAAGTATGTCAGGTGTGTTCAAAGGCTGGTAGGATAGCTTACAGGTGTGCACACTCGACGTTGATGCTTAGGATTAGAATTAACTAACCCTAAGTTTTAGTTATCTAACCTCGGTTCGAATCCCGACCAAGCTATGAGTTACAAACTCCCATTCTGGTGTTTCACATCAATGAGTGTATCATCCCTCGGTGCACGGTAACCTCCAGGACCCGGCTGATAGGTAGTTGGATATTAAAATTGTGAAGATTCGGTAAGTTATCTCCAGCATCCTGAACTAGTTACAAATTCCTTCCGAAATCGGATTCAGTCGAATGTCGGGCCTCGCCGGCTGGTTCGTGAAAGATTTGGGCCAAAAACCTTCCCTGGCTGACCCGAAGGTGGAAATAATTGGGACTGTTATAGGAGTACAGTCGTAATAGTCGTAGTAGCAGTTGTAGTAGTGGTTGTAGTAGTAGTAGCAGTAGTTGTTGTGAAAGTAGTTGTCATAGTAGTAGTAGGAAGTAGTATTTTTTTTAGTAGTAGTAGTAGAAGTAGTTGTTATAGGAGTAGCAGTAGTTGTAGTAGTTATCATAGTAGTTGTCATATTAGTAGAGGGAAGTTGTTGTTGTAGTAGTAGTTGTCATAGTAGTAGTAGTAGTAGAAGGAAGTAGTAATAGAAGGAAGAAGTTGTAGTTGTAGTAGCAGTAGTTGTTGTGAAAGTAGTAGTAGAAAGTAGTAGTTGTTTTAGTAGTTGTAGTAGCAGTAGTTGTTGTCGGAGTAGTAGCAGTTGTTGTAGTAGTTGCAGTAGTTATCATAGTAGTAGAAGGAAGTAGTTGTTGTAGTTGTTGTAGCAGCAGCAGTAGTTGTTGTAGTAGTAGTAGCAGCAGTAGTTGTGTTATAGTAGTTGTAGTAGAAGGAAGTAGTAGTTGTTTTAGTAGTAGTAGTAGTAGTAGCAGCAGTAGTTGTCGTAGTAGTCGTCATAGTATGCGGAGGTAGTTGTCGTAGTAGTTGTCACAGTAATAGAAGGTAGTAGTAGTACGTGTCGTAGTAGTAGTAGTTGTTGTCATAGTAGTTGTCATAGCAGTAGGCGGAAGTAGTAGTAGTCGTAGTATTAGTTCAAAGATCTCTCAGAATGTAATATTCGCAATCGTGCAAGAAACGAATCCAAGTTTGATTTTCACTCCATAATAGGACAGAATTTTTATTACCTGCTCACATCACGTCCCTGTCTGGAGAATCTCCCGGGAAGACCTGAGTGCAAGTTTGGACATGGCGACGAAAGGTCGACAAAGGCGATACGAGAGGCATGGACGATGTTCCGATTCCCGGGGACGAAGAGTTACCATTGTTGATGTGACAACGTTTCAGATGTTTATATCGGACAAGAGACAAATCCCAGAAACAAATTGTCCAAGAATTTTCGATAGGCAATGAATCACATTCCTCCACAAACAAACTCATGGCGTTATTTTCCACTGGGACATTTGAAGAGTCAAAAATCGTTACCACCGAGACCACAGGTGTCACCCACCTGAGGGTTAAAGGTGTGGTACCGATCTTGGAGGACTTGTATGGCGGAGTAGATCATTCCACCTGTCGGTCGGAGGAAATGCCAAGGTGACATGGGTGGACATATTGCTCCCGCAAATTTATCTCTAATCGATATCGTTCATAATCGATAATGCATCGTTACTTTATATAAACGTCAAAACATTTAAATCTCAGTTTAAATACGTCATCATTTCGTGGACCATCCTGGATACCTGTAGTACAACGATGTTGTTAACGACGGCAGTTAACGACGAAACCTGGTGTTTTTATTTATTTATCGAATTTAATATTTTTATTATCGAATTTATCATTTTATCGAATTTATAATTCTTATAATAATGTTTACATTTTCCCGCTGGGCCACGAACTTGCTGATCCACTGTGTTATTTGGATCATCGCGGGGAATTCCACGCTGCAGCTTCAAAATTAGAGGGAACTTACAAAACATAACTTTACGGTCTGTACCGTCTATGGATTAAAAGTTTACCGACTTACGAGGGTTTACTCCAAATTAGGTGTTGATTTTCGGATTTCGGGCTCAAAATGAGACGCCATTTACTTGACAGACGTAAGATATGCACTTATTTACAGATTAACGTGATTTGGATGTATTGTGCAAAAATAAATAATTATAATTTTACAAACATGTCTCGAAGGAAACTTTGTACGCTAAACAGGATAACCACGACTACCACGATACCACCTTTTCTTCAATGACCCCATTTATTCCCATCTTCAGGTGAGCTCGGCCAGGGAACATCTTGCGTGAACTTGACTCCTTTAACATAAGTCCAAAAGGTGACAAAGGGTAACTAACGACGAGTTACGTGGAAAGGAAAATGTCGGGACGATTCTGATCCTGATGTTTCATTCTCTGTTTCAGAGCATCGGTCCTGCCGAAGCAGTTTCTTGGCACTGGAGGTGTTGGGTGGTTTGCCAATGCGTTCCCAGCAGTTGTTGGGGCAGGATTTTGGAATTTGTTTCATGGTGCTGGCAATAGCTCGTCTTTGCGAAGGACACCAACTAATGCCGGCAGACGACGTGCCCATTTTCCTGTTCATTCATTCTCTTGCGGCTTGCGTCCGATAGTTGTCCCGCTATCCCACCGCCAGCCATTTCAACCTTGCTCTTCCATGAGCCTTGCTCTTGGATATTTTTTATGGCGCAGCCCATAGGGCAAAGCCGTCTAGAACAGTGTTTGTCCATCTGTATGTATGTATGTATGTCCCATCAAACGTACACCAATCAGAGCTGAGGATCTGGTCACATGACAGGCTGATAGTGATTACGTCTGATGTCATTACGGCGGTACGGCGGCTGACTCTCCACACTCCGCCATTTTGATTCCAATTTGTTCAGGCCAACCATATCGTCAAACCTGTCATATATCACAATCGCCATGCTCTACCTTTACGCTTTTCATTCAGTGTGAAGCGTAAACAAACCGATTGTTAAAATGACCATCAAATATGGAAAGCATTGGCGTTACAGGTCTTCCAACAATACGGTGCATACCCAAACCTTGTGGGGTATAATCTAGAGTACCGTAGATCTTTGCTCAGTTCTGTAAGTAAAACTTACCTCACGGATGTCGGGATTTCTCCAAATTTCTTTCTTTAATGTTATAAGAAAGCATTGGCGACTGTTTAAAAAGCTAATCATACGTGTTTGTGGTTTATAATATTTTACAAGCCCAGCGACACCGCTGTTAGACTTTTGGTCTTTTTTTTTTTTTGAATGCAGCATCCCAACTATTCACAGATAACGTTGACTTCGGCCCATCTTTAATGCATGGATTTGTTGTCTCGTATATCTCCGCCATGTTGAACAGTTTATGTTTTGTACCCCACCAATAGGCAAGATCTCGATCCAGACCTGAACCAAAATCGAAACGCCTTGTTTTTGTCACATCACCAACTCATCCACCAGGTTTTGTCATAAGTTGTCCACAACATTTTTGAGATATCATACTACCTTAGTATGATACTATCTACTATCTACTATCTACTAAGTACTATCTACTATCTACTAAGTACTATCTACCATAGTACTACTACCTACCTTAGTACTACCATAAAAATGATAAATTCTCATATCCGGATCTGGAATAGTATCTTCACCAAAATCGAATCGATTCGTCTTTGTCACACACCCAACCTGTCCACCAAGTTTCGTCCGAATCCGTCCACAACTTTTTGAGATATCCTGTTATATATCGGTTTTGGCCCGAACTCCCAATGGTGAAGAATCACGAAAATTCGGCAATCACACCAAACCTGTCCAAACCAAATTTTGTCTGTTTGTCTGTGAACTGTCTGTTGTGGACAGATTCAAACAGACAGGGGGTCCATGTCCACTGGTCCATATGACACATCCACATGACTGGTCCACATGACTGGTCCACATGTCCACTGGTCCATGTCCAGGGGTACATGTCCACATGACAGGTGGTAATGATAATAGCATACATAATATTAGTGTTATTACAAAACAATATGAATATTAATCCCCGGGTTTTGCCTCCTTCGACAAACCCCGTGTTAATTTGTATAAATATCTTATCGTAGCGTTTCTTGGGGAACCTCTACCGGAAGTAACTACAATTATAAACGACAAACACGTATGAATACCTTTTAACACCAAACTGAAAGAGAGGAAACCCGATGTTCTTGATGCATTATATGCTTATCACGTTCCCAACAGACGAACAGACCCAAGCACAGATCTACTGTAAACTATCTACCCCAGAGATGATAATAACATGACTCTTCCTGCCTCTCCCAATGGGAGCGGGTGTACTAGTTCAAATAAATAAACCATACAATCAATAAATGACTGACTGTGTCATTGAAGTTTATAACACAGGAGTGATCAGGTTAAAGATCTGTAATAATATCTACTTTAAACAAAGTTCTATGATTCTTTCTGGGACGCCAATAGAGGGAGAGAGATGGCCTCTACCTGTTTAACATCCATCCAAGGGACGGCACACACATTGATGAGTCACCTGCCTGTGAAGCGGGATGACAGTTTATACCTGGATCAGGATTCAAACCCAGGCTAGACAGCCTACAGACGAGTGTACATACCCCTAGGCCATCTTGCCAGCCTGTTTATGATATACTCATATTTACACTACATGACCAAAAGTATGTGGACACCTGAACATAAAAGATCTCATTCTAAAATCATGGGCATTAATATGGAGTTGGTCCGCCCTTTGCTGCGATAACATCCTCCACTCTTCTGGGAAGGCTTTCCACGAGGTGTTGGAACATTGCTGTGGGGATTTGCTTCCATTCAGCCACAATATTTGGCTGCCATGAACTTTCCTGGGAAACCCACATTTCCAAGCTGGCCTCCAAAGCCAGTAGCCGACTGGGCATCCTCCGTCGTGCGAAGTCCTTCCTTGGCACACCTGAGCTCCTCACCACATACAAGGCTTCCATCCGCAGCTCAATGGAATATTGCCCTCCCCTCTGGGCAGGTGCTCCTGCGTCACACCTAGCTCGGTTTCACGCTGTTGAAACCAAAGCATTCAGAATCATTGGAATCTCCCGCGATGAAGCTATCTCTGAGGGCCTTTCACTCACTCACCGCAGGCAGGTTGGTGGTCTTTCTGTCTTCTACCGACTCCTCTCCGGCCTTGCTCCCCTAGCTCTCTCTGGGATCTGTCCCCCAAATATTCCTGCAGGTCGCACAAGATCTGCCAGCAACCCTCTTATGGTTAAAGTGCCAAAATCAAGACTCTTGCTAACCTTATTTTTTATCTGACATTTCCATTAAAAAATAATGGGCCGAAAATTCTACCGTACCCTGCCCCCACCCTCTGTCGACCTCACACCATGTGACTTTTTTCTCTGGGGGTTTATTGAGTCGAAGGTCTACACGAAAAATCCAACCAACATTCAGGAACTGAAACAGATAATTCAAGCAGCTTCTGGTGAAATTACAGTCGAAATGCGACAAAAGGTGGCGTTGGAAAACAGAGAAAGGCTGAATAAACTATTGAAAATGGTGGAAAGTATTGAAGTTGTCACATTGAAATTCATAGCTAAATTTACAAGTTCTTGGAGTTAATTAAACTTATGTAAAAAAAAAAAACTTGAAATATGTACCTATGTTGTGTAAAAATGTATCTGATTTGGTTAAGAAACAAAAATTGTTGTAGAGATTTTAATGCTGTCAGTGATAAATGGGCCACCCTGTATATATCTATATATACTGAAACGCAAAAGAAACTTACCACCTTTGAAACCTTTAAATATCAACAATAACACTGCGTGTAGTAAATGTGTGAACTTATTTGTGGACAATAGTGTCCTCACTGTCAGACAAAACGGTCACGGATGGTCACTTGAACCTTCAATGGTCACTTCATAGCACAGCTGTTGAACAGCCATTTTGACTGTCAGTGATTAGCCAAGGGGTACGGGATGATTTTAATGAGCTGCACGTGATGTCTTGATATTGGCTTTAAAAAGGCCAGTGCAAAATGGGCATTTCAATCAACATGCCACGATTGTCAAGGGATCAACGGCAGCGTGCCCTTTGCATGCTGCAAGGCGGACTGAGCTACCGTGAGGTGGCACGTCGCCTTGGCTGTTCACACCAGACGATATCGGCCCTGGTGGACAGAGACACCCTCCACAACTCTGCAGATCACAGACCTCGATCAGGGAGGCCAAGAGTCACCACTGCAAGGCAGGACAGGCAGATGGTCCGAAGTCACCTGCGGGATCGATTCCGTCCAGCATCCCGCACTGCGGCAGAAACTCCGGGGCATGCAAACCCACGGATCTCCAATGATACTGCACGAAGACGACTGCATGACTATGGTCTGACTGCCAGAAGACCATACAGAGGCCCCGTGATGACGGCTGCCCATCGCCGCAACCGACAGAGATGGTGCCAGCAGCATCAGCGGTGGACCTTGGCGCAGTGGAACGAGGTCGCTTTCAGCGATGAGTCAAGGTTCTGTGTGGACAGTCCTGATGGGCGTGAGCGTGTCTGGAGAAGAACTGGCGAGCGATATGCCGATTGTTGCGTGCGTCAAGCCAACAGGTGGGGTGGCCCAAGTGTGATGGTGTGGGCCGCCATATCAGGCCGGTACAGGACGCCACTGGTGGTTGTGGATGGGAATCTTAACGCCCAGCGGTATGTGGATAACATCCTGCGACCTCATCTGCTGCCATTCCTGCTAGACCACCCAGAACTGAGAACCTTTCAGCATGACAACGCTCGTCCCCATGCTGCTCGCTTTACCACTGCATTTCTCCAAGGCGAGAACATCAACACCATGCAGGGCCTGCGCTCTCCCCTGACCTGAATCCCATAGAGCACCTGTGGGATGAGCTTGGGAGACGCGTAGTTGGCAGGGCCATGACACGGGCAGAGCTGCTTCAGACATTGAGGACTGAGTGGGACAGAATCCAGCAGCAATCCATCCAAAGACTGGTAGGCAGTATACGCCGACGATGCACTGCCTGTATCCAAAACAATGGTGGCCACACACGCTATTGAAAGGGGACTGACATTGCACCCTGTGCTGTTCTGTACTGTAGAACAAACTGATGAGATGGTGTATCTTGGTCAAAAACTTGACATGTCATCAATAAAATGCCAATGTTTCAATTAGCAATTGTTGGTTTGTTTTATTTTGAACTGTTACAATTTTATTACATTTCAAACAAGTGGTAAGTTTCTTGCATGACTGCAATAGTCATGCAGTCGTCTTCGTGCAGTATCATTGGGGATCTGTGGGTTTGCACGCCCCGGAGTTTCTGCCGCAGTGCGGGATGCTGGACGGAATCGATCCCGCAGGTGACTTCGGACCATCTGCCTGTCCTGCCTTGCAGTGGTGACTCTTGGCCTCCCTGATCGAGGTCTGTCATCTGCAGAGTTGTGGAGGGTGTCTCTGTCCACCAGGGCCGATATCGTCTGGTGTGAACAGCCAAGGCGACGTGCCACCTCACGGTAGCTCAGTCCGCCTTGCAGCATGCCCAGGGCACGCTGCCGTTGATCCCTTGACAATCGTGGCATGTTGATTGAAATGCCCATTTTGCACTGGCCTTTTTAAAGCCAATATCAAGACATCACGTGCAGCTCATTAAAATCATCCCGTACCCCTTGGCTAATCACTGACAGTCAAAATGGCTGTTCAACAGCTGTGCTATGAAGTGACCATTGAAGGTTCAAGTGACCATCCGTGACCGTTTTTCTGACAGTGAGGACAATATTGTCCACAAATAAGTTCACACATTTACTACACGCAGTGTTATTGTTGATATTTAAAGGTTTCAAAGGTGGTAAGTTTCTTTTGCGTTTCAGTATATATATATTTGTGCAGCGTCTGTCCTGTCCTGTGTTGTGTTGTCTTGTGTTGTCACTGAACTATTTTCTCAAACTTTTGTGAAATCGTACCAAACATGTGGTATGCACATATCTCTCCCGTCGGTATGTCCTAAGGGTATTTTTTTTTTAATTGTAATCTTTTTGGGGGGGGGAATTTTTTGGGGAATTTTTTTTTTCAACTTCAATTGTTTATAAAATGCGATATCACGTATATTACAAATACATTTGTGCAAAATAATTGTTTGAATTATGATTGGTTTAAACCATGACAAAACGGCAACTCGGGTACAGTCATTTATCTATATATCGACACATCTGGGCAGTGTCTGTGTTGTCACTTAACGACTCCCTCAAACTTTTGTTTCCGTGGTTGTGAAGTGTTTTTAATAACGTTGTGGTGGTTTTGAATCACGTGGTGGTGAGGTATTTTGAATTATGTGGTGGTGAGGTGTTTTTAAATGACGTGGTGGTGAGGTGTTTTTAAATCACATGGTGGTGAGGTGTTTTGAATTACGTGGTGGTGAGGTATTTATAATTACGTGGTGGTGAGGTGTTTTTAATTACGTGGTGGTGAGGTGTATTAATTAGGTGGTGGTGAGGTGTTTTGAATTAGTTGGTGATGAGGTGTTTTGAATTATGTGGTGGTGAGGTGTTTTGAATTACTTGGTGGTGAGGTGTTTGTAAATGACGTGGTAGGTGAGGTGTTTTAATTTCGTGGCTGTGAGGTGTTTTTATTACGTGTTTTATGGCTGTGAGGTGTTTTTATTACGTGTTTTATGGCTGTGAGGTGTTTTTAATTTCGTGGGTGTGAGGTGTTTTTATTACGTGTTTTATGGCTGTGAGGTGTTTTTATTACGTGTTTTATGGCTGCGAGGTGTTTTTAATTTTGTGGTGGTGAGGTGTTTTTATTACGTGTTTTATGGCTGCGAGGTATTTTTATTACGTGTTTTATGGCTGTGAGGTGTTTTTATTACGTGTTTTATGGCTGCGAGGTATTTTTAATTTTGTGGTGGTGAGGTGTTTTTATTACGTGTTTTATGGCTGTGAGGTCGTTGTGGTGAGGTGTTTTATTACGTGTTTTATGGCTGTGAGGTGTTTTTATTACGTGCCTGATGGCTGTGAGGTGTTTTCAATTTCGTGGTGGTGAGGTGTTTTTAATTTCGTGGTGGTGAGGTGTTTCTATTACATGTTTTATGGTGGTGAGGTGTTTTTAATTACTTGGTGGTGAGGTATTTTGAATTACTTGGTGGTGAGGTGTTTTGAATTACGTGGTGGTGAGGTGGAATCGTCTCAAACTTCCAGTCTGCACCTACCCCTCCCCTATGTTTGTGCTGAGGGGTTCTTTCTTGAAAAAAAAACATTCAACCTAAATCTTCAACCTAAATTGCCTATAAAAATGTAATGTCACAAACACAACAAATACATTTGTGCAAAGTAATTGTTTGTATTATGATTGGTGAAAATCATGACAACACAGCAACTCAGGTACAGTCATTAGCCTCAGCTAAAATAAGCCCGTTCCTCAGCATCGACGCTTGGTGAGGCGAGCGCAGCGAGCCATTAGTGGACGCGCCCCTCACGCCCGACTTTTGGGCGGCCCCGGCAGGCCGTTTGTTTTGACGTTCCGTGACAGGCCCCGCACCCCCACCTCCGGGCCGACCGGGCGACCGGAATGAATCCCGGTGTCCCGATCCGAACCTTCAGAGCAGGCCGGCTGGGGAGTGCCAAGCACCCCGTACCTGCACTTTCCGTCCCTGCGGTCCCAAATACCGGAACCACCCGAATACCACTTTATTCGACAAAATGAGGTGCGGCCTCCAGCTTTAGAAAACCAACCCTATATAAGTCAATACCTCCAACGATACAGGCGCGCCTTCGTGCCACGTGATGTGGTGACGTCATCACGTTTTCACCTTAAAAGACTTATTTGATATAAGTTCATATCTTGATATAAGCCTTAGAAAACCAACCCTATAGAAGTCAATACCTCCGACGACACAGGCGCGCATTCGTGCCGCGTGACATGGTGACGTCATCGCGCTTTCACCTTAAAAGACTTATTTGATATAAGTTAATATTTTGATATAAGCCTGAGAAAACCAACCCTATAGAAGTCAGTACCTCCAACGACACAGGCGCGCATTCGTGCCGCGTGACGTGGTGACGTCATCGCGCTTTCACCTTAAAAAGACTTATTTGATATAAGTTAATATTTCGATATAAGCCTTAGAAAACCAACCCTTTTCAAGTCACTAACTCCGACGACACCGGCGCGCATTCGTGCCGGGTGACGTCATCGCGCTTTCATCTTAAAAGACATTTGATATAAGTTAATATTTTGATATAAGCCTTAGAAAACCAACCCTATAAAAGTCAGTACCTCCAACGACACAGGCGCGCATTCGTGCCGCGTGACGTGGTGACGTCATCGCGCTTTCATCTTAAAAGACATTTGACATGAGTTAATATTTTGATATGAGCCTTAGAAAACCAACGCTATAGAAGTCAATACCTCCAACGACACCGGTGCGCATTCGTGCCGCGTGACGTGGTGACGTCATCGTGCTTTCATCTTAAAAGACATTTGATATAAGTTAATATTTTGATATAAGCCTTAGAAAACCAACCCTACAGAAGTCAATACCTCCAACGACACAGGTGCGCATTCGTGCCGCGTGACGTGGTGACGTCATCGCGCTTTCATCTTAAAAGACATTTGATATAAGTTAATATTTTGATATAAGCCTTAGAAAACCAACCCTATAGAAGTCAGTACCTCCAATGACACAGGCGCGCATTCGTGCCGCGTGACGTGGTGACGTCATCACACTTTCACCTTAAAAAGACATTTGATATCAGTTAATATTTTGATATAAGCCTTAGAAAACCAACCCTATAGAAGTCAATACCTCCAACGATTTTTCGGGTGACACCGTCACAATTTCGGTCTTCGAGGCCGGCCGATTGGCAAAGTGTGACCGGAAGGGACGAGGTTCTCCTGACCACGTGGCCCTTGACTTGGTTTGTCCGCACAATGTGGGCGCTTTCAGGATGAACTTTAGCCGGGGAGCGTTTGGGCGCCCCGGTCTGATACTGCCGCCCATGCGCAGAACAACTTGTGAGTGCACGTGGGTCCCGGCGGTCCCACTGGCCTAGCGCTACCATGTTTAGACAGTGAACTCCGTCCCCGGGCACCACGTCTGACTCTCTTATTCAGGGAGCATGGCGACGTGGGCACGGTAGGACACCCGCGGAGCCCCGGCGGACCAGGGACGCACGAGCCTACGCGTTAGCGTGCTACGGCGGAATCAACGGCTTCGGCCACGGCCGAGCCGATACTCGGCCCGGTCGCCCGGAAATGAACTGGTTCGACGCCCGCGCTAGAGAGGTCGCGGGCGACTGAGATGTATTAACAAATTAGTTGATTAATTTGAGACGTCCGATTTCTAGTGTTTGGAAATTTGGAAGAGCTTGACCCTAGCCTTTCCCTTGCGAGGGCAAGGAGGAACTTAACACTTGACACTTAAGCTTAGTTTGAAGTACACCCTGCCAGTGCTCCCGGTGGGACGGCAGGGCAACCAGAAGGGACGAGGTTCTCCTGACCACGTGGCCCTCGATCTGGGAAGCGAGAGGCGTTCCATTAGTGGACGCGCCCCTCACACCCGACGTTTGGGCGGCCCCGGCAGGCCGTTTGTTTTGACGTTCCGTGACAGGCCCCGCACCCCCACTTCCGGGCCGACCGGGCGACCGGAATGAATCCCGGTGTCCCGATCCGAACGTTCAGAGCGGGCCGGCTGGGGAGTGCCAAGCACCCCGTACCTGCACTTTCCGTCCCTGCGGTCCCAAATACCGGAACCACCCGAATACCACTTTATTCGACAAAATGAGGTGCGGCCTACAGCCTTAGAAAACCAACCCTATATAAGTCAATACCTCCAATGACAGGTATTGACTTATATAGGGTTGGGAGGGTGATGGGTGATGGGTGATGGGAGGGTGATGGGGGAGGGTGATGGGGGAGGGTGATGGGAGGGTGCAATAATCCGGTGCAATAATCGAAAACCGATTCAAAATGGCCCCTCGCTACGATTTTCCACGATCACATTTTATTTTCACCACTTCAAATCGACCGAATTTCACCAAATAAGATACCACATTCGATGCACTGATGTCATTTTTACGGCAAAAGTGAAAACATATTTTAATTTGGAAATAAAACGAAAGCGTGCACAATGGACCCATTCGTGCCGCGTGACGCGGTGACGTCATCGCGCTTCCACCTTAAAAGACTTATTTGATATAAGTTAATATTTTGATATAAGCCTTAGAAAACCAACCCTATAGAAGTCAATATCTCCAACGACAGAGGTGCGCATTCGTGCCGCGTGACGTGGTGACGTCATCGCGCTTTCATCTTAAAAGACATTTGATATAAGTTAATATTTTGATATAAGCCTTAGAAAACCAACCCTTTCGAAGTCAATACCTCCAACGACACAGGTGCGCATTCGTGCCGCATGACGTGGTGACGTCATCGCGCTTTCATCTTAAAAGACATTTGATATAAGTTAATATTTTGATATAAGCCTTAGAAAACCAACCCTATAGAAGTCAATACCTCCAACGATTTTTCGGGTGACACCGTCACAATTTCGGTCTTCGAGGCCGGCCGATAGGCAAAGTGTGACCGGAAGGGACGAGGTTCTCCTGACCACGTGGCCCTTGACTTGGTTTGTCCGCACAATGTGGGCGCTTTCAGGATGAACTTTAGCCGGGGAGCGTTTGGGCGCCCCGGTCTGATACTGCCGCCCACGCGCAGAACAACTTGTGAGTGCACGTGGGTCCCGGCGGTCCCACTGGCCTAGCGCTACCATGTTTAGACAGCGAACTCCACCCCCGGGCACCACGTCTGACTCTCTTATTCAGGGAGCATGGCGACGTGGGCACGGTAGGACACCCGCGGAGCCCCGGCGGACCAGGGACGCGCGAGCCTACGCGTTAGCGTGCTACGGCGGAATCAACGGCTTCGGCCACGGCCGAGCCGATACTCGGCACGGTCGCCCGGAAATGAACTGGTTCGACGCCCGCGCTAGAGAGGTCGCGGGCGACTGAGATGTATTAACAAATTAGTTAATTAATTTGAGACGTCCGATTTCTAGTGTTTGGAAATTTGGAAGAGCTTGACCCTAGCCTTTCCCTTGCGAGGGCAAGGAGGAACTTAACACTTGACACTTAAGCTTAGTTTGAAGTACACCCTGCCAGTGCTCCCGGTGGGACGGCAGGGCAACCAGAAGGGACGAGGTTCTCCTGACCACGTGGCCCTCGATCTGGGAAGCGAGAGGCGTTCCATTAGTGGACGCACCCCTCACGCCCGACTTTTGGGCGGCCCCGGCCGGCCGTTTGTTTTGACGTTCCGTGACAGGCCCCGCACCCCCACCTCCGGGCCGACCGGGCGACCGGAATGAATCCCGGTGTCCCGATCCGAACCTTCAGAGCGGGCCGGCTGGGGAGTGCCAAGCACCCCGTACCTGCACTTTCCGTCCCTGCGGTCCCAAATACCGGAACGACCCGAATACCACTTTATTCGACAAAATGAGGTGCGGCCTACAGCCTTAGAAAACCAACCCTATATAAGTCAATACCTCCAACGACACAGGCACGCATTCGTGCCGCATGACTTGGTGACGTCATCGCGCTTTCACCTTAAAAGACTTATTTGATATAAGTTAATATCTTGATATAAGCCTTAGAAAACCAACCCTATAGAAGTAAAATGGTCCAATAAAGGGTGATGGGAGGGTGATGGGAGGGTGATGGCAGGGTGATTGGAGGGTGATGGCAGGGTGATGGGAGGGTGATGGCAGGGTGATGGGGGAGGGTGATGGGGCAGGGTGATGGGGCAGGGTGATGGGAGGGTGATGGGAGGGTGATGGGAGGGTGATGGGGGAGGGTGATGGGAGGGTGATGGGAGGGTGCAATAATCCGGTGCAATAATCAAAAACCGATTCAAAATGGCCCCTCGCTACGATTTTCCACGATCACATTTTATTTTCACCACTTCAAATCGACCGAATTTCACCAAATAAGATACCACACTCGCTGCACTGATGTCATTTTTACGGCAAAAGTGAAAACAGATTTTAATTTGGAAATAAAACGAAAGCGTGCGAAATGGAATTATTCGTGCCGCGTGACGCGGTGACGTCATCGTGTTTCCACCTTAAAAGACTTATTTGATATAAGTTAATATTTTGATATAAGCCTTAGAAAACCAACCCTATAGAAGTCAATACCTCCGACGACACAGGCGCGCATTCGTGCCGCGTGACGTGGTGACGTCATCGCGCTTTCATCTTAAAAGACATTTGATATAAGTTAATATTTTGATATAAGCCTTAGAAAACCAACCCTATAGAAGTCAATACCTCCAACGATACAGGTGCGCATTCGTGCCGCATGACGTCATCGCGCTTTCACCTCAAAAGATTTATTTGATATAAGTTAATATTTTGAATAACTCGGTCAATACCAGTCCGAATTTCGCCAAATAAAGGTTCCCGTTATCCACAGATACCCCTGTATCCTCCTAGAGGCGAAGTCAGGATGAATTTCGCAAAAATTAAAGTCCTTCGGCAACGAAAATTTAGCATGGGGTTTTCCTATGTAAATTTACCCTGAAGTAATTTTACCGAAAATCCTGGAAATTTCGCGGGGCCAGTTTCTGTCGAGTGTTAAGACGTACTAGCGACTGCGAAATCCGGAATCAGAATTAAAATCCGAGCCTCCGTTAGCTCTAAGGGCCCCCCAAAACAAATCGCATATATTCCTAATGAAAAAACTTCGAAGCTCCTAAATCCCGAATCTCAGACCATCCGATGTCAATCCATATATCCACACCTCGCTACGAACGTTATGCATCTAATGATAAGCATAAGAACCATCAAAAAATATTTTAAAACCACTTTATTGGACAAAATGAGGTGCGGCCTAGCATCTAGTCGAGACCAAGTCACCCAGGCCGACCACCCATTCCGACCCCAAATTCCTCATCGACGATAACTAAACAATATATTATATGACTCGCACCATACATACCTCCTTCTAGATCTTGTTCTTGTCTTGTTATACTCACTCAGAATCACCCTATCACGACTGAGTCCTCTCAGCTCTTCCAAATGGCGTCCGCTCCGCCTCGTGTCCAGTCCAACTCCGAGCTCTTCTTCTTCGAAAGACCTTCCACACTCGTGGCGGGGGCGTGATGACGTCACTGCGCTTCAGTCTTAGAAAACTAAGGGTGTGATGACGTCACTGCGCTTCAGTCTTAGAAAACTAATTTTTATATAAGTTAATATTTTCAATAACTCCTAGAGGCGAAGTCGGGATGAATTTCGTAATAAAAATAAAGTCCTTCGGCGACGGAAATTTAACCCGGCGTTTTCCTATGTAACTTTACCCTGAGGTAATTTTACCAAAAATCCCCGAAATTTCACGGGTCCAGCCCTATTGAGTGCCTGCGGCCACTCAAGTCCCCCCACAGAGTCGGGCTAGAGTCAAGCTCAAAAGGGTTTTCTTTCCCCACTGATTCCGCCAAGCCCGTTCCCTTGGCTGTGGGTTCGCTGGATAGTAGATAGGGACAGTGAGGATCTCGTTCATCCATTCATGCGCGTCACTGTTTAGATGACGAAATGAATGAGTTCATTCATTTTCGCTGCATGATTTTTCGGGTGACACCGTCACAATTTCGGTCTTCGAGGCCGGCCGATAGGCAAAGTGTGACCGGAAGGGACGAGGTTCTCCTGACCACGTGGCCCTTGACTTGATTTGTCCGCACAATGTGGGCGCTTTCAGGATGAACTTTAGCCGGGGAGCGTTTGGGCGCCCTGGTCTGATACTGCCGCCCACGCGCAGAACAACTTGTGAGTGCACGTGGGTCCCGGCGGTCCCACTGGCCTAGCGCTACCATGTTTAGACAGCGAACTCCGTCCCCGGGCACCACCTCTGACTCTCTTATTCAGGGAGCATGGCGACGTGGGCACGGTAGGACACCCGCGGAGCCTCGGCGGACCAGGGACGCGCGAGCCTACGCATTAGCGTGCTGCGGCGGAATCAACGGCTTCGGCCACGGCCGAGCAGATACTCGGCCCGGTCGCCCGGAAATGAACTGGTTCGACACCCGCGCTAGAGAGGGCGCGGGCGACTGAGATGTATTAACAAATTAGTTAATTAATTTGAGACGTCCGATTTCTAGTGTTTGGAAATTTGGAAGAGCTTGACCCTAGCCTTTCCCTTGCGAGGACAAGGAGGAAATTAACACTTGACACTTAAGCTTAGTTTGAAGTACACCCTGCCAGCGCTCCCGGTGGGACGGCAGGGCAACCAGAAGGGACGAGGTTCTCCTGACCACGTGGCCCTCGATCTGGGAAGCGAGAGGCGTTCCATTAGTGGACGCGCCCCTCACACCCGACGTTTGGGCGGCCCCGGCAGGCCGTTTGTTTTGACGTTCCGTGACAGGCCACGCACCCCCACCTCCGGGCCGACCGGGCGACCGGAATGAATCCCGGTGTCCCGATCCGAACCTTCAGAGCGGGCCGGCTGGGGAGTGCCAAGCACCCCGTACCTGCACTTTCCGTCCCTGCGGTCCCAAATAAAGGAACCACCCGAATACCACTTTATTCGACAAAATGAGGTGCGGCCTACAGCCTTAGAAAACCAACCCTATATAAGTCAATGCCTCCGATGACACCGGCGCGCATTCGTGCCGCGTGACGTGGTGACGTCGTCGCGCTTTCACCTTAAAAGATTTATTTGATATAAGTTAATATTTTGATATAAGCCTTAGAAAACCAACCCTATAGAAGTCAATACCTCCGACGACACAGGCGTGCATTCGTGCCGCGTGACGTGGTGACGTTATCGCGCTTTCACCTTAAAAGATTTATTTGATATAAGTTAATATTTTGATATAAGCCTTAGAAAACCAACCCTATAGAAGTCAAATGGTCCAATAAAGGGTGATGGGAGGGTGATGGGAGGGTGATGGCAGGGTGATGGGAGGGTGGTGGGAGGGTGATGGGAGGGTGATGGCAGGGTGATGGGAGGGTGATGGGAGGGTGATGGGAGCGGAGCGGCGCTCCAACGCGAGTCGAAAGAATTGACGCGACCAAAGACGGAATTCGTCCGAGTTGCTTCATTGAAACAAAACAGCTCAGGTATTCTGACAAAAGCCCGTTTATCGGGCAGCAATATATATACACATTTATGTCGGGAAGTTTGCCCGGCAAAAGCTATACCGGGCATGCCCGGGTGTCAAGGGCGAGCCTTGGAAAGGCGAGTCTGGACCTGCCCGGGCGTGTTTGGCTGCGGCCTGGCAAGTCGAGGCTGGGCGTGCCCGGGCGCTCTGGATGAGCACTGGAAAGGCGAGAGCGGGCATGCCCGGTCGCTCTGGGCGAGCCCTGTAAAGGCGATAGCGGGCATGCCCGGACGCTCTGGGCGAGCCCTGGAAAGGCGATAGCGGGCATGCCCGGACGCTCTGGGCGAGCCCTGGAAAGGCGATAGCGGGCATGCCCGGGAAAGACGAGACCGGGCGTACCCGGGAGGTTCGGGCGTGCCCGGGAACAGTGAGTCCGGGCATGCCCGGGAGAGGCGCGTCTGGCCGTGTTCTGGCCGGTGCAAGGCGATTGTGTGCATCCAGCGGTAACCACTACACACGCCCCTCCAGAATCGACCTGCACCGGCAGGGTCAATTTAAGGGGGGTCCGGATGACCCGGCCGAAGCGACCCCTGGAGGGTCGTGGGGAGGGGTCCGACGTGGTGGTGGGTGGTCGAGCGGGGGGAACTGTGGACGGGGGGCGGCCTCGCCGCAGAGGAAGGGCCAACCGTGGTGGTCGGTCGACGTCCATGTGCGCCGGTTTGAGGTGGTCCACAGAGATCCGGTCCGACCGGCCGCCAACGTCGACGACAAAGGACTTGTTGCCCTGTCGCAGGACCCGGAAGGGCCCGTCGTACGGCGGCCGGAGTGCCCCCCGGTGCACGTCATGACGCACAAAGACGTACTCCGCTGTGCAAAGCACCGGGGGGATGTAGGACTGAGGGCCACCGTGGCGGGACGTTGGCACGGGGGCAAATCGGCGGGCGGCCTCCTGGAGGTCCGAGCGCTGGTGTGCGGCGGACCAGGGACTGGTAGCGTCAGGCACGAACTCGCCCGGGACACGGAGCGGCTGGCCATAGACGAGCTTGGCGTCGGACGCCCGGAGGTCCTCCTTGGGGGCCGTGCAGAGGCCCAAAAGGACCCACGGCAGCCGGACGGTCCAACCGTCTTCCTGAAGGCCGGCCATGAGTGTGGCCTTCATGGAGCGGTGAAACCGCTCGCACAACCCGTTGGCTTGGGGGTGATAGGCCGTGGTGCGGTGCAGCGTGACCCCCAACGAGCGGGCGACCGCGCCCCAAAGTTCGAACGTGAACTGTGGGCCGCGGTCGGATGAGATGTCCGCCGGTGTGCCGAAGCGCGCGACCCAGGTGGCGATGAACGCCTGCGCCACGTCGGCGGTGGTGGTGGAGGTGAGGGGCATGGCCTCCGGCCACCTGGTGGTCCTGTCCACCATGGTGAGCAGGTGGGTGAACCCCCGCGATGGGGGCAGGGGACCCACCAGGTCCACGTGGACGTGGTCGAAACGCCGTGCAGGCACGGTGAAAGGTGCCAGCGGCGCCTGGGTGTGGCGGTGGACCTTGGCCCGCTGGCAGGCCGTGCAGGCGTTGGCCCAGTCGCGGACGTTCCGTCGAAGGCCGTGCCAGACGAAACGCGCTGACACCAGCTTCTGAGAAGCTTTCCGGCCCGGGTGAGAAAGGCCGTGGATGGAGGCGAAGATGCGGCGCTGCCAGGAAACGGGCACAATGGGGCGAGGCTGGCCCTGGGAGACGTCGCAGAGCAGGACGGTGCCCGCGAAGGGGATGTCGGCCAGGCGGAGGCCCGTGTCCGCCGCCCGGAGGGCCTGCACCGAGGTGTCGGTGGTCTGGTCGGCCGCCATGAGCGCGAAGTCCACGCCGAGGTGGACCGCGTTCGCGCTGGCCCGAGAAAGACAGTCGGCCACAGCGTTGTCTTTGCCGGCGACGTGCCGGATGTCCGTGGTGAATTCCGACACGGCGGAGAGGTGGCGCTGCTGGCGGGCCGACCACGGCTCCGTGACTTTGGCCATTGCGTAGACCAACGGCTTGTGGTCGACGAAAGCTGTGAACGGGCGGCCCTCCAGGAGGTGTCGGAAATGGCAAACGGCCAGGAATAGACCGAGCAGCTCGCGGTCGAACGTGCTGTATTTTAACTCGTTCGGCCGGAGCTGCCGGCTGAAAAAAGCGAGTGGCTGCCAAACCCCGTCCACCCATTGTTCATGGATGGCGCCCACCGCGTAGTTGGAGGCGTCCGTAGTGAGGGCGATGGGCGCGTTGAGCACAGGGTGAGCCAGCAGCATTGCGTCGGCGAGGGCCCATTTTGCGCTCGCGAAGGCCGCGTCCATGGCTGCGGACCAAACGATGTCATGCTTGGCCGGCTTGCCCCGGAGGGCCTCATAAAGGGGCCGCATGAGCTGAGCAGCGCGTGGCACGAATCGGTGATAAAAATTCACCATGCCGAGGAACTCTTGTAGGGCCTTGATGGAACGGGGACGCGGGAACGTGGTGATGGCCTCGACCTTGGTCGGCAGCGGCACGGCCCCGGTCTTGGTGATGCGGTGGCCCAAAAAGTCAACGGTCGTCGTGCCGAAGTGGCATTTGGCCGGGTTGACAATTAAGCCGTGCTCGCTGAGGCGACCGAACAGTGTTCGGAGGTGGAGGAGGTGCTCGGCGCGGGACGTGCTGGCGACGAGGATGTCGTCCAGATAGACGAAAAGAAATGGCAGGTCGCGCAGCATGCCATCCGTTAAGCGCTGGAACGCCTGGGCCGCGTTCTTGAGGCCAAATGGCATCCTCAAAAATTCGAACAGGCCGAACGGCGTGATGACAGCCATCTTCGGGACGTCGGCCGCCCAGACAGGTACCTGGTGGTATCCCCGTATCAGGTCAATTTTGGAAAATATGACCCGTCCCGCCAAACGGGCGGAAAAGTCCTGGATGTGCGGGATCGGGTACCTGTCAGGGGTGGTAGCGTCGTTGAGGCGGCGGTAGCCGCCACACGGGCGCCTTCCGCCCCCCGGCTTTGGCACGATGTGCAGTGGTGAGACCCACGTGCTATTGGAGCGACGCACGATGCCGAGGTGCTCCAACGCGTCGAACTTGGCCTTTGCCACGGCGAACTTGGCCGGGTCGAGGCGGCGGGCCCTGGCGTAGACCGGCGGGCCCGTAGTGGATATGTGGTGCTCGATCCCATGCTGCACTGTGACGGCCGAAAACGTCGGCCATGTGAGGGCCGGGAATTCCGCGAGCAGGCGAGCGAACTCGTTCGCCGTCGGGAGGGCGCACGCCAGTTCGGTCGGCGCGGAGCTGCTCATCGTGCACGCCAGGGAGCTGAAGGTCTCGGCGTTGACAAGGCGACGACGTTTGACGTCGACCAGCAGCCCGTGCGCGCAGAGGAAGTCGGCGCCCAGCAAAGCCATGGGGACGCAGGCGGTCACAAAGGTCCACTGAAAGCGCTGGCTGCCGAAGCAGAGGGTGACGTTGCGCGGGCCGAAAGTGCATATGGCCGAGCCATTAGCAGCGACCAAAGAGGGGCCGCAAACGGCGTCCCGCCTATCCTGCTCGGAGGCGGGTATGACGCTCAGTTGGGCGCCGGTGTCACAAAGGAAACGCCGCCCGGACGCTTTGTCCCGAATAAAAAGCAAGTTGCCCGAGTGGCCGGCGCTCATGGCTGGGAATGAACGCCAGCCTGGCCGTTTCCCGACTTGCCGAAAGTGCACGGGGGTCGGCACGTCCGAGCCTTGTGTCCGAACCTGGCGTGGTAATAACACCATGCCTGGTCAGGTGGAGGCCCCGGCAGTCGTGTCGGAAGCGGTCGGTGCGGCGCGGCAGCCGCCAGTTTCACCGGCAGTTCGGCCTCCAACCACGCAGGGCGCTCGGGCGTCGTGGGCGTCGCCTCGGACGGCGGCAGGCTCCAGGTAGCGCGCCAATGTGTTGGCCCACCGAGGAGATCTTATCGGCTTCCCTGGCGAGGGCGCGGGGATCGGTGATCGACGTGCCAGCCAGGGCGAGGCGTACCGGGTGAGGCAGCTGGCGAAGGAACAACTCGCGGAACAGAAAATCCGGAGAGTGCTCACCGAGCAACGAGAGCATATAGTCCATGCGCTCGGACGGGCGCGTGTCGCCGAGCTCAGGCAGGTCGAGCAGGCGCCGTGCGCGTGCCGCCGGTGAGAGGGCGAAAGCGTCGAGGAGGAGCGTCTTCAGCGCATCATACTTGTCGGCAGCCGGCGGGTGCTCGAGGAGGCTCAGGGCGCGGGCCGCGGTGGCGGAACAGAGCGCTGCCACGACGTGGTGGAAGCGGGTGTCGTCCGCGGTGATGCCTCGCAGGGCGAACTGGGAGTCCGCCTGGGCGAACCAAACAGCCGCGTGAGCCTCCCAGAAGGTAGGCAGTTTAAGAGTCACTGCCGTGTCCATGTCGGTAGGTCACCAGTGAAGGAGCGGCGCTCCAACGCGAGTCGAAAGAATTGACACGACCAAAGACGGAATTCGTCCGAGTTGCTTTATTGAAACAAAACAGCTCAGGTATTCTGACAAAAGCCCGTTTATCGGGCAGCAATATATATATACATTTATGTCGGGAAGTTTGCCCGGCAAAAGCTATACCGGGCATGCCCGGGTGTCAAGGGCGAGCCTTGGAAAGGCGAGTCTGGACCTGCCCGGGCGTGTTTGGCTGCGGCCTGGCAAGTCGAGGCTGGGCGTGCCCGGGCGCTCTGGACGAGCACTGGAAAGGCGAGAGCGGGCATGCCCGGACGCTCTGGGCGAGCCCTGGAAAGGCGATAGCGGGCATGCCCGGATGCTCTGGGCGAGCCCTGGAAAGGCGGTAGCGGGCATGCCCGGACGCTGTGGGCGAGCCCTGGAAAGGCGATAGCGGGCATGCCCGGACGCTCTGGGCGAGCCCTAGAAAGGCGAGAGCGGGCATGCCCGGGAAAGACGAGACCGGGCGTGCCCGGGAGGTTCGGGCGTGCCCGGGAACAGTGAGTCCGGGCATGCCCGGGAGAGGCGCGTCTGGCCGTGTTCTGGCCGGTGCAAGGCGATTGTGTGCATCCAGCGGTAACCGCTACACAATGTTTATTTGAACCTAAAAATATTAGCTTATTTTTATCTTATCGACAAACGGTTATCGACAAACCACATGTCACGGACTGCTTTATAAACATTTATGACATCAATTGCTTATTTTTAGGTTCAAATAAACATACTCATCCACCATTGATGCATACACATTCCTTCAAGGTGAACAACACATCCGCAGATGGCGCAGACCCATCGGCCGATCGGTCTGCATTGTCATTTCTCGTGCATCCACAGATGGGTCAGACCCATCGGCCGATGGGACCGATCCACAGATGGGTTCCAACATATATATCTGTGCAGCGTCTGTCCTGTCCTGTGTTGTGTTGTCATGTCTTGTCTTGTCACTGAACTACTTTCTCAAACTTTTGTGAAATCGTACCAAACTTCTGGAATGCACATATATCTCCCGTCGGTATGTCCTAAGGGTATTTTTTTGAATTTTTTTCCAATATATATATTATTTTTTTGGGGAATTTTTTTGGGAATTTTTTTTTTTCAACTTCAATTGTTTATAAAATGTGATATCACGTATATTACAAATACATTTGTGCAAAATAATTGTTTGAATTATGATTGGTGTAAACCATGACAAAACGGCAACTCGGGTACAATCATTTATCTATATATCTACACATCTGGGCAGTGTCTGTGTTGTCACTTAAGGACTCCCTCAAACTTTTGTTTCTGTGGTTGTGAAGTGTTTTTAATAACGTTGTGGTGGTTTTGAATCATGTGGTGGTGAGGTATTTTGAATTATGTGGTGGTGAGGTGTTTTTAACTACTTTTCTCAAAGAATCCACATATCTCTCCCGTCGGTATGTCCTAAGGGTATTTGTTTTGAAAAAATTTCCAATATATATATATATATATTTTTTTTTTTTTGGGGGAATTTTTTGGGGAATTTTTTTTTTCCAACTTCAATTGTTTATAAAATGTGATATCACGTATATTACAAATACATTTGTGCAAAATAATTGTTTGAATTATGATTGGTTTAAACCATGACAAAACGGCAACTCGGGTATAGTCATTTATCTATACTAGGGCATGCCCGTACTATATATATATCTAAAATTATATCCCCCCCCTCTATTTACATGAAATGGTTTGGTTCATTCGCAAAGCCAAAGCGAACGGCTTGCGAGTACGGTGACAATCCCCCCCCTCTATTTACATGAAATGGTTTGGTCCATTCGCAAAGCCAAAGCGAACGGCTTGCGGAGTTTGGTAAATAAATCGCCATAGCTCGGTAACTACTTCTCCGATTAATATGAAACCTTGAAAAGGCACATCCTCGGGTCCCCAGCAATATACCTGGCAAGTTTCAAGTATATCGGACCCGTGGTTGTCGAGAAACAGCGGTCACAGACAAACGACACACACACATACACACACACATACACACACACACACATACACACACACATACACACAGAGATTACTGGAATTATAGATAGATATCTACACATCTGGGCAGTGTCTGTGTTGTCACTTAACGACTCCCTCAAGCTTTTGTTTCCGTGGATGTGGTGTTTTTAATAACGTTGTGGTGCTTTTGAATCACATGGTGGTGAGGTATTTTGAATTACGTGGTGGTGAGGTGTTTTGAATTACGTGGTGGTGAGGTATTTATAATTACGTGGTGGTGAGGTGTTTTTAATTATGTGGTGGTGAGGTGTTTTGAATTAGTTGGTGGTGAGGTGTTTTTAAATGATGTGGTGGTGAGGTGTTTTTAATTTCGTGGCTGTGAGGTGTTTTTATTATGTGTTTTATGGCTGTGAGGTGTTTTTATTATGTGTTTTATGTCTGTGAGGTGTTTTTAATTTCGTGGCTGTGAGGTGTTTTTATTACGTGTTTTATGGCTGTGAGGTGTTTTTATTATGTGTTTTATGTCTGTGAGGTGTTTTTAATTTCGTGGTGGTGAGGTGTTTTTATTATGTGTTTTATGGCTGTGAGGTGTTTTAAATTACTTGGTGGTGAGGTGTTTTGAATTACGTGGTGGTGAGGTGTTTTGAATTACTTGGTGGTGAGGTGTTTTGAATTACGAGGTGGTGAGGTGTTTTGAATTACGTGGTGGTGAGGTGTTTTGAATTACTTGGTGGTGAGGTGTTTTGAATTACGTGGCGGTGAGGTGTTTTGAATTACGTGGTGCTGAGGTGTTTTAAATTACTTGGTGGTGAGGTGTTTTGAATTACTTGGTGGTGAGGTGTTTTAAATTACTTGGTGGTGAGGTGTTTTGAATTACTTGGTGATGAGGTGTTTTAAATTATTTGGAGGTGAGGTGTTTTAAATTACTTGTTGGTGAGGTGTTTTGAATTACTTGGTGGTGAGGTGTTTTAAATTACGTGGTGGTGAGGTGTTTTGAATTACGTGGTGGTGAGGTGTTTTGAATTACGTGGTGGTGAGGTGTTTTGAATTACGCGGTGGTGAAGTGTTTTGAATTACTTGGTGGTGAGGTGTTTTGAATTACTTGGTGGTGAGGTGTTTTGAATTACTTGGTGGTGAGGTGTTTTGAATTACTTGGTGGTGAGGTGTTTTGAATTACTTGGTGGTGAGGTGCCTTTTCAAATCATGTCCAATCAATTGAATTTACCACAGGTGGACTCCAATCAAGGTGCAGAAACATCTCAAAGATGATCAAGAGAAATGGGAGGCACCTGAGCTAAATTTCAAGTGTCATAGCAAAGGGTCTGAATACTTATGTAAATGTGATATTTCAGTTTTTCCTTTTTAACAAATTAGCAAAACTTTCTAAAATCCTGTTTTCTCTTTGTCATTATGGGGTATTGAGTGTAGATTGATGAGGGAAAAAATGAACTTAAACGATTTCAGCATAAGGCTGCAACATAACAAAATGTGAAAAAAGTGAAGGGGTCTGAATACTTTCTGATTGCAC
Source organism: Myxine glutinosa (assembly GCF_964187855.1). NCBI lineage: Eukaryota > Metazoa > Chordata > Myxini > Myxiniformes > Myxinidae > Myxine > Myxine glutinosa. The sequence continues at coordinate 17,006,586 of NC_136263.1, forward strand.
TGTATATATACAGACTTGGCATTTAATATGGAATATTTTTTTTGTGGGGGTGAACTTACTTTTCAAGATGTCTTAGAACCAAAAGTTCATTGGAATTATGTTGAAATTATTCTAGATTTTGTTAATGTGACCTTTAAAAGAAACAAAAACCACATTTGACATTTCGAAACAAATAAATTGATCCTTGAAAGTGATGTAAACTGATATCGAACTCAATTCACAGACAGTACTGTGTTAAACTTCTGTACGTTTTCCAGAAGTATCTCTTTATTTTGCACATTAGCCAAATTATTTTTTAACAAAAACAAAAGTTAAATTACGACTGGGATTACGGACAGTAAAATTACAGTTCAGTACTTCGTGTAACGCCCACGAGCATTCAGGAGAGCACGTACACGTTTAGGCATGCTGTTCACGAGATTTGCCAAGGTTTGGACAGGAATCGCTTGCCATGCAGTGACAATAGCCTGCTGAAATTCAAGCACAGAGGTCGGCTGCTGGTCCAAGTGGTCGATTTGGCACATTAATTCTGCCCACAAGTTCTCTATCGGATTCATATCCGGGGACATGGCAGGCCACTCCATATGCTCTACACCCCGGTCAGCAAGAAAGTGTTGGATCATGCGAGCACGATTAGGCCGTGCATTGTCATCTTGGAAGACAAAGTTTCCTCGAAAGGCTGCACGAGCAAATGGAAGCAATGTTTCTTCCAGAATGGCCCTGTACTTGAACTGGTTCAGGTTTCCATTCAGAACAACCAGGTCAGTTTTGCCCCCTGCATGAAAAGCAGCTCAAACGGTCACCCCACCACCTCCAGCTTGGACTCTTGGTACTATACAATCTTCGTTGATGGCTTCATGCACTTGTCTGCGTACTCGGACGCGGCCATCTTGACGATAGACCAGAAATCTAGACTCGTCACTGAAGATCACGTGATTCTAGTGCCCTGGCTGCCATTGACGGTGCTCTCTGGCCCACTGCAATCGGCGCTGGTGGCGTTGTCTGGTCAGGCGTGGCTTTCTCAGGGGACGCCTGGCACGATAGCCTGGTTGAACCAGTCGTTGGTTGACTAGCCTTCTGGATACAGGCACATTTGTCAGTTGCTGCCACTCAGCCCTAAGCCGATTTGCTGACTTGGAACGGCCATTGCGGACTAACCGGTGCAGCTGGCGATCATCCCTCCTTGTGGTTCTGCGGGGACGTCCTGGCCTCGGTATTGGAGTAGGGACACCCCTCTGAGCATTTCGTTTCAGGATCTTTGACACCTGACGTTGAGTGATGCCATACTGCCGAGCAATAGCATGCTGTTTCATGCCGTAATTTCGTAAAGCCACCACTCCATGACAAACAGCATTGTCGAGTTGACGGACCATCTCCAGAGGAAGCGGCAATAACTTTTGGAGACGTGCAGCAGTTGTTTTCCACTAATACAGAACGCAACAACCCTTGTATACCGGACTGTGAAGCCAATCATTAAATGCACCTGTCCGTACATTTTCCCCGCCACCTGTGATATAATCCTGTTGTTGACTTCTTGCTGCGACAGACAATCGGTGACATGGTTCTTTTAACAAATAAATCACCAAAGTGTAAAAGAAACTCACCAGATTGACATACCGAGTTCAGAAATTAAACCCGTCAAGAAAAAATATATAAAATCCATATTAAATGCCAAGTCTGTAGTGAGATTGTACCAGGAATTAGTTTGATTGTACCAGGAATTAGTTTGATTGTACCAGGAATTAGTTTGATTGTGCCAGTAATTAGTTAGATTGTACCAGTAATTAGTTAGATTGTACCAGGAATTAGTTAGATTGTACCAGGAATTAGTTAGATTGTACCAGGAATTAGTTAGATTGTACCAGGAATTAGTTAGATTGTACCAGGAATTAGTTAGATTGTACCAGGAGTTAGTTAGATTGTACCAGGAATTAGTTAGATTGTACCAGGAATTAGTTTGATTGTACCAGGAATTAGTTAGATTGTACCAGGAATTAGTTTGATTGTACCAGGAATTAGTTGGATTGTATCAGGAATTAGTTTGATTGGACCAGGAATTAGATAGATTGTTAAGAAAGTAAACCCAAGTCAAGAAAAAAAAAAATTCCATATTAAATGCCAAGTCTGTATATATATATATATATATATATATATATATATATATATATATATATATATATATATATATATATATATATATATATATATGGAGCCTAGTTTCTCTGTCTGAAACGATTTATTCTAAAGAGTTGATGCAGTCTTACAATAATACAAATTTTGCTGTTGAAAAGGTAATAATCCATTAACTTGAAAAAGAAAATTGTTCTTTTCATCACAAAATTGCTTGTGTTAAAAGGCAATCGATTGAGGAAGAAGAAGTCAGATCTCGAGCTTTAATCTCACAGTTCCAACGGAAACATTTATTATTCTATGACAGCAGGAACTCTTTAGAAGGACATGGAAGGAGCACACAAACAACAACAATCACAGCCATTATAACAACAATCACGTGGTATAAAAGGTCCATTTTCACATGTTTTACACCATTTTAGAATTACATGAACCCTCACATAGAGACATAAAATATGTTTGTGAAGTACAACATTCTGTCATTTGATTAAATTCGTCAGTGAAGCAATAGGAGACATGTCTAGTACAACACAAAACACGACTGAGACAAACAAACTTCCACTATCACAGAATACTCAAACTAATATACCTATAGGGTTAGTCATATGTCCGAGAACGGGTTTAAGCTGCTCATACAAGATTTGTTTAAACAATCTACCAAGGTGAGCCATAAACCACAGGAATAATAATATATTACAGTAATAACAGTAATACATAATAACAGGAATAATAACTAGATGGTATTCATAGAATACTTCAGCTGCGCAGTCAACTTGGTGTGAGCGAACTCTTCTGTATTTGAAGTTTTTTTTTGATTTGATCCAATATGTCTGCTAGACCACGTGATCGATGACATCATAAATTTATATCCTCTAATATAATTTTTGCATAGATCATGCTCATTAAATTTCAAACTGATCAGACAAAGCGTTCTCCCTGTTGAATTATGATGTCATAATTATGGTACCAATGACGTCATCGTTAACAACACCTATTCCCCATATGTAGTTATTTACAATGAGCCACGTTTCAATTTTTTCCATAGAGCGGGTTTGGAGATAGAGGTGCAACGTTTTTTTTTTTTTTTTTTTTTTTTGTATACAAGATCGAGGCTCGTGAAAGAGCGAACATTAATCACACAGAAAGACAAAACGACACATAAAACATATAACATCGGGAGCGGTAGACAAGATGGGGAGAGACGGGGAAGGACACAAACACAACATTTGAGAGCAGGGACCGAGAGACATGGAGACATCGAGAGATCTGAGAGAGGGCGAGGGCTTTGGGGGGGGGGGGGGCATGGGAAGGGGGCGGTGGGAGAGGTATAAAACATATGGACACTGCCAGGACTTCCAGGAAAGAAGTTGGAATTTCAAACAAGGTGGATCTGGGGTGAATTAGCGGGGGTAGAAAAGATCAAGGTTTTGGATGGGGGAAGATAAGAGATGGTGGTGAACAGCTGTTTTAAAGACCTGGAGGGAGGAGTGGGATTGAAGGGAGTGAGGGAGTTTGTTCCAGAGGCGGGAGAAAAGAGGAATGAAAGAGTGAAGGTGAGCAGAGAGCCGAGATTTCGGCAGTTTAACCATCAGAGGGTTGCTGGCAGATCTTGTGCGACCTGTAGGAATATTTGGGGGACAGAGCACAGAGAGAGCTGGGGGTGCAAGGCCGGAGAGGAGTCGGTAGAAGACAGAAAGACCACCTACCTGCCTGCGGTGAGTGAGTGAAAGGCCCTCAGAGATAGCTTCATCGCGGGAGATTCCAATAATTCTGAAAGCTTTGGTTTCAACAGCGTGAAGCCGAGCTAGGTGTGAGGCAGGAGCACCGGCCCATAGGGGAGAACAGTATTCCATTGAGCTGCGGATGAAAGCCTTGTATGTGGTGAGGAGCTCAGGTGTGCCGAGGAAGGACTTCGCACGACGGAGGATGCCCAGTCGGCGACTGGCTTTGGAGGCCAGCTTGGAAATGTGGTTTTCCCAAGAAAGATCATGGCAGATAGTGAGACCCAAAATCTTGAGCGACAGAACTTCTTGGAGAGGATTGTTGAGAAAGTAGATGGGAGGGTTGTCCAGTCGATCTTTTCGGAGAGACATAGTAAGAGTGTGAGATTTGTCAGGATTGAAAGACATGTTCCACTTGTTTGACCAGTCTGTGATTTTGTCCAGGTCTTCAGAGAGTAAGGAGGCAGCAGACTGCCGATCTGAGGGAAGAGGAATGGAGCGGCAGAGAGTGGAGTCATCAGCAAAGAGATAGAGAGGATTTTCGAGAGAGTCAGAGAGATCATTGATGAAGACCAGAAAAAGCACGGGGCCCAGAACACTGCCTTGGGGAACTCCAGCCTGAACAGGAAGAGGAGATGAGAGAAACCCATTCAGGGCCACACGTTGACGACGACTAGAGAGGAAGTCCGCCAGCCATGCGTGGAGATTTCCATGGATACCAAAGGAGGAGAGTTTGGTGAGCAGAGCGGGGTGCCAGACCGTGTCGAAGGCACGTGATATGTCGAGGGAGACAGCTCTAATTTCCTGTTTGGCATTGAGGACCTCCATCCATTGTTGAGACAGCAGAAGCAGCATGTCCAGAGTAGAGTGACCTGGTCTGAAACCAAATTGATGATCAGAGATCAAGCCATTGGAGAAGAGGAAAGATTTCATATCTGAAGCAATGATGGATTCCATGACTTTGCTGATAATTGGGAGAAGGCTGATTGGTCTGTAGTTGCTAGGATATGTTTTTGCACCTTTTTGTGCAAAGCGGTGATGTTGGCTGATTTCCAAGCAGATGGCAGTTGACCTTGAGCAAAAGAGAGGGTGAAGAGAACAGAGAGAGGGAGTGAAAGAGCAGAAGAACAGGATTTTAGGACCCATGGGCTGATGCCGTCGGGTCCAGTTGCAGAATCAGACTCGAGGGTTGACAGAAACTTTTCCACCTTGTCAGGAGGAAAGGACACGGAGTCCAGGAGCAGCAGGGTACGACTGGGTATGGTGGGTACAGAGAGGGATGGGTTTGGGACACAAGATTTAGAGGCAAACACAGAGTTGAGGCATTCAGCTTTTTCACGTGCGGAGTCAGCTGTGTAGCCGTTTGAGGTAAGGGAGGGGATGGAGGGGGAACAAACACCAGAAACGGATTTGACCAGACGCCACCAGGATTTGGAAGAGGGAGACAGATAAGAGAGTTCGGTCTTGAGAACGGAGAGATATTGTTTCCTGGCTCTCCTGAGGGTGGACACACACTTGTTTCGGGCTTTGTGAAAGGAAATGAGATTTCCTTCCGTTGGATTTGCTTTCCAGGAGACGAAGGCAAGTTGTTTCTGGGCAACAGCCTCACCACAAGATTCCGTGTACCATGGACGGGAGGAAGGGTATGACAACTGAATACGAGATGGGATAAATCTGTGCATGAGAGAGAGCAATTTACTTTGGAAGAATTCCCAGGATGAGTTGATGTCAGAGGTGGTAGAGATGGGAGACCAGTCCAGATGATTGATGGCTGCTTGAAGACCGTGCCAGTTGGCCTGAGTGAAATGCCAGACTCGTCGACGCTGAGCAGGCTCCCTGAGGATGGTCAGAGAGATGTCCACTTTAACAAGGACATGATCAGATGATCCGATCGGAGCAGAAGAAGAGCAGCAGACATTTTCAGGGAAGTTAGTCATAACCAAGTCCAGAAGAGAAGATGTTCCGTTGACTGAGATCCGGGTCGGGAAATTGACAGATTGTGTCAGTCCCAGTGAGTCGCAGAAGTCCTTTGCTGAAGAGCCATGGCTGGTGAGAGAGGTACCCACACCCAGCCAACTGGCATGGTGACAATTGAAATCACCACATATGAGGAAGAGAGAGTTGGGATGAGTAGATAGAAGTTGGTCCATATCATCAGACAGCGAGATGTAGATGGAGTCATCACTGTTTGGTGGACGGTACAACACACATATGAACAAGAGGTGGGAGCGAAGGGGAAGCCGTAGCCAGAGGTATTCCTGGGGGTGAGGTGGAGAGAGTGCAGTGCAGGGCGAGTGAGGAAGAGAGTTTTTGATAAAGATAGCAACCCCGCCTACAGGACGAGGCTCAGGTCTATCATACCGGAGGAGGGAGTAGCCCGGGAGAGATACTATGGAATCAGAGACATCATAAAGGAGGAAAGTTTCTGTTAAGCAGATCACGTCTGGTTTGACAGAAGCAACCTGTATGGAGAGATCAGTTAAGTTTGAACGAAGGCCCCGGATGTTTGAGGTCCATACCGTTAATGAAGAGGAAGGGGGAGCATCAGATACAGAACAGGGGGGAGGAGGGGTAGGGTAAGATGTGGAAGAGGTGGAAGAGATAGGGAGAGCTGTTGAAGGTGTGTCAGAGATTTCAGAATAGCTCGGAGAAAGGGAAGGATGGGGCGGACAAAAGGTTTGATGGTGATTGGGTGAGCCACAATGAGGTGTTATTTGAGGAGGGGGAAGAGCGAGGCAGAAGGTTGGGGGAGATGGAGGTGAGAGTTTGAAGGGGGAAGAAGCGGGGAGGACGCTTTGAGGAGGGGGAGTGAGAGGGGGGAAATTGAGAAGCAATGAGGGTGGGGAGATTTGAAGGGGAGGGGTGAGGGGGGAGTTTGGGAGGGAAGGGACAAGGGGAGGGATTTGAAAGGGATGGGATATGGGGGAGATTTGGAGGGGAGGGGTGAGGCAGGAGTCTAGGAGGGGAGGGGCGAGGGGGCGTCTTGGCGGGGAGGGGTGAGGGGGTAGTTTAGGAGGGAGGGGGCAAGGGGGGAGATTTGAAAGGGATGGGTGATGGGGAAGATTTGGAGGGGAGGGGTGATGGGGAAGATTTGGAGGGGAGGGGTTATGGGGAAGATTAGGAGGGGAGGGGTGAGATTGGATTTTTGAAAGTGTACGATTTATGGGAAACGAACATTTATTGCAAAATGAGTTTCTTGTGACCTTCGAGTTAAAAATACGTTTAAGGACGCTGGATGGAGGATGGAGTGCAGGAGAGTTTAGGGAATGTAGAAAAAAGGCACTATAGGAGATGGATATTTTTTTTGGGATGAATTGATTTGGTGAGCAAGTCGAAAGCAGCCTTTTAAAGAAGAAGAAGAAAAAGGTGTTATAAAATATGACGGAATACATAACTTGAGGGGAAAGTGTAAACATTGAAGGTTAATGAGTGAAAACTATCTGGGGAAATGGGGGAGAAACACGTGGTCGAAGAACGAACGAACGAATAAGAATGAATAAACGAATGAGAACAGAGAAGGAAATGTTTTTTTTGTTTGTTTGTTTTTTTTGAGTTGAGATTTACACAAGGAAGTAGGCTATGGGTGAAAAGCCTGGGAATACAGAGAACGAAAGTTATTGGATCACAAACGACGGACCGCTGAGAGAAAAACAAAGCCTCAAGGTTGTACAGTGCACACTGTACAAGGCCTCAAGACACGACACGGCAAACAGACGATCAATTTATGAAAGATAAACACCGAGAAACAACCAAAGTTGCACACAATAACTTCACACACCGAAAGATAAATACAGTTTCGACAAAATACAATTGTGAACAGACTTAACTTCGAAAAACGTGGAGACCGTGTGGAGCTTCGAAAATCCCTCCCACCGTCTCCGAGATCTCGCGAGATCTCCTATTTGAGGTCCATACCGTTTTTCGGTTTTTCAAAGATGGCGCCTGTACCACATGACCTATGACGTCAAATTATCATTAAAATATTCTAAAGGAGGAGGCGCGCCGATCGTGAAAATTTCGTGTCCATCAGACCAACAGTTGCTGAGAAAAAAAATTCATAATGATCGGATAAGTGTTGTATTTGTCGAATTATGACGTCATATCGAAGGCACCGATGACATCATCATTAACATATCTTATTCACCATGGGGAGTGTGTTATGGTGAATACTTTGTGTTATGGTGCCAAAATACCATGTGTTATGTACCAAATTACCATGTGTTATGGTGCCAAAATACCATGTGTTATGTACCAAATTATCATGTGTTATGGTGCCAAAATTCCATGTGTTATGGTGCCAAAATACGATGTGTTATGGTACCAAAATACCATGTGTTGTGGTACTAAAATACCATGTGTTATGGTACCAAAATACCATGTGTTATGGTGCCAAAACTCCATGTGTTATGGTGCCAAAATACCATGTGTTATGTACCAAATTACCATGTGTTATGGTGCCAAAATACTATGTGTTATGTATCAAATTATCATGTGTTATGGTGCCAAAATACCATGTGTTATGTACCAAATTACCATGTATTATGGTGCCAAAATACCATGAGTTATAGTATAAAATACCATGGGTAATGGTGCCAAAACTTCATGTGTTATGGTGCCAAAATACCATGTGTTATGTACCAAATTATCATGTGTTATGGTGACAAAATACCATGTATTATGGTGCAAAAACACCATGTGTTATGTACCAAATTATCATGTGTTATGGTGACAAAATACCATGTATTATGCACCAAATTACCATGTATTATGGTGCCAAAATACCATGAGTTATGGTATAAAATACCATGGGTAATGGTGCCAAAACTTCATGTGTTATGGTGCCAAAATACCATGTGTTATGTACCAAATTATCATGTGTTATGGTGACAAAATACCATGTATTATGGTGCAAAAACACCATGTGTTATGTACCAAATTATCATGTGTTATGGTGACAAAATACCATGTATTATGGTGCCAAAATACCATGTGTTATGTACCAAATTACCATGTATTATGGTGCCAAAATACCATGTGTTATGGTACCAAAATACCTTGTGTTATGGTGCCAAAATACCATGTGTTATGCTGCCAAAATATCATGTATTATGGTGCCAAAATACCATGTGTTATGGTGCCAAAATACCATGTGTTATGGTGCCAAAATATCATGTGTCATGGTGCCAAAATACCATGTGTTATTTACCAAATTACCATGTATTATGGTGCCAAAATACCATGTGTTATGTACCACATTATCATGTGTTATGGTGACAAAATACCATGTATTATGGTGCCAAAATACCATGTGTTATGGTGTCAAAATACCATGTGTTGTAGCACCAAAATATCATGTGTTATGGTGCCAAAACTCCATGTGTTATGGTGCCAAAATACCATGTGTTATGGTTCCAAAATACCATGTGCTATTGCACCAAAATACCATGTGTTGTGGTCCCAAAATACCAAGTGTTATGGTACCAAAATAACATGTGTTATGGTGCCAAATTACCTTGTGTTTTGGTGCCAAAATACCATGTGTTATGTACCAAATTATCATGTGTTATGCTGACAAAATACTATGTGTTATGGTGACAAAATACCATGTGTTATGGTGCCAAAATACCATGTGTTATGTACCAAATTATCATGTGTTATGGGACCAAAATACCATGTGTTATGGTACCAAAATACCATGTGTTATGGTACCAAAATACCATGTGCTATTGTACCAAATGCTTCCTAAAAGCATCGTTTCAGTTCATCAATATGTCATGTGATGTTCTGCAACCTTAGCTTTGATGTTCCTCCCCTCCCCTCCCCCCACACAGAGCATTGTCGTAAGTGGTCAGGTGAGGACAACGCAGTGATCACAGAAGTGTGGCTACAGTCATAAGCTGTCAACCTGTTTTCATGCTCTGCATCTGACAATTTACAAATGACATAGTTGGTTTATATGGTTTCATGTGAAGATCTTCTTTCATTCTGTGACGTAAAGATGAATACGAAACATCCAACTTTGCAGAACATTTCTGTAATGATTTTTTCAGAGATCTGACAACAGATGTTTTAATGTTTTGAATTCCCAAATGAACGGTTAATGTGACTGGCTTAAGATGTTAGGGTCTTGCGTTTGAGCATCTGTCTCGTCGTTGAATTAACACCAGCTGGGTTGATGCAGTCTGTCAATCTTCTGGGGTCGGCAACATGAGTACCAGTTTACTGGTAACAGGAGGCACAACTGGCACAGCCACGCCCCCATATAATGATGCAGCCAATCAGCCACAGGCTGCATACGAAACAACAACAACATTGCATAGGATCCCACACTTTATACATATCAACAGCATATCCTTCAGCAGACTTTAAACAACGCTAATTCTTGGTACAATCTAACGAATTCCTGGTACAATCTTTCTAATTCCTGGTCCAATCTAACTAATTCCTGGTACAATCTAACTAATTCCTGGTACAATCTAACGAATTCCTGGTACAATCTAACGAATTCCTGGTACAATCTAACTAACTCCTGGTACTGTGGCGGACACATTGTCAATGGGAAATAATTCCGCGCACCAGTGGGTGGCGCGAGCGTCCGGGCGTGGAAGCGCAGCTCGGGCCACGCCCGGAGTGAAGGCGTCACGAGGCGCAGGGTGGAACTGAGGACATGCCCCGCCTTTCGGCCGACCGGCCACGCCCGGGGGTAAGGCGTGGCCTCGGGACATATATGCGGGCTCGATAGTCGAGCCCACCCAGTGCTTACGTGCGAGCTGTTAATAAAGCATTTCAGTTTGTACAACGCGTGGTGGCCTACCTTCTTGGCAAACGAATCGTGTGTGCACAGAACCACACTGGTGACCCCGACTGGTTCAGCCGTAGCTGACCCCCGAACGCGCCATGGCTACCAATGCTGTTGCCGTCAAACTCCCGGAGTTCTGGGAAGCGCAAGCTGACGTTTGGTTTGTGCAGGCCGAAGCTCAATTCCAGCTCCGGGGCATCACGGCGGACGAGACCATGTACTACTACGTGGTCGCCGCCCTCGGGCCCGGCACTGCCGCCGGCGTCGTGTCCATCCTTCGGCACCGCCGGGCGACCACAAGTACGCGGTGCTCAAACGTCTCCTCCTCGCCACGTTCGGGCTCACAGAGGTCGAACGCACCGACCGCCTCCTGGACCTTCCCGCCCGCCCTCGGCGACACACGACCGTCCGTTCAGATGGATTTTATGCTGTCCCTTCTTGGAGACCAGCGCCCGGATTTCCTGTTTCGAGCACTTTTCCTCCGCCAGCTACCTGTGCAGGTGCGGCTCGCGCTGGCCAGTTCAAAATTAACGGAACCCTGCGCCCTGGCCGGAGAGGCTGACAAATTTTTCGTGGCCTGCGATGCGCGGTCGGTGTACGGTGCTGCCGTAGTGGATCCCGGTGCAGAGGCTAGAGCGCCCCCTGCTTCCCTCATGGCCGCTGCTACGCCCCGCCCACTACCGCCGCCGCCACCACCACCGCCGCCGGCACGGCCGACGCGGCCGCCACCGCCACAAACCTGGTGCTACTATCACGCCAGGTTCGGCTGCAAGGCTAGAACGTGCCGCCCGCCGTGTTCTTTTGACGGGTCGGGAAACGACCGGGCCGGCGCTCACTTGCGGCCATGAGCGTCGGCCATTCCGGCAGCCTCCTGTTCATCATGGACACCTCGTCTGGTCGTCGTTTTCTGTGCGACACGGGAGTGGGAGGTAAGCACGGGAGGTAAGCGTCCTCCCTGCCTCCGTGTCCGACATGCAAGCCGCGGGCCCGGGCCCCGCTTTGCTCGCCGCCAACGGAACACCCATCCACACATTCGGGAAGTGTTGCCTCTCACTGCGGTTCGGAGGGCAGCGCTTCCAATGGTCTTTCGTCACCGCCAGCGTGCCAATGGCCCTGCTCGGTGCGGACTTCCTTTGTGCGCATGGGCTGTTGGTGGACGTTAAGCGTCGACGTCTCGTCCAGGCCGAAACCTTCAGCTTGCTCGCTTGTTCGCTGAGCGGCTCGTTGAGCAGCTCGCTGAGCGGCTCACCGAGCGGCTTGCCAAGCGGCTTGCTGAGTGGTTCCGTCCCGGCGAGGTTAGTCTGTACGCTTCCGGCAGCGGACGAGTTTACCCGCCTCCTCACCAGTTTCCCGGCACTCACGCGGCCCACCTTTTCAGCGGTGGCCGTCAAACACGGGGTGGAGCACCATATCCCCACCGTCGGACCACCGGTCTATGCCCAGGCATGCCGCCTCGAGCCCACGAAGCTCGCCGTGGCAAAAGTGGATTTCGCCACACTGGAGCGGCTGGGCATCGTACGGCGCTCCAACAGCGCATGGGCCTCTCCTCTGCACATTGTGCCCAAGCCCGGCGGTGGATGGCGGCCGTGCGGTGACTACCGCCGGCTCAACGATGCCACCACCCCCGACCGCTACCCTGTCCCGCATATTCAGGACTTTTCCGCCCGGTTGGCAAACACGACCATTTTCTCCAAGGTGGACCTCATCCGGGGCTACCACCAGGTCCCCATACAACCGGACGATGTACCAAAGACGGCCGTCATCACCCCTTTCGGCCTCTTTGAGTTCCTGCGGATGCCTTTTGGGTTGAAAAATGCGGCCCAGGCGTTCCAGCGGCTCATGGACAGCGTCTTGCGTGACTTACCTTTCATCTACGTCTACCTGGACGACATCCTAGTCGCGAGCGCGTCCCGGGAGGAGCACCTGCTCCACCTCCGCACGCTCTTCGAACGCCTGGGCCAGCATGGCCTGATAATCAAGCCCGCAAAGTGCCGTTTCGGCATCACCACCATCGACTTCTTGGGGCACCGCATCACCAGGCACGGGGCCATCCCTTTGCCGGCCAAGGTGGAGGCGGTCAGGAGTTTCCCGTGCCCCCGCACGATCAAGGGGCTCCAGGAATTCCTGGGCATGGTGAATTTTTATCACCGCTTCGTGCCCCGCGTCGCCCAGCTCCTCTGCCCGCTGTACGAGGCCCTCCGGGGGAAGCCGGGCAAAGGTGACATCGCCTGGACGGAGGCGATGGCTGCGGCGTTTGCGGGCGCAAAGCTGGCCTTGGCCAACGCCACCATGCTGGCGCACCCGGCGCCCTATGCACCAATCGCCCTCACCACCGACGCGTCGGACTACTCGGTGGGCGCGGTGCACGAGCAGTGGGTGAGTGGTGCTTGGCAGCCGCTGGCGTTTTTTAGCCGGCAGCTTCGCCCACACGAACGCCGCTACAGCACCTTCGACCGCGAGCTGCTCGGGCTCCACCTGGCAGTCCGACACTTCCGCCATCTGCTCGAGGGCCGCCTGTTCATGGCTTTCGTTGATCACAAGCCCCTTGTGTTCGCGATGGCCAAGGTCGCTGAGCCATGGTCGGCCCGGCAGCAACGTCACCTCTCTGCCGTGTCTGAGTACACGACGGACATCCGTCACATCGCGGGTAAGGACAACCTGGTGGCGGATTGCCTTTCCTGGTCCGTCGCACACGCAGTCCACCTCGGGATCGACTATGCCCGGATGGCAGAGGACCAGACCGCCGACGCCGACGTCCAGGCCTTGCGGACCGCCGTCACTGGCCTCCGAGTAACCGAGGTGCCATTCGACATCGCGGGCACTGCCCTCTTGTGCGACATCTCCCTCGGCCGGCCTCGCCCCATCGTGCCCGCTGGTTGGCAGCACCCGGTGTTTGACGCCATCCACGGCCTGTCCCACCCGGGCACGAAGGCCTCCCAGAAGCGCGTCACGGCGAAGTTCGTCTGGCATGGCCTGAGGAAGAACGTCCGTGACTGGGCCAGGACGTGCCTCGCGTGTGAACGCGCAAAGGTCCACCGCCACACCGAGGCCCCGTTGGCCCCGTTTACGGTGCCCGAGCGTCGTTTCGACCATGTCCACGTCGACTTGGTGGGACCTCTGCCCCCCTCTTGGGGTTTCACCCACCTCCTCACCATGGTGGACTGCACCACCCGGTGGCCGGAGGCCGTACCATTGGCGGCGACAGCTGCGGCTGACATCGCGCAAGCCTTCATCGCCACGTGGGTTGCCCGGTTCGGTGCCCCCTCGGACATCTCATCCGACCGCGGCCCCCAGTTCACCTGGGAGCTCTGGGGAGTGGTGGCGCAAGGGCTTGGCATCAGGCTGCACCGCACCACGGCCTACCACCCCCAGGCCAATGGCCTGTGCGAGCGCTTTCATCGCTCAATGAAAGCCGCGCTCCGGGCCAGCCTCCGCGACGGCAGCTGGGCCGACAGGCACCCCTGGGTCCGGCTGGGCCTCAGGACGGCGCCCAAGGACGACCTGCACGTGTCCTCGGCGGAGCTGGTCTTCGGACAACCGCTGTGGGTACCGGGTGAATTTATCCCCGACTCCACGGCTCCTTGGTCCACGGCGCAACAGCGCCAGGAGGATCGCCAGGAGGATCGCCCCAGTGCTGACGGCACACCACGGTTGCCGGTCCTCCCACGTCGCCCCGGAGCTTCACACGGCGGAGTACGTTTTCGTCCGGCATGACGCCCACGGGGCACTGCTGCGGCCCCCGTACGACGGGCCCTTCCGGGTGCTGGAGACCGGGGACAAACATTTCACTGTGGACATCGGCGGTACTCCGGATCGTATCTCCGTGGACCTCCTCAAGCCGGCCCACCTCGATCTGGACCACCCCCCGCAAGCAGCTCTGCCTCCACGTCAAGGCCGCCCCCCGGCGGTCAGACCCCCGGCACCCCCCAGCCCCGCCGTCCCGCTACCCCCCAGCCCTGCACGCATCACCAGAGGGCGTTTCGGCCGGGTCATCCAGCTTCCCCGCAAGCTCACCCTTCAGGTGCGCGGGAATTCTGGGGGGGGGCGCGTGTGGCGGACACATTGTCAATGGGCAATAATTCCGCGCACCAGTGGGTGGCGTGAGTGTCCGGGCGTGGAAGCGCAGCTCGGGCCACGCCCGGAGCGAAGGCGTCACGAGGCGCAGGGTGGAACTGAGGACATGCCGCGTCTTTCGGCCGACCGGCCACGCCCGGGGGCAAGGCGTGGCCTCGGGACATATATGCGGGCTCGATAGTCGAGCCCGCCCAGTGCTTATGTGCGAGCTGTTAATAAAGCATTTCAGTTTGTAAAACGCATGGTAGCCTACCTTCTTGGCAAACGAATCGTGTGTGCACAGCACCACAGTACAATCAAACTAATTCCTGGTACAATCTAACTAATTCCTGGTACAATCTAACTAATTCCTGGTACAATCAAACTAAATCTTGGTCCAATCAAACTAATTCCTGGTACAATATAACTAATTACTGGTACAATCGAACTAATTCCTGGTACAATCTAAGTAATTCCTGGTACAATCAAACTAATTCCTGGTACAATCGAACTAATTCCTGGTACAATCGAACTAATTCCTGGTACAATCGAACTAATTCCTGGTACAATCGAACTAATTCCTGGTACAATCTAACTAATTCCTGGTACAATCTAACGAATTCCTGGTACAATCTAACTAATTCCTGGTACAATCTATCTAATTCCTGGTCCAATCAATCTAATTCCTGATACAATCTAACTAATTCCTGGTACAATCAAACTAATTCCTGGTACAATCTAACTAATTCCTGGTACAATCTAACTAACTCCTGGTACAATCTAACTAATTCCTGGTACAATCTAACTAATTCCTGGTACAATCTAACTAATTCCTGGTACAATCTAACTAATTCCTGGTACAATCTAACTAATTACTGGTACAATCTAACTAATTACTGGCACAATCAAACTAATTCCTGGTACAATCAAACTAATTCCTGGTACAATCAAACTAATTCCTGGTACAATCTCACTACAGACTTGGCATTTAATATGGATTTTATATATTTTTTCTTGACGGGTTTAATTTCTGAACTCGGTATGTCAATCTGGTGAGTTTCTTTTACGCTTCGGTGATTTCTTGGTTAAAAGAACCATGCCACTGATTGTCTGTCGCAGCAAGAAGTCAATATCAGGATTATATCACAGGTGGCGTGACAAAATATACGGACAGGTACATTTGACGATTGGCTTCACAATCCGGTATATAAGGGTTGTTGCGTTCTGTATTAGTGGAAAACAACTGCTGCATGTCTACAAAAGTTATTGCCGCTTCCCTTGGAGATGGTTAATCAACTCGACAATGCTGTTTGTCATTTAGTGGTGGCTTTACGAAATTCCTGCATGAAACAGCGTGCTATTGCTTGGCAGTATGGCATCACTCAAGGTCAGGTGTCAAAGATCCTGAAACGAAATTCTCAGAGGGGTGTCCCGACTCCAATACCGAGGCCAGGAAGTCCCCGCAGAACCACAAGGAGGGATGATCACCAGCTGCACCGGTTAGTCCGCAATGGCCGTACCAAGTCAGCTAATCGGCTTAGGGCTGAGTGGCAGCAACTGACAAATGTGCCTGTATCCAGAAGGCTAGTCGACCAACGACTGGTTCAAGCAGGCTATCGTGCTAGGCATCCCCTGAGAAAGCCACGTCTGACCAGACAACACCGCCAGCGCCGATTGCAGTGGGCCAGAGAGCACCGACAATGGCAGCCAGGACACTGGAATCACGTGATCTTCAGTGACGAGTCTAGATTTCTGGTCTATCGTCAAGATGGCCACGTCCGAGTGCGCAGACAAGTGCATGAAGCCTACAACGAAGATTGTATCGTGCCAAGAGTCCAAGCTGGAGGTGGTGGGGTGACCGTTTGGGCTGCTTTTCATGCAGGGTGCAAAACTGACCTGGTTGTTCTGAATGGAAACCTGAACCAGTTCAAGCACAGGGCCATTCTGGAAGAAACATTGCTTCCATTTGTTCGTGCAGCCTTTCGAGGAAACTTTGTCTTCCAAGATGACAACGCACGGCCTCATCGTGCTCGCGTGATCCAACACTTTCTTGCTGACTGTGGTGTAGAGCATATGGAGTGGCCTGCCATGTCCCCGGAAATGAATCCGATAGAGAACTTGTGTACAGAATTAACACGTCAAATCGACAACTTGGACCAGCAGCCTGCCTCTGTGCGTGAATTGCAGCAGGCTATTGTAACTGCATGGCAAGCGATTCCTGTCCAAACCTTGGCAAATCTCGTGAACAGCATGCCTCAACGTGTACGTGCTCTCCTGAATGCTCGTGGGGGTTACAGGAAGTACTGAACTGTAATTTTACTGTCCGTAATCCCAGTCGTAATTTAACTTTTGTTTTTGTTAAAAAATTTTTTGGCTAATGTGCAAAATAAAGAGATACTTCTGGAAAACGCACCGAAGTTTAACACAGTACTGTCCGTGAATTGAGTTCGTTATCAGTTTACATCACTTTCAAGGATCAATTTATTTGCTTCAAAATGTCAAATGTGGTTTTTGTTTCTTTTAAAGGTCACATTAACAAAATCTATAATAATTTCAACATAATTCCAATGAACTTTTGGTTCTAAGTCATCTTGAAAAGTAAGTTCACCCCCACAAAAAATATATTCTATATTAAATGCCAAGTCTGTAATTCCTGGTACAATCAAACTAATTCCTGGTACAATCTAACTAATTCCTGGTGCAATCTAACTAATTCCTGGTGCATTCTAACTAATTCCTGGCACAATCTAACTAATTCCTGGTACAATCTAACTAATTCCTGGTACAATCTAACTAATTCCTGGTACAATCAAACTAATTCCTGGTGCAATCTAACTAATTCCTGGTACAATCTAACTAATTTCTGGTGCAATCTATCTAATTCCTGGTACAATCTAACTAATTCCTGGTACAATCCAACTAATTCCTGGTACAATCTAACTAATTCCTGGTACAATCTAACTAATTCCTGGTACAATCTAACTAATTCCTGGTACAATCAAACTAATTCCTGGTACAATCCAACGAATTTCTGGTACAATCTAACTAATTCCTGGTACAATCAAACTAATTACTGGTACAATCTTACTAATTCCTGGTACAATCTAACTAATTCCTGGTACAATCTAACTAATTTCTGGTCCAATCAAACTAATTCCTGGTACAATCTAACTAATTCCTGGTCCAATCAAACTAATTCCTGGTACAATCTAACTAATTCCTGGTACAATCTAACTAATTTCTGGTCCAATCAAACTAATTCCTGGTACAATCTAAATAATTCCTGGTACAATCAAACTAATTCCTGGTACAATCAAACTAATTCCTGGTACAATCTAACGAATTCCTGGTACAATCGAACTAATTCCTGGTACAATGTAACGAATTCCTGGTGCAATCAAACTAATTCCTGGTACAATATAACTAATTCCTGGTACAAACTAACTAATTCCTGGTACAATCTAACTAATTACTGGTACAATCTAACTAATTCCTGGTACAATCTAACTAATTCCTGGTACAATCTAACTAATTCCTGGTACAATCTAACTAATTTCTGGTCCAATCAAACTAATTCCTGGTACAATCAAACTAATTCCTGGTACAATCTAACTAATTCCTGGTACAAGTTAACGAATTCCTCGCATAAAATTAATGAGACTGAAAGATTCCAAGTTTTCCTTATGATCTGGTGAAACATTTTCATATTGGTATGTATGTATGTATATATATACATTAGCAGAAGTACCCGGCATTGCCGGGTGGGGGAGGAGGAGGGGAGGGGGAAGAGGAGGGGAGGGGAACGGGGGGGAGGGGGGAGGGGAAGGGGGGAGGGGGGAGGGGGAGGGGGGAGGGGGGGAGGAGGAGGGGAGGGGGAAGAGGAGGGGAGGGGAACAGGGGGGAGGGGGAGGGGGAAGGGGGGGGGGGAGGGGGGAGGGTTAGGGGGAGGGGAGGGTGTGGGGGTGCCCAGGGGAAGAAGGGCCCCTCCCACCTCCCCCTTCCCCTCCCCCCTTCCCTTCCCCCTCCCCCCCTCCCCCCTCCCCCTCCCCCTCCCCCCCCCCCCATTCCCCTCTCCTCCTCTTCCCCCTCCCCTCCTCCCCCTTAACACCAGGGGGGTTGACTCAGCTTGTCATCCTACCGAGGTCAGCAAATTGAGTACCAGTTCACTGGTAATTCCCTGTGTGCCGCAAGAGGCGCCTAACAGGGTTGGCGGCACGAACCCGGAAGTCGGAACTCATTGTCGTCAAATAAATGTAGCATGTATGTTTCACTCTCTGTCATGCCGTTGGACCCATGTCAATCGGATGAAGTTGAAAAATTAACATTACGGAGTTTCTCTGGGACGTACTGATTCCGAATAATGAAGTTGAAAAATTAACGTTCCGAAATACGCTAATTACGCTAACAGAAGCGCTGGCGCTGCGAAGCGCTAGAGGGAGCGCTGCGCTCCCTCCCTTCGATTCCCTCCCTCTTCTGCTAGCGCTTCTGCGCTAATACGCTAATTTTAAAACCCGAAGTTTTTTTTATAATTTAAGGTGTGCTGTAGTTGCTCTGAGACATACTGATTCCGAATATTCCTTTGGTTTTTCTCTGCGATGAGTAGTTCTCGAGTTATAAGAGGACAAACAAACAAACATACTTTACTGCTTTATATATATAGATATATATATATATATATATATATATACGTATGTATATATATATATATATATATATATATATATATCACCAGGGCCTACCCGACACTGCCTGAGGGGGATGGAAGGGATTCCCTGCACTTCCCGGGGGAGAAAGGGGGCGAGAATACCCGAAACTGCCTGACTGACTGAGCTTTTCCCGCCGGTGGTTTTGGGAAGTGTTGGATATTGAAAATATGCGGAGTTATTGACCTCATAGTCATTCCAATGCTGCCCGGTTGGAGCAGGGGGGAGGTACCTGTCCCTACCCGGATTGGTGAGCTTTTCCTGGCGGGGGATTCAGGACATGTTGGACATTCAAAAACTATGAGAAAAAAAAAGCAACACTAACTGACTCCACATCCCAATATACGCTTCATAGCGGCTTACCTCGAAATGGACATTCAAAGCCAACCTGTGGAAGCTTAAAACCTTGCCCAAATTCTGACGTAGCAACACCTAAAATTTGCAGCCTTTAGATGCTGCAGTTCGGCCGTGAAATAACGTACAAACACTTCAAAAATATTAAATAATAATAATTACGATATATATATATATATATATATATATATATATATATATATATATATATATATATATACAGTCGTGGTCAATTACGAAATATATACATATATACAGTCGTGGCCAAAAATATGGGCACCCTTGCACTTTTTTCAAATAGCTCACAATTTCCTCTAATAAGTTGAAATTGACAAAAGTATTTGGTCTCTACAATTATTTATTTCACTGTTAATATTACAGAACCTTATATTACCCCCCCCCCCTCCCCTTCCCACGCCTCCTGCCCCCAACCCTCTCCCTCCCACACTTCTCCCTGCTCTCAAATGTTGTGGTTGTGTGCCTCCCCTTCTCTCCCCATCTTGTCTTCCGCTCCCTCTTTTTGTATATTTTGTTTGTTTGGTTGATTTGTTTGTGAAATAAATGTTAGCTCTTTCACGAGCCTCGAATCAGTATACAAAAAAAAAAAAAAAGAAAAAAAAAA
The DNA here is from genome assembly GCF_964187855.1 of Myxine glutinosa. Taxonomy (NCBI): domain Eukaryota; kingdom Metazoa; phylum Chordata; class Myxini; order Myxiniformes; family Myxinidae; genus Myxine; species Myxine glutinosa. Next base: position 17,026,968 of record NC_136263.1, read on the forward strand.
GAACCTTTGTTTTTGATTCAGAACTTAATATATCCTTTTAAATCGGAAAATAAAAAGAAATGGCATTGACAAAATTATTTACACCCTCGACTTAATATTTGGTAGCACACACGGCCTTTGGACAAAATAACCGCCGTCAAGCTCTTCCTATAGCCATGAATGAGCTTCCTCCACCTCTCTACTGGCAGTTTGTTCCACTCTTCTTGTGCAAACTGCTCCAGTTCTCCCAGATGTGAAGGGTGCCTTCTCCCAACTGCTATTTTCAGATCTCCCCACAGGTGTTCAATGGGATTTAGATCTGGACTCATTGCTGGCCATTTCAGAACAGTCAAGCGTTTTGTCTTGAACCATTCCTGGGTGTTTTTTGAAGTGTGCTTGGGGTCATTCTTCTGCTGCAAGACCCATGACCTTCAACGGAGACCCAGCTCTCTGACACGAGGTTGAACATTGTGCTCCAAAATGACTTGGTAATATCCTGATTTCATGATGCCGTGCACACATTCAAGGCACCAAGTGCCAGAGGGAGCACAGCACCCCCAAAACATCACTGAACCTTCTCCATGTTCGACTGTAGGGAAGGTGTTCTTTTCTTTGAAGGCTTCATTTTATTTTCTGTAAACATGGAGATGATGTGCTTTACAAAAAGCTCTAAGTTGGTCTAATCTGTCCTCAGGACATTCTCCCAGAAGGATTTTGGCTTGTTCAGGTGTGTTTTGGCAAACTCCAGTCGGGTTTTCTTTTGTCTCTTTCAGCATTGGGGTCCTCCTGGGTCTCCTACCATAGAACCCCCTTTAATCGAGTTGGTGACGGATGGTGCAAGCTTAAACTGTCATACCTTGTGTCTGAAGGTCAGCTTGAATCTGTTTGACAGTTGATTGAGATGCTTTCTCCACCATTTGAACAATCCTTCGCTGCAATCTTCGATCAAGTTTTCTCTTGCGTCCACATCCAGGGAGGTTGACCACAGTGCCATTGGGCCTTAAACTTCCTGATAACATTGCACACGGTGGACACAGGAATATCAAGGTCTCTGGAGATGGACTTGTAGCCTTGAGATTGTCCATGCTTGGCTAAAATCTTGTGACTGACCTCCTCAGACAATTCTCTGGTTTTCTTTCTTTTCTCCATGCTCATTGTGGTACACACAGTGACACAAAACAACAAAATGTCTCCTTTTCTCCATTCAAACTGGTTGAATGAGTGATTTTTATATTGCAGGCACCTGCAACTCACCACAGGTGAGTTCATTTCCAAAGTAAAGGAGAATCACCTGCATGAAATCTAATTATTTCTAACAACTTCATAAAGGTGCCAATAATATTGTCCGGGGAATTTTAGGATTTCTGTGTGGAATAAGCTAAGATTTAGTATCTTTTTCAGCTTTTTTTGTTTTGTTCCACTGCACACCAAAGAAATACATTTGTCGATACCAAAATATTTTTTTATTTCAACAATTATCTGGAATAAATGGTGTATTATTTTTAAAAATGGTAAGGGTGTCAATATTTTTAGCCACGACTGTATATATACAGTGTTTATTGAAAGTCTACACCCCTTTTCAAAATTTGCATTAAATCAGACTTTTTCCACCTTTATTTACACATCGTAACTGTTACATATTTATGGGAATGTATGTGAATTCCTATTCAGGTCTTTGATTATCAATGTGTAGTCGATTAAGGGTTGTTGTGGTTGGAGGGTCAGGAGCCCTTCTGGAAAAAGAGACCGGAAACGGGAGAAGAAAGACACGAGGCCGGAAAAAGCGACGAGGATTCTTCTTCCTCGCCCCGCTCCGACGAGAGGTGGGATCGATATTGAACCGTGTGGAAAAGCGGCGTTCCCGAGCCCGTCTGGCGAGAGGAGTTACCGGGACGGATACCTGCCCGGTGGACACGTCAAGCTACCGTGTGGCCGTGCACCGACCCAGCGTCTGGCACCGTTCGCGGCACCGTCTACAAAGACGCGTACGGGTCGCACGTTGGGGCCTAACCCGCGTTGCAAACGGCGTGTGGCTTTTGCCTGCTGTACAGTACCCGCTTCGCGTGGCCAAGAGGGGGCTGCAACCTTGGTTCCCGGTACGATACATGCCCGGTGGGAAAACGTCCACCCGGGGTTCGTTCAACCGCCCGAGAGCGGCGAAGCCGACCATCATCTTGGTCAGGAGGGGCCCAGAGACATTGTGAGGGACAGAGACCAAAGGGGGTCGTGAGTACAAAAGGGGACACACGTATGTAAGATGGCCATCTTAATCATCTAGGGGATTGATTGATTGTTGAGTGTGAATTGTGGATGGGGGATTGCTCGGGGAATATATCCTTGATTGTATCATTGAACTTGTATGGTATCATTACCCTTGAAATATATCATTGAACATCAGTTTTCTCTTGGGTGGAATTCATAGGGATTGCGTTGCGAAAGCGCATATATAATACTACTTTCTGGCGAAGTTCCTCTCACGGTCCGGGGGTCACCGAGACCAGGTAGTCACCGAGGGGACCACGTAACAGAATTGGGGGCTCGTCCGGGATCTAAAATTGTATAAAATAATAAAATAATATTGTTATTAATTAAAATTTATTAATTAAGTATTAATTGGTAAATTTTTGGGGAAATTGGGGGTAAAGTATTGGGTGAAGGTTAACAGGTGTTAACGATAGGCACCATGGCGTTTGTGGCACAGAACTTTGCGGTAACCCCGAGTGAGGCACAGTTCCGAGCGTTACTAAAGTCGGACCTCTTGAAATTGGCCAAACATTTTAACTTGGAGGTCCGAACTAATTTGAGGAAGGCAGAGTTGCAGGCCACGGTGATACAATCTATGGTGGGATTAGGAACATGGGACGAGTTAGCCTGGGAGTGGCTACCCGAAGAACCAGAAGACGTCGAGCTCCGGAAACTGGAGTTGCAATTACGGAGCCAGGAACGGATCAAAGAAGAAGAAAGGAAAGCAGAAAAGGAAAGAGCAGAAGAAGAAAGGAAAGCAGAAAAGGAAAGAGCAGAAGAAGAAAGGAAAGCAGAAAAGGAAAGAGCAGAAGAAGAAAGGAAAGCAGAGGAGAGGAGAGAAGAGAAACAAGCAGAGGAAAGGAGAGTGGAACGAGAACTCCAGGAAAGGTTAAAAGAAGAAGAAAGGAAAGCAGAAAAGGAAAGAGCAGAAGAAGAAAGGAAAGCAGAAAAGGAAAGAGCAGAAGAAGAAAGGAAAGCAGAAGAGAGGAGAGAAGAGAAACAAGCAGAGGAAAGGAGAGTGGAACGAGAACTCCAGGAAAGGTTAGAAGGGAGAAAAGCAGAGGAGAGGAGAGCTGCCAGGGAACTCGAAGCAGAGGAGAGAAAAGCCGAAAGGGAGTTGAAGGAACGTGATCTGGCGCTTCAGCAAGAGATTAAATTCAAGGAGCTGGATTTAATGAGAGAACGGGGAGAGGTACCACCCTTGCTGACGGGGTCGACACCTAACCAGAAAACCTGGGATGTGGGCAGACATGTGAGGCTGGTTCCACCGTTCAGTGAAAAGGAAGTCGCGAAATTTTTTCCACACTTTGAGAAAGTGGCTCGACAATTAAACTGGCCAGAGGAGGCCTGGACCATACTAGTGCAAAGTGTGCTGGTGGGAAAAGCTCAAGAGATTTATTCGGCGCTACCAATGGACCAATGTGCAGATTATGAGGTACTGAAGAAGCACATCCTCAAAGCCTATGAGTTGGTTCCGGAAGCTTACAGGCAAAAATTCAGGAATGCCAGGAAGAGGGAGAGTGAGACCCATGTGGAGTTTGCCAGAGTGAAAGAAAACATGTTTGATCGGTGGTGTGAGTCAAAAGGAGTCGGGAAAGACTTCGAAACATTGCGTGACTTGATCCTGGTGGAGGAGTTTCAGCAGTGTGTCCACGAGGACATCAAAGTGTACCTGCAGGAAAAGAAAGTACCAAAGTTGTGGGACGCAGCCACCATGGCAGATGATTATGCCTTAACCCACCGAATAGGGGTCCACGAACCTAACTCCTCGCCTAGATCTCCGCAGGGGAGGTGGGGAACAGCAGGTGCGGAGAACGACAATACATGGCGGCGGCCTCGAGAGGATTATGGGGACAACGCGGATACCCCACCTGTTCGAAATCAGAGGGATGCGGGCCCAAGACAAACTTATATTTCGGGGGGCCCGAGGCAGACCACGAGTTTTTCCTCTGGGCCTACTTGCGCTTTTTGCAAGAAACCTGGACAGTTGATGTCCAGTTGTTACCGCATGAAAAGGGAAGACCCAGAGCGGAATCCGACTATTACGACTCCAAATGCAATGGCCATTGTGAGAAATCGCCATCAAAAGGGTTACCAACCATTTATTTCAGAGGGGTTTGTGTCACTGGAGGGAGCCTCGACTAACCGGAGACCGGTTAGGATATTGAGGGACACAGGAGCATATCAATCTTTAATGCTTGAAGGCATTTTGCCATGGTCCGAGGAGACGGCAACGGGGGATAGTGTTCGTTTACAGGGGATCGGGGGCGGTGTTAGTGCTCCACTTCATGTCATCCATTTGGAGTCTGATTTGGTGTCAGGACCGGTCACCGTCGGTTTACAAGCCACGCTTCCTGTAGAGGGTGTATCTGTGGTTATCGGGAATGATTTGGCCGGGGGTCAAGTTTATGGTAACCTGAGGGTTGGTAAAGAGCCCAGCAGGGAAAATAACACCACACCAGCTCGGGATGGCGACAAAAGTACCAAGTTATTTGTAGGGGGACTGAACTTCAAAACAGAGAAAGAAGTTCTGACCTCTGTCTTCAACAGGTATGGGCCGCTGGTGGAAGTGCGGTTGGTAAGAGACAGGGAAACGCAACAGTCAAGAGGGTTCGGCTTTGTCACGTTTGCAAGCACAAAAGACGCCAGAGAGGCAGAGAAGAATTGGAATGGCAAGGATTTGGAGGGTCGGACCATAACAGTAGGGAAGGCATTTCGTAGGCGTCGAGAGGTCTACAGGAGAGTACAACTGGGCGGTAGTTTTGGTGGTGGCCGCAATCAATATTATTATGGAGGCTCCCTGAGTTACGGCAGCTCCCGAAGGAAGGATTGTCAAAGTAGTGGCCGAGAAGGAGACCGCTATTCATGGGACTACAGGGACAAGCGGTCCCACCATAATTATTAGGGAAGTTCTGAGAAGTTGAAGCACTGAATGCGGCGGAGCCGCCGAGCCAAGATTCCTACACGGATTAACCGTGAACGCCGTTCCTAAAGGCGTCCATGTAGTGAACTTTCATGCACGGACTAACCGTGAACTCCACGTTCCTCAAGGCGCACATGTAGAGAACTTTCCTGCACGGACTAACCGTGAACTCCACGTTCCTAAAGGCATCCATGTAGTGAATACTCGGCTTGGCCTCCCGGAAAAAGTGCTATCGAGTTGCTTAACTTTGGATCTTTGATCAACCCCTTAAACTTCATTCACAAGAAACTGACAGTCAAAGTCAGAGGGTCATGAGATGGAGTTTGGCTTGGCAGGAGTCCAACGGGAAATTGAACATGTAAAGAGCAGGGACAATGTCGTTGCTGGTGCTTAGTCGAGAGTGAGTTAATCTGGGGGGGGTTGTGGTGAAATTTTGGTTGCTTTATTTTTAAGTGACTAGGGCATTGCCCGTACTATATCTATATCTAAAATTATATCCCCCCCCTCTATTTACATGAAATGGTTTGGTCCAAAGCGAACGGCTTGCGAGTGGTGACAATCCCCCCCCTCTATTTACATGCAATGGTTTGGTCCAAAGCGAACGGCTTCCGGAGTTTGGTAAAGAAATCGCCATCGCGTGCACAAACGCGCAGGAAAGCGAATGAATCGCAAATTCGGTTTTATTAGTTTTAAAACATAGTTTAACGCCAACATAGTTTGCAAACGTGAAATAAATGAATACGCTCTCAAATGTGCCATCCGAGGCAGAGTGTGTCCTCCACGTTCGGCACACGCGATAGTTCGCTGCTCTCTGATTGGTTGAATCGTTTTTTGGACATAGCTCGGTAAGTAATTGTCCGATTAATATGAAACCTTGAAAAGGCACATCCTCGGGTCCCCAGCAATATACCTGGCAAGTTAAAAGTATATCGGACCCGTGGTTGTCGAGAAACAGCGGTCACAGACAAACAGACGTACAGACGTACAGACGTACAAACGTACAAACGTACAAACAGAGATTACTGGAATTATAGATAGATAACTGTGCCCGGGGGGAACTGATAATGTGGGGGGGGGGGGGGGGGGGTTGAGTTATCTGGTTGGTTTATCCAAGTTGGCCGGCAAAGAAAGTTTTCGCTGGGTTCAAACTTTCTTCCTTGAAGGGGGGGAGTGTTACATATTTATGGGAATGTATGTGAATTCCTATTCAGGTCTTTGCTTATCAATGTGTAGTCGATTAAGGGTTGTTGTGGTTGGAGGGTCAGGAGCCCTTCTGGAAAAAGAGACCGGAAACGGGAGAAGAAAGACACGAGGCCGGAAAAAGCGACGAGGATTCTTCTTCCTCGCCCCGCTCCGACGAGAGGTGGGATCGATATTGAACCGTGTGGAAAAGCGGCGTTCCCGAGCCCATCTGGCGAGAGGAGTTACCGGGACGGATACCTGCCCGGTGGACACGTCAAGCTACCGTGTGGCCGTGCACCGACCCAGCGTCTGGCACCGTTCGCGGCACCGTCTACAAAGACGCGTACGGGTCGCACGTTGGGGCCTAACCCGCGTTGCAAACGGCGTGTGGCTTTTGCCTGCTGTACAGTACCCGCTTCGCGTGGCCAAGAGGGGGCTGCAACCTTGGTTCCCGGTACGATACATGCCCGGTGGGAAAACGTCCACCCGGGGTTCGTTCAACCGCCCGAGAGCGGCGAAGCCGACCATCATCTTGGTCAGGAGGGGCCCAGAGACATTGTGAGGGACAGAGACCAAAGGGGGTCATGAGCACAAAAGGGGGCACACGTATGTAAGATGGCCATCTTAATCATCTAGGGGATTGATTGATTGTTGAGTGTGAATTGTGGATGGGGGATTGCTCAGGGAATATATCCTTGATTGTATCATTGAACTTGTATGGTATCATTACCCTTGAAATATATCATTGAACATCAGTTTTCTCTTGGGTGGAATTCATAGGGATTGCGTTGCGAAAGCGCATATATATACTACTTTCTGGCGAAGTTCCTCTCACGGTCCGGGGGTCACCGAGACCAGGTAGTCACCGAGGGGACCACGTAACAGTAACCCACAACTTCGAAGTGAAAATTAAATTCTGCAAAGTTCAAAAAATGAATTAAAAATACAAAACTAGAATATCTTGGTTGGATAAGGGTCCGCCTCCCCTGAGGCAATAGTTGGTGGAAGCACCTTTTGAAAAAAGAAATTGATTTTAGGATTTTAAAAAATTGCTCTATTTAGTGCTGAAGCCTTTGTGCGGTATGTGAAAGGTAATATTAAATGATACCTGACCCCATTCCCTTGTGGGTGCAGAGAAACGTTTGAGACCCCCACAAAAAAATAGAAAAAAAACAAAATTTCATTTGAAAATGCCAAGAGCTTGAGCACATCACTAATGGAGTTAAAATGTAAAAAGTTTCACATCTCGTTACTCTCATTTCCAAATATCTTTCTCCCATTTAGCTTCTTCTTCCTCCCTGATTGTTTCATTCCTGGATGGATCACAAGCCCTCTAGTCACCCCCACCCTTACTCATGATCTTTTACACCATCATTAACCCTCCCCAAACACACCCCTTCCTTTCCAGGTTAATGTTTTTCCCCTTCTCCCTCCACCCACCTTTGAATTATTTCTTTGATCGCTCTTTCATCCCTGGTTTTCCCTTCCTGTTCTTTCATCCCAGTATACATACCTCTTGTGCTTGAGCTTGTGTCCAGCTTGTACTATACCTACCTTGAGTCTTCCTTCCCTCCCCTTCACTCTGATTCTCACGGTTCTGCTCTTCCATGACCTTCCACTTTGTATACAAGAAAACCATATGTTGAACTGCGTTGTGGACCCCCAGAAAGGTGACCACGACCCCCCCGGGGGTCTGCACACCCCCTATTGGAAATGATGGCTTTACGTGACATGTTTGAACGTCCCAATGTTCTCTTACATGTATGGCACTGTACCTTGAACTGGATGCCTGTTTATAGTTCATTTACGATAAATAAATAAATAAAACACTAAGAAGTTAAAAAATAAAGTTTTGAGGAAAGGAAGATCAGAGAGATAAAGGACATTACGAGATTAGACACCTGTATCATAGGTATGCACACTCTCCGAGTTCGAATCCCGACCCAGCTATAAACTACCATCCTGGTGTTTCACAGGCCGAGCGATTCATCAATGTTTGTGTCATCCCTCGGATGGACGTTAAAACTGGGAATCCCTTGTGTCGATATTAATTTGTGGACGTTATAGATCCCACGGTGTCCTTCGCGAAGAGTAGGCGAGCGATGAACAAATTACAAATTCCTGCCATAGCTACTGCTGGGAAGGCAATGGCAAACCACCCAGAATAACCCGTATCAATGAACTGCTCTGTAAGGAATATCATCATGGAGCGTAAGGGGGGCCGGATGGGGGTACGGAATCGGACACGTTTGTGCTCGTTATAAGTCGATGGCCTCTAATCGTTATTACGTTTTTCGGTTATGACGTATATCCTCACAGGTGAAGGACTTCCCCGAAACCGAAGGATGGTTTCAAAACGTCATGAGCAGCCATGATCAGGCATAGGCTACTTCTCGGGATGAAAGGTGCTCAGATTATCGCCGACGGTCACCATGGACTATGACCCGAAACAAAAGGCCCTTCTGTAGACGTGGCTCCGAGAGCCTCCGATTCCTCACCCCTCACCCCTCACCCCTCACCCCACCCCCAACCGTCTACCTCGTAACAAAAGCACCAACTTGAAAGGAGCTCCGCTTAATTCGCTTGTTTGCTGCTGGCGATTGAAGAGGCGAGCGTCAACACAAGAGCCCCAGTAAAATGGAAATATTCACACGTGACGGTTTTCTCGTCGAAGTTTCCTTTTGCAACCGTAACGTGAACTTTGAACCCGAGGAAACTCCGTGTAAAATATCGGTGTAAAAGTTTTCGACGCGCGCAGCGCATCACGTGCGTCACGAGCTCCATTGAAAAGTTTCATTCGGAATCCCCGGAAATGATCGCGGACGCAGTCATGACGTTATTACGCCCCTCGACCTCGATCATATACCTTTTCTACCTGCTTGTTTCAACACCTCAGCACCTCACCTTCCTTTCGCAGCCCCTTCCTGCCCCTCCCATCCACAAACAACGATTATATCTTTTTACGCATTTCATGGCTCGTCCGTTTAACGCGCCAACCATTGGTATTCACGCGCTCAATGAGCTTCATCGTGTCGACCCCTCGCTGGGGAGGAATACGAAAGGACATTCCCAGCGGGGGCAGGGTCGACGAGCTTTAATGGTCGGGAGGGAAGGTACCCTTTGTGCGGAACCTGACGTTTAATCCCCGTCTGAGGAAATGGGCGAAAGCTGAGCAAACGCGCTCGGCTTGACAGTTTGGCGCTAAGGATTAGCAGAATGTAATGCAGGGCCTCGTGGATTGAACGTCATTAAAGCACATTACGGGTGATAATACGTCCGGCCCGGGGTGCGAATTGATCTCGAGCGCAGGTGGACGCCAGGTGTGGGGCGTCGAGATGCTCGCTCGGGTGTTGAGGGTATAACGAGGAATCGGTGTGAGTGTGAGCTTCTCACCTGCCGTACCTTGCCCTGAACAAGATGCCACTTCACGATGGGATCTTGGAAGGTGGAGCAAAACTCCTGTTGATCGAGTAGTTAGTAATTCCGACACCTGTCATCACGGATGAGACTTTGTTTCACTGTAAAGTAATCCCTCCTCTTCGTTTTCTCCAAAACAGGTAAAGATATTCGAATGAAACAAAGACAGGTACCGACTTTTATGTTTATTCTACCTTGGTGCATATTTATTTATCAATTTATCACCACAGCGGTCCACACATTTGTACCAACGTTCAGATCGTTTTGTAATGACGTCACTATAGAACTGCGTCCTCCTGACTTAACCGGCGCTGCTCTGCCTTGACATCATCGTCGAAAGAGAAATGTTATCCATGGTGTTCCTTGTGCTTGGGAAAGAGATAAAATCCCATGGAGCCGAGTCGGGGCTTGTGATCCTTTGTGGTGGTTCTCCGTTAACCATCTCTTACTCTCAGTAAAACAAAGGGTAGTAATGGTGCATCAAACTCATCTCCAATCATCTCATCTCCAGGTAGTCATCCCAACTCTTATCTCCAGTCAGTCATCCCCACTCTCATCTTCAGGCAGTCATCCCAACTCTCATCTCCAGTCATCCATCCAAACTCTCATATCCAGTCATCTCATCCCCAGTCATTCATTACAACTCTCATCTCCAGCTGTTCACGTTTCACACCACTGACAACGCCGTGCTGCTCTCTATCATCTTGACTCGCACAGCACAGACATCGAGGGTCGGAATCAGGAATCTTCGCACCCAATGGTGGAAAGAATTAATGTGCGGACTGCACTTTGTTTCATTCGAATATATTTACTTATTGTGGAGAAAAGGAATAGACGGCATTTCTTTACAACACGCCCTACAAAAGTCCTCGTAATATACATATACATATACATATACATGTACATATACATATACATATACACATACATATACATCGACAAAGAGGTAATTAAGTGGGGTGTGGGTGGTAGAGGTTGTTTTTGTACACAGACAGAGTCAAGGCTCGTGGAAGAGCAGGTACACTGAAAGTATCAGGACGTAACAGGACCAAATGAACAGTAGAGTGAGAGAGGGGGGATACACACCAACAACATGGTTGAAGGACAAAATAGAGGGAGACTTGGAGAAACTAAAACAGAACTCGTTAGAGAGCATACCGCCGCCAGGCTGAACAGTTTACGTTTTGTATCCCACTGATAGGCCGGATCTGGGTCCGGACCTCATCCAAAATCGAATTGGCTTGTCCATGTCACCTACCCAATTAATCCACCAAGTTTCGGCCGAATCCGTCCATAACATTTTGAGATATCCTGCTCATAGACACACAGACAGACAGCTAAACAGGGGTGAAAACGATTATCTAATTTCGGTGGCGAAGATAACCTGCTCGACACCAATAAGACACTTACTCATGGATACAGAGTCACGTCCCACTCACTAGGTTCTGAATCAGTCACGTCTCACTCAATAGGTTCTGAATCAGTCACGTCTCATTCAATAGGTTCTGAATCAGTCACATACCATTCACTAGGTTCTAAATTAGTCACATCCCACTCACTAGGTTCTGAATCAGTCACATACCATTCACTAGGTTCTAAATTAGTCACGTCCCACTCACTAGGTTCTGATTCAGTCACATCTCACTCACTATGTTCTGAAACAGTCACGTTCCACTCACTAGGTTCTGAAACAGCCACATCTTACTCACTATGTTCTGAAACAGTCACGTCTTACTCACTAGGTTCTGAAACAGTCACGTCCAACTCACCAGGTTCTGAATCAGTCATGTCTTTCTCACTAGGTTCTGAATCAGTCACGTCTTACTCACCAGGTTCTGAATCAGTCACATCTCACTCACTAGGTTCTGAAGCAGTCACGTCCTACTCACCAGGTTCTGAATCAGTCACATCCTACCCACCAGGTTCTGAAACAGTCACGTCTTACTCACTAGGTTCTGAAACAGTCACGTCCAACTCACTAGGTTCTGAATCAGTCACGTCCTACTCACCAGGTTCTGAATCAGTCACGTCTTACTCACTAGGTTCTGAATCAGTCACGTCTTACTCACTCGGTTCTGAATCAGTCACGTCTTACTCACTAGGTTCTGAATCAGTCATGTCTTACTCACTAGGTTCTGAAACTGTCACGTCCTACTCACTAGGTTCTGAATCAGTCACGTCTTACTCACTAAGTTCTGAATCAGTCACGTCTTACTCACTAAGTTCTGAATCAGTGACGTCTTACTCACTAGGTTCTGAATCAGTCACGTCTTACTCACTAGGTTCTGAATCAGTCACGTCTTACTCACTAGGTTCTGAATCAGTCACGTCTTACTCACTAGGTTCTGAATCAGTCACGTCTTACTCACTAGGTTCTGAATCAGTCACGTCTTACTCACTAGGTTCTGAATCAGTCACGTCTTACTCACTAGGTTCTGAATCAGTCACGTCTTACTCACTAGGTTCTGAATCAGTCACGTCTTACTCACTAGGTTCTGAATCAGTCACGTCCTACTCACTAGGTTCTGAATCAGTCACGTCTTACTCACTAGGTTCTGAATCAGCCACGTCTTACTCACTAGGTTATAAAACAGTCACGTCTTACTCACTAGGTTCTGAATCAGTCACGTCCCACTCATTATGTTCTAATTCAGTCGCATCCCACTCACGATGTCCTGCTGACACACATTCAGGAATCAAAGGATCACATTTGACAAGGAAAATTGCACAATATGGCGAACTCTGTCGACAGGTACATTGAGATCATTCAAAATGGACAAACGATTGCACGAAGCAGAGCTCCTCGCTCAAGAGGGAGCACACAGAAACGGACCATTCGGCCCATCAAGTGTGTACAATGGTTGCCAACTTATGACATTTCTTTGAATACATAGTCGAGGCTCGTGGAAGAGCTAGAACACAAAATGGACCAGGACACAACAGAACAAAAGAAGCATTAGTGGGCAGGGCCACCGAGAGCCAGAATGGGCCCCGTAGTAGTACGAAGTGTCGGGCCCCCTTCATCCGGACCCCATTCAAAAAGCTTCTTTTTTTTAATCAACCACGAGCTACGGAGGTTTCCATATTTTCGACGGAACAAACACATGCGGCGCCCCTTGTCGTGAGAGGGTGGGAGGATGGTTGGGGAACACCAAAAGGGGAGTTGAAGGACAAAATAGACAAAATATAAGAAGATATAGAAGAAGAGAATTCTAGAAGAAGAATTATAGAAGAAGAATAGAAGAGGAAGAATTGAACAAACAATGCGGTGGGGAGGAATGGGGTGGCTAGGATGGATACAGAAGGAAACATATTCCACCTCCCCCCAAATACACCCGATCCCTCCCTCTCTCTCCCTCCCCTCTTTCCCCTCATCTCTCTCCCTCCCCTCTTTCCCCTCATCTCTCTCCCTTCCCTCTTTCCTCTCATCTCTCTCCCTCCCCTCTTTCCCCTCATCTCTCTCCCTCCCCTCTTTCCTCTCATCTCTCTCCCTTCCCTTCACCCCCTCTCCTCTCTCTCCTCTCTCTCCCCCACACTCCTCTCATTTGTCCTCCTCCACTCCCTTCCCTCTCTCCCCCACTCCCTCCCCTCTCTTCCCCACTCCCCTCTTCCCCATTTCCCTCTCCCCTATTCTTCCCCTCTCCCTCCCCCACTCCTCTCTCCCCCCTCCCCCACTCTCCCCTACTCCCCTCTCTTTTCTATATGTACAGTCACGTGAAAAGTAAGTACACCCCGTGTAAAGTTTTGACTTTTTCAACATATTTCAACATACAGCTATTTGATCTTCATTTCAACAATATTGATAGATAAAGGTGATATAATATAACAAATATCATGAAACATTTACATTTTGTAGTGCATTGTATAATTTAAATAAACATAAATGCAAATTTCACATGTGGAAAAGGGAAGTACGCCCCTACATTTATCACTACTTCAAATACCTAAAATTAGAATGAGGTGCACCAGCTCAGGTGCAAATGATGAGAACATCATTAGAGAGGATCTTGGAGGAAACTGTCTTATTTAAACCTCAGACATTTAGTTTGGTTTGCTCTTTGTTGTTGAAGTGTGTCGCGTCACCATGCCCAGATCAAAAGAGCTATCTGAGGCCTTCAGAAAGAAGGTTATAGATGCCTACGAGTCTGGGAAGGGATTTAAAAAGATCTCCAAACAATTTGAAATCAATCGTTCGACTGTCTGGAAGATCATCTACAAGTGGAGAAGATTCCAAACAACTGCCAACTTGTTCAGGCCAGGCCGCCCAGCAAGTTCAGCCCGAGAGCAGACCGCAAGATGCTGAAAGAAGTCTCTAAGAACCCCAGAATGTCATCACGGGACCTACAGGGAGCTCTTGCCACTGTTGATGTCAAAGTGCACAAGTCTACCATTAGAAAGAGGCTGCACAAATTTGATCTACATGGGAGGTGTGCCAGGAGGAAATCTTTGCTGTCCAGAAAGAACATCAGGGCAAGACTAAAGTTTGCCAATGAACACCTCGGCAAAGACCAGCACTTCTGGAACAATGTGCTCTGGACAGATGAGTCAGAGGTAGAGCTATTTGGCCACAGTACCAGAAGACATGTTTGGCGAAAACCAAAGACAGCATTTGACCACAAGAACCGGATACCAAATGTAAAGCATGGTGGTGGAAATATTATGGTTTGGGGCAGCTTTGCTGCATCAGGGCCTGGGCAGCTCACCATCATAGAATCCACTATGAATTATTCATTGTACCAGAGGGTGCTTGAGGATAATGTGAGGCCATCTGTCGGAAAGTTGAAGCTCAACCGAAGGTGGACCTTGGAACATGACAATGACACTAAACATGCCAGTAAATCCACCAAGGAATGGCTGAAAATAAAGAAATGGAGGGTTCTGGAATGGCCAAGTCAAAGCCCGGATCTAAATCCCATCGAGATGTTGTGGGGGATTTGAAACGAGCTGTGCATGCAAGAAACCCCTCAAACATCGCACAGCTGAAAGAATTTTGCATGGAGGAGTGGGCAAAAATTTCTCCCAGTCGATGTCAGAGACTGGCAGACAGCTATAAGAAACGCCTACTTGAGGTTGTTTCTGCCAAATGGGGCAATACCACCTATTAGAGCCAAGGGTGTACTTACTTTTTCCACATGCGAAATTTGCATTTATGTTTATTTAAATTATACAATGGACTACAAAATGTAAATGTTTCATGATATTTGTTGTATTATATCACCTTTATCTATCAATATTGTTGAAATGAAGATCAAATAGCTGTATGTTAAAATATGTTGAAAAAGTCAAAACTTTACATGGGGTGTATTTACTTTTTCACGTGACTGTATGTGCCTATCTTTATGAAGTGGCTTTAAATTCCTTTTCATTTTTTTCCCCAGGGGAAAGAGGGGGGGGGGAGTGGGAATTCGAAGGGGCAGGGAGGAGAGCTAGCAGAACAGAGGAGGCAGGTGAAACTGTGAAGGGGACAAGAGAACCGTCGGGGTTGGGAGGGGGGGGGGGTGGGGGAAGAGAGCCGATGAGGAGTGGGGTAGGAGAGCCGACGGGGTGGGGGACAGTGGAGCTGCTGGCCTGGGGGGCGGGACAGGATATCTCAGGGGATGAGAAGGGGACATGCGGACCAGGGTGGCAGGGGAGCAGACGGGGTGGAGGGCAGGGGAGGGACTGAGAAGGGGGGCAGGAGAGCAGATGGGGTGGGGGTGCAGGGGTGGTACTGAGAAGGGGGGCAGGAGAACTAGTGGGGCATGAGGTAGGGGAAAAACTGAGAATTGGGCAGAAGAACCGCAGGAGTCTGGGGCCAAGAGAGCCGGCGATGCAGGGGGCAGGAGGGTTTATTTGAAATGGTGGGTTGAAGCGATGCCGGTTTGGTTTTATATAAAACTAGCCGAAAGCACCCGGCGTTGCCCGGGTTCTTTTTGTATGAATTTACTGCTATAATTCAGCTTTTACCCGCGGCCGTAGAAGATTGACTACTATAATTCAGCATAGATTTTAATTGCGAAATGGGCCCAGCCCGGCCAAAGCGGCCTCGACCATCCTCACCACCTAGCCTATAACCTTCCCGGGGCTTGTCCCGACATTTTTAGTTCTTTTTGAATGAATTTACTACTATAATTCAGCTTTTACTCCCGGCCGTAGAAGATTGACTACTATAATTCAGCTCAGCTTTTAATTGCGAAATGGGCCCAGCCAGGCCGATGCGGCCTCGCCCGGCCTCGCCACCTTGCCTACAACCTTCCCGGGGCTTGTCCCAACATTTTTAGTTCTTTTTGAATGAATTTACTACTATAATTCAGCTTTTACTCGCGGCCATAGAAGATTGACTACGATAATTCAGCTCAGCTTTTAATTGCGAAATGGGCCCAGCCCGGCCGAAGCAGCCTCGACCGGCCTCGCCCCCTAGCCTATAACCTTCCCGGGGCCCGTTCCGACATTTTTAGTTCTTTTTGAATGAATTTACTACTATAATTCAGCTTTTACTCGTGGCCGTAGAAGATTGACTACTATAATTCAACTCAGCTTTTAATTGCGAAATGGGCCCAGCCTGGCCGAAGCGGCCTCGACCGGCCTCGCCACCTAGCCTATAACCCTCCCGGGGCCCGTTCCGACTTTTTCTGTTTCAGAGGTTTCCTCCTATCTTTCACCGTTCAGGAGATTAGTGCATGCAGACAAACAAACAAACAAACAAAATCTTTCTTTTACATATATAGATCGTGAGTCGAGGCAATGCCGATGGGCAAATGGGGTCTTAAGGGTCTTTGGGGGAACTAAGGGTCTTAAGGTTCTTCGACGTTTAACGTCTTCGAGGTCTTCAGGGTCTTAAAGGGTCTTAGGGCTCTTAAACGTCTTTGGGGTCGAACGGTTATTTAGGGTCTTCAAAGTCTTAAGGGTTTTCAGGGTCTTAAGGGCCTTAAGAGGCCTTCAGGATCTTTGGGGCCTTCAGGATCTTTGGAGTATTCCGAGTTTTAGAGGGTCTTAAGTGTGTTTGGGGTCTTCAAGGGTCTTATGGCTCTTCAGAGTCCTAATGGGGCTAATCTACCAAGTATATATCAGGTCTTCTCTCAATCATGTAATCTAATCTCTCAAGCATGTAACAGAGGGTGTTAGGGGTCTTTGGGGTCTTGTCTTCAAAGGTTGAGGTGGTGGACGAAAATACCCTTAGGACAATCCCCGGGTCGGACTTGGTCTGTGTGCCAAATGTTGTGGTTGTCGATCCAGTGGTCTTTGAAAAAAAACGCGAACAACCAGACAGACATCCGATTCATTTAATTTTTTGGAGATACTGAGGTTGTGACTGATGACGTCATCTGTGAATAGATCTATCTGTTAATCAAAATGTTTCAAAGGGACTTCTACAACTCAGGAGCATATCATAAATTTTTTAGGGTGAAATTTATATTTGATTATTCACTTATTTCCTCACTAATAATGGAAGAACTGCCAAGACCATCATATGGCAGAAAACACAGCAATCGTATTATCCTTATGCTGACGTCACAAACTCATATTCTTGTGGTTGGAGTACTTGGTGTTGGCTTTAAGGTTAAGGTGGCTGGCTTAAGATCTTAGGGTCTTGATTTCGATCCGCTGTCGAGCCGTTGAATTAACACCAAGTGGGTTGCCCAGCCAGCCTGTTATCCTTCGGTGGTCGACAAAATTGAGTACCAAGGGGCACTGCATCAGTGGCACAGCTATGCTCCCGGCAATGATGCAACCAGCAACCACAGGCTGCACATGTAATGATAACATAAGTACTGGGGTTCAAACACGCATGACACGTGCCCATGTCAGAGTTACTTAATCTCCACACCTGAATAGCAGCGCCATAACCTGCTCGATCAAGCACGCGCGCCCTCATGTGGACCAACTCAGGTAATACAGTGAGGATGCACTTAGCCCACGAATTACAACTACAAAAAAACACTTTGAGAAATTCCAGCGAACCATTTTCTTTATTCTCTGGAATGTAGAGTAGAGTGCATTTGATCCTACATAATGGTGTAAAGGTAACAAATCTACCTTTTTAAATGTCTGGTCTGGGATGGATTACTGACCCAACTATAAGCTGTCTCACAGACAGGGCAAGGTGTCAATCATCCCTCGGATGGACGTTAACTATACAGTCAGACCAAAGACTAGAAATTGTATGTGCTGCTTATTTGATTTACACTCAGCATTTATAAAAGGATAAGCATCATTGTGCAGGCTTGATGGGCCTAATGGCCTACTCCATCCTGTAAGGGGTATATCTATCTTCTGTCTACCTCTCTTCTGGCATATATCGATAAATATATACAGTATATATATATATATATATATATATATATATATATATATATATATATATATATATATATATATATATATATATATATATATATATATAGTTACGGTTTTCGCGCGAGACCCGTTCCCTTACCAAGGGGAGATTAAGCACCTTGTTCTCCTAGGGGCTTCGCAACCACGAGACTTGAGTCGCCACTTCCGGTCAGAAACAGGACAGGGTTTCGGGACAACTTTCGCACGTACCTAAGTGCCGCCGCGGAAGCGGGGATCAAGTCTCGCACAAACCACGCATAATTTGAGTACACCTGAGTGGATTGCGTACCACGTGGTCCGTGCAGTTACCTTGCTATTGGAACCCGATCAGAGCGATATAATTCGTACCATGCTTAGTCAATGATGGAGAGACAAAAGTGATCGAATCAAAGAAATAACAGGTTTAATTATTATTTACAATCATTGGTAGAAGAAGCAGAGACACAGGGCAGTCTTAAAGAGTCTTACTTATCCCCTAGACAATGGGCCCATTCACATTCACAGGGGGATGAAGGAGGAATTGGTTCATGTGCTGAACGCGCCAGCTTTGGTCATCCAGGAACAGCTCACCCGGCGTGGCCCTCTGGCGGTCACTGCACGTTCCCCGGCGAAGACAGGCAGGTAGGCGGGAGAATCCTTGCGGCGGGTATCTCGATAAGGGCAGGCAGGATATGCGCGCGTCTGTGGTTCAGCATGGCTGTCTTTCACAGCGCGATTAATACAACTGTGCACTTTCACTCACGTAACTCAACGGAGGATCTGACTCAAGCTCAAATGAGAACGCAACTTTTAACTTGTCCGCCTCCCTTCTAATAACTTGGCGCTCCGAAGCGACTCTCATAACTCGTATGGCTTCCTTCTCATAACTTGGCGCAGCGCGTCTCTCCTCATAACTGACTGAGCGCCTCTCCCCTCATAACTTAATTCAACAGAGGACCCCGGCTCACAACTTGTAACTCGTCTGCCTCCCTTCTCATAACTTGTCACAGCGCGTCTCTCCTCATAGCTCGTCTGCCTCCCTTCTCATTACTCAGCGCTTCGAACCGACACATGGGCTTGCCTCATAACTCAATTCAACACCGCGCATCCCTTCTCATAACTCAACGAGTGCCTCTCCCCTCATAACTGAGGTGGGGGCTTCGGGCACAGGGTTATATTGGTCCCGCCCTAGCCCGCATCGAATGTTCCAAACCACGCCTTTTGCCGCAGTGGTAAGCCACTCCCCTGGAGCCCTGATTGGCAGGTCGTGCTTACCGGTCACTCCCACTCTTCCTGTCACGCCTTCCTTCAGCCTGGATCGACTTGTTCAGGCCGGCATTGTGGTATTTTGCGTCAAAACTCAACGCATCGAGCCAGCATAAGCATCGGAAGGAGACCTAACTCTCACTATTCTACTCAACGCAAACTAAACATAGGAAAGGTCTACGCTTACATTTACTATGAAATAACTGAGCTTAAACGAGGCTACGTGTTGTAGTGTAACTAAACTATGAGGGGAAATTAACCTTTTATTGTAAAAACACAAAACCACAATATATATATATATATCTGTGCAGCGTCTGTCCTGTCCTGTGTTGTCTTGTGTTATGTTGTCTTGTGTTGTGTTGTCTTGTCACTGAACTACTTTCTCAAACTTTTGTGAAATCGTACCAAACTTCTGATATGCACAAATCTCTACCGTCGGTATGTCCCAGGGGTATTGTTTTTGAAAAAATTTCCAATTTTTATTTTTTGGGGAAATTTTTTTTTTCAACTTCAATTGTTTATAAAATGTGATATCACGTATATTACAAATACATTTTTGCAAACTAATTGTTTGAATTATTAATGGTTTAAACCATGACAAAACGGCAAGTCGGGTGCAGTCATTTATCTATACTAGGGCATGCCCGTACTATATATATATCTAAAATTATATCCCCCCCCTCTATTTACATGAAATGGTTTGGTCCATTCGCAAAGCCAAAGCGAACGGCTTGCGAGTACGGTGACAACCCCCCCCCCCTCTATTTACATGAAATGGTTTGGTCCATTCGCAAAGCCAAAGCGAACGGCTTGCGAGTACGGTGACAATCCCCCCCCTCTATTTACATGAAATGGTTTGGTCCAAAGCGAACGGCTTGCGAGTACGGTGACAATCCCCCCCCTCTATTTACATGAAATGGTTTGGTCCAAAGCGAACGGCTTGCGAGTACGGTGACAATCCCCCCCCCCCCTCTATTTACATGAAATGGTTTGGTCCAAAGCGAACGGCTTGCGGAGTTTGGTAAAGAAATCGCCATAGCTCGGTAACTACTTGTCCGATTAATATGAAACCTGGAAAAGGCACATCCTCGGGTCCCCAGCAATATACCTGGCAAGTTTCAAGTATATCGGACCCGTGGTTGTCGAGAAACAGCGGTCACAGACAAACACACAAACACACAAACACACAGACACACAGACACACAGAGATTACTGGAATTATAGATAGACTAGGACGTGCCCGTACGTGGGTGCCCGTTCGGAAAAACATTCCAAACCGCGTGGCAGTAACGACCACAGAACCCCCCCCTCTATTTACATGAAATGGTTTGGTCCATTCGCAAAGCCAAAGCGAACGACCACAGAACCCCCCCCCCCCCTCTATTTACATGAATGGTTTGGTCCATTCGCAAAGCCAAAGCGAACGGCGAACGGCTAAATCGCCATAGCTCGGTAACTACTTCTCCGATTAATATGAAACCTTGAAAAGGCACATCCTCAGGTCCCCAGCAATATACCTGGCAAGTTTCAAGTATATCGGACCCGTGGTTGTCGAGAAACAGCGGTCACAGACAAACACACACACACACACGCACACACACACAGACACACACACACACACACACAGAGATTACTGGAATTATAGATAGATATCTACACATCTGGGCAGTGTCTGTGTTGTCACTTAACGAATCCCTCAAACTTTTGTTTCCGTGGTTGTGAAGTGTTTTTTAATAACGTTGTGGTGGTTTTGAATCACGTGGTGGTGAGGTATTTTGAATTATGTGGTGGTGAGGTGTTTTTAAATGACGTGGTGGTGAGGTATTTATAATTACGTGGTGGTGAGGTGTTTTGAATTACTTGGTGGTGAGGTGTTTTTAAATGATGTGGTGGTGAGGTGTTTTTAATTTCGTGGCTGTGAGGTGTTTTTATTACGTGTTTTATGGCTGTGAGGTGTTTTTAATTTTGTGGTGGTGAGGTGTTTTTATTACATGTTTTATGGCTGTGAGGTGTTTTTATTACGTGTTTTATGGCTGTGAGGTGTTTTTAATTTGTGGTGGTGTGTTTTTATTACGTGTTTTATTGCTGTGAGGTGTTTTTATTACGTGTTTTATGGCTGTGAGATGTTTTTAATTTCGTGGTGGTGAGGTGTTTTTATTACGTGTTTTATGTCTGTGAGGTGTTTTTAATTTTGTGGTGGTGTGTTTTTATTACATGTTTTATGGCTGTGAAGTGTTTTTATTATGTGTTTTATAGCTGTGAGGTGTTTTTAATTTTGTGGTGGTGTGTTTTTATTACGTGTTTTATGGCTGTGAGGTGTTTTTAATTTCGTGTTGGTGAGGTGTTTTTATTACGTGTTTTATGGCTGTGAGGTGTTTTTAATTTTGTGGTGGTGTGTTTTTATTACGTGTTTTATGGCTGTGGGGTGTTTTTATTACGTGTTTTATGGCTGTGAGGTGTTTTTAATTTTGTGGTGGTGTGTTTTTATTACGTGTTTTATGGCTGTGAGGTGTTTTTAATTTTGTGGTGGTGTATTTTTATTACATGTTTTATGGCTGTGAAGTGTTTTTATTACGTGTTTTATAGCTGTGAGGTGTTTTTAATTTTGTGGTGGTGTGTTTTTATTACGTGTTTTATGGCTGTGAGGTGTTTTTAATTTCGTGTTGGTGAGGTGTTTTTATGACGTGTTTTATGGCTGTGAGGTGTTTTTATTACGTGTTTGTTGGCTGTGAGGTGTTTTCAATTTCGTGGTGGTGAGGTGTTTTTAATTTTGTGGTGGTGAGGTGTTTTTATTACGTGTTTTATGGCTGTGAGGTGTTTTTATTACATGTTTTATGGCTGTGAGGTGTTTTTATTACGTGTTTTTTGGCTGTGAGGTGTTTTTATTATGTGTTTTATGGTTGTGAGGTGTTTTCAATTTCGTGGTGGTGAGGTGTTTTTAAATTTGTGGTGGTGAGGTGTTTTCATTACGTGTTTTATGGCTGTGAGGTGTTTTAAATTACTTGGTGGTGAGGTGTTTTGAATTACTTTGTGGTGAGGTGTTTTGAATTACGTGGTGGTGAGGTGTTTTGAATTACTTGGTGGTGAGGTGTTTTGAATTACGTGGTGGTGAGGTGTTTTGAATTACGTGGTGGTGAGGTGTTTTGAATTACTTGGTGGTGAGGTGTTTTGAATTACTTGGTGGTGAGGTGTTTTTAAATGATGTGGTGGTGAGGTGTTTTGAATTATGTGGTGGTGAGGTGTTTTGAATTACGTGGTGGTGAGGTGTAATTGTCCCAAACATCTAGTCTGCACCTACCCCTCCTATCGCTATGCGATAATCGCTATGTGTGTGCTGAGGGGTTCTTTCTTTAAAAAAAAACATTCAACCTAAATCTTCAATCTAAATCTATATATATAAAACACAGTTTGTGTGTGTGTGTGTGTGTGTGTGTGTGTGTGTGTGTGTGTGTGTGTGTGTGTGTGTGTGTGTGTGTGTGTGTAATGTTACCGATAGACTCCTAAACGGAGAGGCTTACATGCTTGATATTTGGCATAGACATGGCCATTGAGCCTGGGACGAACATGGCCGAAATCAAAATATTTGACGATCCATATTTTTTATTCATATTTACCTCAGCGCATTTCAGCGCACGGATTCAACGGAATCAGAGCAGGTGGGCGCTGATTCGCTCAGAGCGATCACGTGATGACGCTATGACGCTATGACCGCTATGAACGCTATGAACAATATGACGCTATGAACGCTATGAAAAAAAAAATCGCTATGACGCTATGAACGCTATGAAACGTTATGACGCGATGAACGCTATGAACGATATGACGCTATGAAAAAAAAATCGCTATGACGCTATGAACGATATGACGCTATGAACGATATGAACGCTATGACGCTATGAACGATATGACGCTATGAACGCTATGACGCTATGAACGATATGAACGCTATGACGCTATTAACGCTATGACGCTATGAACGATATGACGCTATGAACGCTATGACGATATGAACGCTATGACGCTATGAACGCTATGACGCTATGAACGATATGACGCTATGAACGCTATGACGCTATGAACGCTATGACGCTATGAACGATATGACGCTATGAACGATATGAACGCTATGACGCTATGAACGATATGACGCTATGAACGCTATGAACGATATGACGCTATGACGCTATGAACGATATGACGCTATGAACGCTATGAACGATATGACGCTATGAACGCTATGAACGATATGACGCTATGACGCTATGAACGATATGACGCTATGAACGCTATGAACGATATGACGCTATGAAAAAAAAAATCGCTATGACGCTATGACGCTATGAACGCTATGACGCTATGAACGATATGAACGCTATGACGCTATGACGCTATGAAAAAAAAAATCGCTATGACGCTATGACGCTATGAACGCGATGACGCTATGAACGATATGAACGCTATGACGCTATGACGCTATGAAAAAAATATCGCTATGACGCTATGAAAAAAAAATCGCTCGCTTTACCAAGGGGCTCGCTCTCCCCCCGTTCCCCTCCCCTTCCCTTCCCCCTCCCCCTCCCCTCCCCCGCCCGGCAATGCCGGGTACTTCTGCTAGTTGCCTATAAAAATGTAATATCACAAACACAACAAATACATTTGTGCAAAGTAATTGTTTGTATTCTGATTGGTGCAAATCATGACAACACAGCAACTCAGGTACAGTCATTAGCCTCAGCTAAAATAAGCCCGTTCCTCAGTAACGACGCTGCGCTTGCCTCACCAAGCTAGTCCATATATATATATCTGTGCAGCATCTGTCCTGTGTTGTCCTGTGTTGTGTTGTCTTGTCACTGAACTACTTTCTCAAACTTTTGTGAAATCGTACCAAACTTCTGATATGCACATATCTCTCCCGTCGGTATGTCCCAGGGGTATTGTTTTTGAAAAAATTTCCAATTTTTATTTTTTGGGAATTTTTTGGGGAGATTTTTTTTTTCAACTTCAATTGTTTATAAAATGTGATATCACGTATATTACAAATACATTTGTGCAAACTAATTGTTTGAATTATGATTGGTTTAAACCATGACAAAACGGCAACTCGGGTGCAGTCATTTACCTATATATCGACACATCTGGGCAGTCTGTGTTGTCACTTAACGACTCCCTCAAACTTTTGTTTCCGTGGTTGTGAAGTGTTTTTAATAACGTTGTGGTGGTTTTGAATCACGTGGTGGTGAGGCATTTTGAATTATGTGGTGGTGAGGTGTTTTTAAATGAGGTGGTGGTGAGGTGTTTTTAAATCACATGGTGGTGAGGTGTTTTTAAATCACATGGTGGTGAGATGTTTTGAATTACGTGGTGGTGAGGTATTTATAATTACGTGGTGGTGAGGTGTATTTAATTATGTGGTGATGAGGTGTTTTGAATTACATGGTGAGGTGTTTTGAATTACTTCGTGGTGAGGTGTTTTTAAATGACGTGGTGGTGAGGCGTTTTTAATTTCGTGGCTGTGAGTTGTTTTTATTACATGTTTTATGGCTGAGAGGTGTTTTTATTTCGTGTTTTATGGCTGTGAGGTGTTTTTATTACGTGTTTTATGGCTGTGAGGTGTTTTTATGACGTGTTTTATGGCTGTGAGGTGTTTTTATTACGTGTTTTATGGCTGTGACGTGTTTTAATTACGTGTTTTATGGCTGTGGGGTGTTTTTATTACATGTTTTATGGCTGTGAGATGTTTTTATGACGTGTTTTATGGCTGTGAGGTGTTTTTATGATGTTTTATGGCTGTGAGGTGTTTTTATTATGTATTTTATGGCTGTGGGGTGTTTTTATTACATGTTTTATGGCTGTGAGGTGTTTTTATGACGTGTTTAATGGCTGTGAGGTGTTTTTATTACGTGTTTTATGGCTGTGAGGTGTTTTTAATTTCTTGGTGGTGAGGTGTTTTTATTACGTGTTTTATGGCTGAGATGTTTTTATTACATATTTTATGGCTGTGAGGTGTTTTCAATTTCGTGGTGGTGAGGTGTTTTCAATTTCGTGGTGGTGAGGTGTTTTTATTACGTGTTTTATGGCTGTGAGGTGTTTTAAATTACTTGCTGGTGAGGTGTTTTGAATTACTTGGTGGTGAGGTGTTTGAATTACGTGGTGGTGAGGTGTAATCGTCCCAAACTTCCAGTCTGCACCGACCCCTCTTCTATGTATGTGCTGAGGGGTTCTTTCTTGAAAAAAAACAACATTCAAACCTGAATCTTCAACCTAAATTGCTTATAAAATGTAATATCACAAACACACCACATACATTTGTGCAAAATAATTGTTTGTATTATGATTGGTGTAAATCATGACAACGCAGCATCTCAGGTACAGTCATTATCCTCGGCTAAAATAAGCCCGTTCCTCAGTAACGACGCGCTCGCCTCACCAAGCTAGTATATATATACTGAAACGCAAAAGAAACTTACCACCATTGAAACCTTTAAATATCAACAATAACACTGCGTGTAGTAAATGTGTGAACTTATTTGTGGACAATAGTGTCCTCACTGTCAGACAAAACGGTCACGGATGGTCACTTGAACCTTCAATGGTCACTTCATAGCACAGCTGTTGAACAGCCGTTTTGACTGTCAGTGATTAGCCAAGGGGTACGGGATGATTTTAATGAGCTGCACGTGATGTCTTGATATTGGCTTTAAAAAGGCCAGTGCAAAATGGGCATTTCAATCAACATGCCACGATTGTCAAGGGATCAACGGCAGCGTGCCCTGGGCATGCTGCAAGGCAGACTGATCTACCGTGAGGTGGCACGTTGCCTTGGCTGTTCACACCAGACGATATCGGCCCTGGTGGACAGAGACACCCTCCACAACTCTGCAGATGACAGACCTCGATCAGGGAGGCCAAGAGTCACCACTGCAAGGCAGGACAGGCAGATGGTCCGAAGTCACCTGTGGGATCGATTCCGTCCAGCATCCCGCACTGCAGCAGAAACTCCGGGGCGTGCAAACCCACGGATCTCCAATGATACTGCACGAAGACGACTGCATGACTATGGTCTGACTGCCAGAAGACCATACAACTTACCACTTGTTTGAAATGTAATAAAATTGTAACAGTTCAAAATAAAACAAACCAACAATTGCTAATTAAAACATTGGCATTTTATTGATGACATGTCAAGTTTTTGACCAAGATACACCATCTCATCAGTTTGTTCTACAGTACAGAACAGCACAGGGTGCAATGTCAGTCCCCTTTCAATAGCGTGTGTGGCCACCATTGTTTTGGATACAGGCAGTGCATCGTCGGCGTATACTGCCTACCAGTCTTTGGATGGATTGCTGCTGGATTCTGTCCCACTCAGTCCTCAATGCCTGAAGCAGCTCTGCCCGTGTCCTGGCCCTGCCAACTACGCGTCTCCCAAGCTCATCCCACAGGTGCTCTATGGGATTCAGGTCAGGGGAGAGCGCAGGCCACTGCATGGTGTTGATGTTCTCGCCTTGGAGAAATGCAGTGGTAAAGCGAGCAGCATGGGGACGAGCGTTGTCATGCTGAAAGGTTCTCAGTTCTGGGTGGTCTAGCAGGAATGGCAGCAGATGAGGTCGCAGGATGTTATCCACATACCACTGGGCATTAAGATTCCCATCCACAACCACCAGTGGCGTCCTGTACAGGCCTGATATGGCGGCCCACACCATCACACTTGGGCCACCCCACCTGTTGGCTTGACGCATGCAACAATCGGCATATCGCTCGCCAGTTCTTCTCCAGACACGCTCACGCCCATCAGGACTGTCCACACAGAACCTTGACTCATCGCTGAAAGCGACCTCGTTCCACTGCGCCACGGTCCACCGCTGATGCTGCTGGCACCATCTCTGTCGGTTGCGGCGATGGGCAGCCGTCATCACGGGGCCTCTGTATGGTCTTCTGGCAGCCAGACCATAGTCATGCAGTCGTCTTCGTGCAGTATCATTGGAGTTCCGTGGGTTTGCACGCCCCGGAGTTTCTGCCGCAGTGCGGGATGCTGGACGGAATCGATCCCGCAGGTGACTTCGGACCATCTGCCTGTCTTGCCTTGCAGTGGTGATTCTTGGCCTCCCTGATCGAGGTCTGTCCTCTGCAGAGTTGTGGAGGGTGTCTCTGTCCACCAGGGCCGATATCGTCTGGTGTGAACAGCCAAGGCGACGTGCAACCTCACGGTAGCTCAGTCTGCCTTGCAGCATGCCCAGGGCACGCTGCCGTTGATCCCTTGACAATCGTGGCATGTTGATTGAAATGCCCATTTTGCACTGGCCTTTTTAAAGCCAATATCAAGACATCACGTGCAGCTCATTAAAATCATCCCGTACCCCTTGGCTAATCACTGACAGTCAAAACGGCTGTTCAACAGCTGTGCTATGAAGTGACCATTGAAGGTTCAAGTGACCATCCGTGACCGTTTTGTCTGACAGTGAGGACACTATTGTCCACAAATAAGTTCACACATTTACTACACGCAGTGTTATTGTTGATATTTAAAGGTTTCAAAGGTGGTGAGTTTCTTTTGCGTTTCAGTATATATACTAGCGGGGTCACCCGTGGGAATCCCACGGGCATGGATGTGTGTGACATTTCGACATATTGAGTTAGATGCTGCACCTGCACATTCAGTTATATAAAATGGTTAATGGCAATTGATCACATCCACAAATGATGTAATCCACACAATTTAAGTACTTTACATAACGTTAATAGGAATACATGCCCGTGTAGATGGGAAATACAGTTTGTTTGAAATAAATCACAAATATCAGAAGAAAGTTTTTAAAATTTAGAACTATTCTCACTCAGAGTTAAACATCACCGTAATATTATGCAGTTGCTTCAACGTTTTCGGTGAATTATATGTCATCATTGTGAGATTTTCTTGGAATTTTTTTTTTTTAGAAATGAGATTTTTATATTAAAAAAAAACGGCAAAAAAGCATCAGAACAGCTGTGAAACAGCATCAAAACAGCAGTGAAAAAGCATCAAAACACTATCAAAACAACAGTGGAAAGCGTCAAAACAGCAGTGAAAAAGCATCAAAACACTATCAAAACAACAGTGGAAAGCGTCAAAACAGCAGGGAAAAGCATCAAAACAGCAGTGAAAAAGCATCAAAACAGCAGAGAAAAAGCATCAGAACAGCAGTGAAAAAACAGCATTGAAAAAGCATCAAAACAGCAGTGAAACAGCATCAAAACAGCAGTGAAAAAGCATCAAAACACTATCAAAACAACAGTGGAAAGCGTCAAAACAGCAGTGAAAAAGCATCAAAACACTATCAAAACAACAGTGGAAAGCGTCAAAACAGCAGGGAAAAGCATCAAAACAGCAGTGAAAAAGCATCAAAACAGCAGAGAAAAAGCATCAGAACAGCAGTGAAAAAACAGCATTGAAAAAGCATCAAAACAGCAGTGAAAAAGCATCAAAACAGCAGTAAAAAGCATCAAAACAGCAACAATGGTCCGGTGATTTTTCAATCACCGCAACTAAATGTGTCGGAGTAATTAACTATTTTCTTTCGTGCCCTCCTTTTGTTGCCTGAATGGTGTCACTGCAGGACCTCCGGGTAAACAACATTACGGGTGAAGATTCCACTGTGGCCATCAATTTTTCCCTGTTGGCCATTACTGACTACCTTTACCTTGACATCCTCAAATCGTTTAGCACGCGACAATGCAACATATAATTGGCCATGGCTGAAGACGGGTTCTGGTAAGTAAATCCCAACTTTGTGTAATGTTTGACCTTGACTCTTGTTTATTGAGAAAGAGAATGCCACACGAACTGGAAATTGATGGCGTTTGAGTACGAATGGTAGTGTTGTATCGGAAGGTGCAATACTAATCCTGGGTATAAATGTGCGTGTTCCTTTGTGACTGCCAGAAATTATTTCTCCATCTATTATGTTTGGCAACAATCTTTTAACAACCAATCTTGCACCATTGCACAGTCCCTGTTTCGGATCAAAGTTACGGAGTAACATGATGACAGCACCATCTTTGAGACGAAGTTTGTGCAATGGCATTCCAGAAGGAGTTAATTGATTTAGGAATTCCATAGGATAATTTAGTGCCTCTTCAGGGTCATCACAGACAATGGAATCAGCGCTGAAGTACGTCTTTTCTTCCCCAGGAAATGCATCCAGTATCTCATCGTTGATCACAAATGTGGATTAATTCTTTGGACAGAACACGGCTCGTTGTGCCAGCGCATCATAGTTTGAATGGATTTCGTTCAAATTACCGAGAACAGCCTCTGCTAAAGAAATGTTGTCTTCTACACAGATACGATCAGGCAGTCGTATTAAATCTGAGTCAGGAATTGTTTCCACAGTCCCATTTCCAACCGACAGTAACCATTTTGAGAATTCTTCGTCATCATTAGCTCTCATGTTTGATGTTAAGTTCAGCTGTTTGAACTTTGGCCACAACTTGCTACACTTGATGCATGTGGCGATAATTGCTGCAGGTGCAGCGCGAGGTACAACGGGCAAAACCTGCCTGAGGTCCCCACCAAGAAGTAAGACCTTTCCACCAAAAGGAATGTTGTTGCTGGTTACATACCGGAGACATCGATCAACAGCTGCTAAAGCATATGCTGGAGCCATAGGTGCTTCATCCCAAATGAATAGGTTGGCCTTCCTTAGAGCATCTGCATCTTTACTCGTAGGTGATATGTTGCATGTGGAGTTTTCCAAAATGGGCACTGGCAATTTAAATCGATGGTGCGATGTACGGTCCCCTGCTAGCAATGTTGCTGCAATGCCTGAGTACGCCATTGGAAGAACCAAACGACACTGGCCTCGCAAGATGTGCAGAAGCGTATTATAGAGAAAGGTCTTGCCACTTCCGCTCGGTCCATCAACGAAAAACAACCGGTTGCCTGTGTACTGGTCCCTACAATGAACGGCCTGTAGGACCTCATCTACAATTTGGATTTGGTCATCATTTAGTAGTTGTCTGTTTTCACCTTTTTCATGTTCATCTCCCGGTACATACTGATAAGTGATAATCATCGCTCGAAAGATCTTCAACATTGTCTGGAGGTACTGGTAACTGAAATGCTTCCAAGGTCTGTCCATGTCTCAGGAGGAAGGACTGTATTTCTCGCAATGCCATGAAAATACTCTGTTCGAAGATATGGCCGCTGTGCACAAAATCTTCGCAAAGGTCGTTTTTATATTTTTCCCACAGTGCCGACGTGTCTGTTGGTGTGCAGAATATGCATAGGGTTGCAAAAAGAGATCTCAATTGTTGTGGCATGGCAAAGATAACTCCATCAGCTAAGGACCTGTCCCATTCTGTATCATCTTTGTTAAATGTAATTTCCTGGCTGCATCCTTGTATGTTTCACAAACTGCTCCATCTACGGTTCTGAGATCTTCAAATGATGTTTTACCAGGGCAGTGCAGCAGGAGTACACGAAGATGAAAGCGCTCAATGTCCATAGGGCTTGCCGAAACCATGCGTCCGATAACCTTGTTGCCGCCCCGGCGTCGAAGTTTCCATGTCTTTCGTCCATCTTCAAATACGTAATATTTTGGAATGTCATGGTACAGATAACTTAGTGCCTCAGGGTCTCTCTGGTTTAACTGAAACCAAGTTGTAAGTGTTGTACCCCTATGTCATACAATGGCTTCTTCCTCGTTACCATCCCTGAACACAACAGTCTGCAATTCAGGTAAGTGTACCGCAAGCCTGGTGATGGAATGGGACTGTTTGTGCATTTCAAATTCCATCAATCTCCATGCTGCCTCTGGGGCACTGACATATCTGCAGTCCAACTAGGTCTTTATTTCGTCCACCTCCACTCTCCCGCGCTCTCGAATTTCGATGCTGGCACAGTCATGTCCCTTGTACACATAGTTAAATAAGTACTTTATACTCTTTATGCTTGTGCAAACCTCAATGTTGATGTATGCTCTGTACTTCTTCAGTAAATAAGCATTGAATGGGACCACAAATTGGCAATCACCATCGGTTCCATGAACGGTTATGGTGGGTCCATTTGGGGGACGCTTGTAAAGGGCATAGCCATCTATGCTCGCAAGTGTCTCTGCAGCATACGCTTTTGGAAAGCCTTTACTGCACACTCCATCTTTCACACAAATCGAATGGCGATTTAAAGTGCCACACGGACCATGTATCATGTGAGACTTCACCAAGGAATGGATCTCTGGTGACTCATTTGAATTAGGAATTTGTGCGGAAACAATTCTGTCAATGTCTTTGGCGGTACAAATTTTATCTTCTTGGCACAGCATGAGTAATATGTGGGCATGCGGTAGGCCACGCTTCTGATACTCGACGACGTAGAGAAATGCACGTACTTTGCCCAACACGTGCTTCTTCGTTATATCGTCGATTAACTCTTTTAATTTCAGATGAAACACACGTGCCACTAAATCTGGTCTGCCTTCAGCTCGTTGGTGTTGTCCGATGTTTTCTTGTATCTCTGTCCATTTTGGATTACACGTGAACGTGATGAAAAGATCTGGTTTTCCGAATTTGCGAACAAAGGCCATAGCATCTTGGTAGTTCTGCTGCATAGCTCTTGGACTCCCTGCAAAACTCGACGGCAAAATGACGATACGACCGACAGGACGTTGGTTATCAGCAGCAACGTTCTGGAAGTGGTCCAGTAGTCCTCTGTATTCCATGGCTCTAAGGGTTTCCTGATTTTGTTTAAAGTATTGCAGTCGATTTGCTTCTGCCTTGCAATATCCGTCGACAACATACTGCTGGAACAATTTCCCCGAAGAATGGATAGTGCTGAATTCATTTCGAATAGCCAGTCGGTAGGCATAGAATTCACGATGAGTTACCTTGTTTCGAACAGCAGTTTGTCGCTGGTGAGGCATGTTTATCATCCATCCAGGCTCGCCATGTGGAAAGAGAATGGGATATGTCATGGGATCAATGTGAGAGGAAAGTGGAGAGAGATTGTGTAAGCCCTGGTCATGCAAATGAACCTGGAAATCCCTGTTTGCAGGTGGTTCACCATCTTGTCCACTAACGAAGACAGCAGCAATTTCATCAGCAGTTGGTATGTTGTAACGTCTTTGGTCGTCTGCACACAGTCGACGAAAATGCATTTCCAAG